>NC_086209.1:12607500-12907500 GCF_035770615.1 Melospiza melodia melodia | reverse complement strand
TTGCTAGAAGCTGTGCTAAAGCTTTAAAAGTGTTTAAAGCTAAGGATAAAACTCAGACTTTCAAAAGAGATTCTGAAGAGATGATTATTATTTATTTCTTATTAGAAGTTCATAAGGCATATGAGTTAGCATGTAATTAGTAACTATTAGTACTTACTAATACTAATTACTATTACCAATTAGTTAGAAAGCAATTAGTTAATTGCCCCTTATAAGCAGCAGGGGGTTTGACATTGAGCAGTAACCTGCCAGCATTCCTGCCTTTCCCAGAGCATCCTCACCTCTCAAAAAGTATTTTCCTTTTTGTAGAGTTTGGCAAAATGCTCATCTGTAGGAGTTTAGCAGTGTTGCTGATATTTTTGACAGAAAATGAAACGTCAATGTTCTCACCTATGGAAAATAATTTTCAGCTAATGGTGGCAGGTGTAAATAGGATGCAGAATTTTTCCCAGGGTATTTCATGCCACAATTCGTCATGATTTCTGAGCCATGAAGAATCTGCATTCAGCTAGAAAGAGCACTGCATGCTCCCCTGGGACCGCACAGATTGTGACCACCCCAATTCCTTCTTGGAACGAGCTCCTTCACCCCAGCCAAGGAACCAGGGGCACAGGGCTGCTCCCTCCCTGCCAGGCTGAGCAGGCACAGGGATCCCCACGGGCTCTGGGGTGAGAGCAGAGCTGGGATCAGCCGTGGCTGAGCCCCTCTGGGGCTGGGCTGGACAGCAGCAGGGTCACCCTGTGTCTGCAGCTCTGCACTGAGCAAGCTCCTGTGCTGCTGAACCCAGGGGAAATTCAGGGCTGCTCCCTTCTGCCTTCAGCTCGTTGGAGCAAGGCTGAAAGGTGAAAGCCAAATGAAGCAAAGGCAAATAAAACATTTGGCATTAATATTTTTGTAAGCTCTTAGGGGGCTGAGGGCAGCATGTCCCATATCCCCAGATAATGGGGCCCTGAGCAATTACAGCATGGGCACAATCTGAAAACTGTGCTGGGTTAGCTCAGCTGAAACACACAACAGAGATGGGTAGGCTACTCTGAAAGCAAAAGGGAGGCTCATTTTTGCTTTGGTTTGGGCTGAGCTGTGCTCCCTGCTGCTGTTACCTTGCCCTCATCAATATCTACACACAGAAGAAATTTTGGGGAAACGCTGTGAGCCTTTTCCTGAGGTTCCTCTGTGATGGAGATGGGGTAGGCAAAACTGAGATCACTGCTGGAGTGATTCTGCTTGATCTCCCACATCTCCTGAACTCGTGCTCAGGTCGGTCTGCAACTGCACACACAGCACCTGCACAGAGGAGCCTGCACAGCTCAGAGCAAAAGCCCTTTTGGCACCAAAGGGAGCAGACTGGGGGCTGGAGCCTTGTGTGGGAGGAGATGAAATGCAGAACTCCCACACTGGCATGTGGAAAGGCAGGAAATGGCCCTGCTGGAAGGAAATGGGCTTCCCATTTGCATGAAATATCTTCTTTTCTATGTGTGCCAGTTGGGGGCTGGTAAAACCATGGATTATATTTAGCAAAATTGTATGCTCCTTACCTAGGTGTCTTTTCATTCTCTATCTCCCCCCTTTGACATTAAAATTAAAGCAGAGTAGGATCTTTTATACTACTGAATAGGAAAGCTGCAATTAACTAGTCCATCATTATTACTTTTATACCTGAGATCATTAAAGGTAAGGCAAAGCCACAGCTGCTCCTGTGATAATGCTGCCATGCTATTGAGAGTATAAATTTTGAACATTTTCCTATGAGAGTGTCAGTTTCACTGAAAGTTCCTGCAGCCACAGGCTGCCTTTGCTGTCTCTATCACTTATTGTTCAACACTACATCAGTAGTCTGGTATTTAATTATAAGGGCTTTTTTGTTTTATTTTGGATCATGACCTTTTTGTTCTGGATCACCACAAAAATCTATTTGGTGCAATATCACTTCTGTTAATTACTGACTCAAAAAAACCCCTTTGTTTGTATTACAGCAGAGTTAAATGCCCTCTGGTTAGAAGACAGCCTTGGCATTTCTGTTCAGTAAAGGCTGTTTAGATTTATTAAGTCATGCAAAACTAACAAAAAAGATTAAATAGAATAAATGAAAAAAAAAAATCCACTCCAAAAAGCCCCACTACTCCTACAAGAAGTGGGAGAACTCATAGGGTGTGTGGTTAATTTTAGAGGATGGCAGTTTCATGATCTTTTTTATGATCCCTGGAGCTCTTCTGTCTGTGTCTTTCAGCTGCTCTCTTTATTTAAAAAAAAAAAAAAACACCTCTGAAGAGCAGCAGAGTTTCTCTCTTTGGCTCAGGGCTGTGTTTTTAGCAGGGGCAGGATCAGCAAGGGCTCAGCAATGCACAGAGATGGCACCAATGAGGTCCTCTGACACAGGCAGCTGCATCTGCTAATATTGGCCATCAAATGTTAACTAGGTCATAAAAATGTCTCTGAGTTGGCCATAATTAGTCTCCTAATGATCTGCTGTTTCAGTCCCCTCTCCAGTGGCTTCACAAAGGTTGTGTTTATGAACACGTGTCAGGGTTAGCAATCATTCTGTTCTGAGTGATGGTAATGGCTCTGAAACCACTCTTCAGTTTTTTAGGGGTTGTTTTGGTCAAACATTTCCTTGTCATTTGGCATGAAATGGTGGTGTGCAGAATGGCTCAGGCTGCACACAGAAAACTACACTGTTCCTCTTGGAGCTAAACAGCCATAGGATAGTAGTCAGATTTATTTTTACAGCTCTTTCTTACCTCTTTTCCCCAGATTTATAAATCATAGCATTTGCTTTTGAACACATGCAGCTAAATAAAACCCAACACAACAGCTTTCCTGTGCTGTGGAAAGCTGTTCTGAGATTTTTGCAACCTGGCTTAAAATTCTCAGCAACTGAAAACCCGAGTGAATGTGGTAGAGACAGCATTTCCTAGGCATAAGGTGGCATGGGAATGTCTACAGAGTCAAAGGCAAGAAGCTTCTTATTTAGAGAGACATGGTACATAAATAGAAGTTTGCTAAACAAGCCTTTCCCTGGGCATTTCCCCTCCTGCCTTCTGGCAGGGAGTGTTGTGTGGTGATGCAGGGGACCACAGGTGATGCTGTGTCCCTGCTGGCACAGCTCCCTGGGTCCTTGGAGCTCCCCCATCCCCCTGGTGAGCCTTGGCCCTGTGGCTGATTCCCCATGTGGGATTTGCTGTGGCAATGCAGAACAGCTGCCTGTCCCATCTCCCTGCTCCCAAACAGATTTAGTGTAGCCAGAAGGGAGGGAGAGCTCAGATGGTGACACCCCTGGAGAGGTTTTCTGTGGAGCTGACTGTCCCTGGACAGAGAGGCTGCACCCCACTGTGGGGCAGCCTGGATTTGAGCACCTGGGCTCAGCTTTGCTATTTTGGCAGGAGACAGGAGGTGGAATTTGAGCTCCCTCACTACTGTTATGAAAGGAGCTGTGCAGTTTCACAAAGGGCAACTGAGGACAAAGATATTGCCCTGTTGTAGATCACACTTGTGCTCAACATTTTGTTGTATTTTGCAAAGCTTTTATGTCTATCAAGTGCTTCTCCAGACACAAGGTAGGGTGTGACACTCATCCCTCCACTGCTGTTCCTGCTCCCTGGCTTTGCAGCATTGCTCTGGAGCAGTTTGAGCCATTCCAGAGGCTGCCCCAAATCCATCCTTCTGCCCACAGCATCCTCCTGGGTACCTGTGCATGGCTTGGCCGAGCTGCTCTCCTGGTGGGAACTGTGACCAGGCCCCCCTCCCTCCCACCTTGCCTCACAGAGGGAGACTTCTGCACATTGGAATAGTTGGAAATCAGACTGGAGTCCAGTGAAAGCACTGGGGGTCTTTCTGCTGACTGCTGACTCCTGCCTGCTTTGGGCTGCTCCAGGGAACTCTTGGTTTCCACCCTCGCTGCATCTCTCTTGGCTTGGCCTGTGCAGGGCTGCTGTAACCAGACTTTAATGAAGCATGAGCTTGATTTAGGCAGGGACCATGTCCCTCTGCCCTGGAGCAAGGAGAGGAAGCCTTGCTGTGACTGCCTTGCTGTGACTGGCTATGCAGCCCAGCTGAATGAGCTCCAGGTGGAGGACAAAGTACCACCTGTCCTGCAGAAGGGGGAGAATTAAAAAAAAAAAAACCCAAACTCCTTGGCTCATTGAATTCAGTAGCTTTTGTTCTCATGATTGTCTAGATTTGGAGCTTGTGTAGATTCCTGAGGGAAAGTAAATTGAACTCTGTGGAAAAAAAAAAATCCATTCTTTAGAATGGCTCATAAAAATATCTTCTAACAGGAGTGCAATTTCTGCCTTTGTGTCCTCTGGAGCTAAATGATCAGCCATATTATGTGCTGTGCTTCGTTACCCAAGAACATTGCTGCAACGAGCTGGAATAATGAGTGCAAAGCTTCATTCAGAGAGAAGCTGAGCTCCTCAGAGCTTCAAAAGACTAGGTTTATTAATGACAAAAAATACAGAAACATCCTTATTTAAGAAATGTATATCTTCTAGGATGGTTCTGAAAATTACAGCTAAATCAGCTGAGATGTCAGACATAAAAAGAGCCTGTGTGATTCCCACTAATACTCTCTGAACTGTGTCTGTCTTGGCTGCCCTTCCTGGCAGTCAGCATTTCACAGCTCTCATTTCCAAGCAGCCAGCTTTGGCTTTATGTGGGAGATGTCTCCACGAGCAGTGGGAACAGAAATAAGTGTCATTCTAGCAGCAAAAAAATGTAAAGAATGTAATCAACTTTGCAAGCTTTAAAATCCTTTCTGGACGGGTGAAATGGTAGTGGCCATCAACTATTCTCAGCTCTCTTAGCTTCTTAACACTGATTTTTGAGCAGCATGTAATCCACAAGAACAAGAACAATATCCATTTCCACTGCACAAGGCTGCCAGGCTGCTTTGCTCATGTGAGCTATTGTGTACAGAAAGATTCAGTTTGCCCTTATCTCCCACATCTCCTCTGAGCCAAAATATCGGCATCAGTTTTCAAAAAATACATTTTTTTCTTTGCAGAAATGAATTTAGATGTATCTTTAAATGAATTCTTGTAAGTCATCTTTCATGAAAGACTTTGAAGCATGTCATGAGCTAACTGGCTTTGTTCCCTTTCTTCAGACAAACTGACATTAAGAAACTTCAGACTTCACTCTGACAGATCTTGTGACATTTGTGCTTTCTCACTGAGCATTGTGGACATAATTTTGTCCCTTCTGGGATTAGTTCTACTGTACCAAATCACTCAAAGATTATCACTTGTACCTTGTGTCCAGTATGACTTCTAATTCCCTGCTCTATAATTCCCACAAAGTACTTGATTAACTTCTGAGGTATTCTGTATAACGTTGTTTTAAGTCCTCAAAGCAATTTAGCAAGCCTTGCTGCCTTCACAGTATTAATGTTCTCTCAATGTTGCATTCTGATGAGAATCCCTATTTTAAATAAATAAGCTCACAACACTGAGTATGCATTTTGATGGTACTAATACTGATCTCCCATGCATTAATATGAATGAGCAGGATTAGCATGGCAAAATCTGCAATTTCTCTAAGTGCTGGAAATCTGAATCAGACTAAGTGTTAAAATTTTTCTTTGGCTTGTTCATCCTTAAAGGGTTTTTTCCTAAGGTATAGCCAAGCATATAAATGCAGTCAAAGGCCAAGAGAATGAAATACAATTTAGAAGTTGAAATTTTCATTATATAAGTCAGAGATGTGATAATTTGCTGGCATTTTTTATTCTTATTTTCCTAAAAGGTTGGGTTTTGGGTTGTTGGTGGGAGAAATTGTTTAGGTTTAGTAAATTTTGTTGCAGACTGTGGTTTTGCTTTTTTTTGGTTTTAATTGAAACGCATATCAGGAGCTGGCAGGGTTGGAGTGTGGGATTGCATGTGGATGGTTCAGCCTGGAGATAAAGAGATGGAGCAGAAATTAATTTCCACCTTTACCTACCTGAAGTGTGGGGCATAAGGAAAGAGGAGCAAGGTTCATCTGAAGATACAAACTGAAGGGCCACAAGGGACCTTCTCACCTCATTCATTTTGTGGCTCTATGAATTGAGCAGGTATTTGTGTGCTGTACAGTGAGTCCAGATGTCCTTCCAGCATGCCCTACAAAGCATCAGGAATGACAAATTGTCCCTGTGCCAAAGGCAGGGGAAGGGGGCTGTGCTGGGTGTGCTGGGTGGGGACAGGGCATTTGTGGTCTGCGAGCTTTTCCACCCCAGCCTGCAGAAGAGCTCCTGCAGGACCTGGACTTCATGGGTGTCTTGCTTTCATGGCTTGTGCATCCATTCAGATTATAAACCCCTTGTGCATCCATTCAGATTATATTGCTTTCCCAAAAGGAAACATTATCCAAACTTCTGTAAACTCAGGTGAAAAATAGTGGTTTTTGCTTCTTCTCTTTAAAACATAATTCTTTAAAACTCTGAGCAGCTGCAGTCTCCTTGCCCAAGCAATTGAATTGTCAACTCTCTGGTGAGCCAAGCTGTCCTCTTTAGGCCATTGCAATGAGGGAACTGCTTTGTCAGAGCATCATCTCTCCTGGGCGAGCACCATGGCATTGCCAGCTCAGAAATGGAATGGGCTTTGCCAGTGCAGCTGGGTGAGCACGACTCCACTTCCCACTGCCCTGGCACTGATTTACCAGGGGTTTCTCATGCATATGGAGCTGGACATTGGAAGACACCACAAACTGTATCTGCTCTCAGAACTCTCCTTTGGCTGATTTTCTCCCTTTTCCCTTTGAGCACACATTAACTTCTGTATCAAATATACATCAAAGCACTGTATGTTGTTACCACCCACAAATATTCTCTATCATTATTAAACAAATGAGATGCAATTGCTGGATGGAGTTAGTGAGTGTTGCCTAGCTGGGAGAAAGCAGGGGGGAAAGACTGAAGTCTCTCCTCCTTTTGGGGTTTGGTTACTGTGCTAGAGACAGTGGATAATTAGGATTAATGTGGATTCCTTGACATCCCATCTCAGAGTGTGCTGTCAGAAAGCACAGATCTCCCTCGGGGTCTGGAGCAGAGGCAGGAACACGGAGGCAGATGCTGGCTCTGCAGCAGGCTGGCTCTCTGCTCCCTGCCCAGGTGACTTTGACCTTTTCCTTGATGTTTGTAAGTTGTGATGCTGCTTGTCTGCAGGGCTGGGGCTGATCCTGGAACTGAGGGTGTGCTGGGGAGCCAGAGCTGTGCCACTTCAGAGTGCAGGGCATTTTAAATTGCTGTCAGGGATACTGGCTGTGTATCTTGTGTGGATGCCTGCTGCCTCAGCAGGGGGCTGCAGATGACTTAAATCAATATATTATGATTTCACTTCAACTGTGTCACTTTGAATTTCCATGTGATTCTGCAGAACCAATTATATGCGTATATACATGAATAAACTCAACTCCCTAGGCTGTTGCTGGGAGCTTAAGCTGCTTGGAAATCCTATTTTCAGAAAGAAACAACACCGGAACAAGAAAATTCAGATGCTGAGATCTGTTCTGGTGCTTCCAAGGACCAGGAGTGTTGGTTCCTACAGAAACAGTTTTGGGAGGCTCCAGGGTGACACTGCTTATGCAGATCTACTAAACAAGTTTCTCCCTCAGTGATTTTCTCCAGTGCAGGAGCTGCTGCAGGCTCCTTTGCTGCTCTCAGAACAATCAGCTGTTGGGAATGGCTGCTGTCTCCAAGCCCTGTTGCTGGCTCTGGAGAAGGCTGAAAGAGGCCTGTGAGGAGGAGGAGGAGGGTGCATGTGGGACATGTTGTCTTTCTGCCTTTCTGACAGTCTGGGTTGGTGTATTTGGGTTTTGCAGTGGGTTCCAGGACAGCGGGGGTGGAGACAATGCTGCAATCTCTCAGCAAAGGCACTGTGGGTGCTGTGTAACTCTCCATGGAGAAGTGAAATGCTTAAAGGTGCCATTAAAATGCTGAAGGAACCAAGTATTTGTGATGTTGGCCTCCCATGATGCTGCAGTTTGACACTGGAACCAGGATCCCCTGAAAACTGTTTGCTTACCTTCTCCTGCTACAGAAGAGAGGGGGAAAAATTAAACAAGGGTTCATGAGTTGAGATAAGGACTGGGAGAAAACACTCTAAGGGCAAAACAGGCTCAAATTTAAAGGTGTAGGGTAAATTTATTATTACCAGAGTCAGAGGAGGACAATGAGATAAAGAAGCCTTTAAAACACCTTCCCCCACCCTCAGCCCCTCCCTGTTCCCAGGGGTGCCTTGCCACCCCTGGAAAAAAATGCATGTGTGCTGTTTTGAATTTTTCTTAAATATGTCATCACAGAGGGGTTAGCAACCTCTCTAATTGGGCCAGCAGTGTGTCCATCTCCAGAGCATCAGGGATTGGCTCTGTTGGACATGGTGGAAGCTTCCACCAGCTCCTCACAGCAGCCACCTCTGTGGCCTCCCCACTACCAAAAACCCACAACAAACATCGCAGATCAACACTCATGATTCTGTGAGAAATACTCTGTGCTATTCCAGCATGCAGTGAAACCCCAGCTTCTCACCACAGAGCAGCCCTGCTCCCCCCAGGATGGCAGCCAGGCTGCTCCCTGCTGAAAGGAACCTCTGTGTTTGAAGGTTCCCTGGCAACCAAGGTGGAATATCTGGTCCCCTTTTTCTTTTTAATATTAATTTAGCTTTGTAGTTAAAGGGGAAATGCTGGGAGATGCACAATGTGGGGCATTAATGGGTTAGTCAGTGGGGTTTATTTGCTGTAGTGGCAGGGGGCTCAGTCTGCAGGCACAGTGAGGTTTCTCCAGTTTCTTTCATCGTGGTCAGAGTTCAGCCCTGCATTTCTCTGGTGTTTGGCGACTGGGGACCTCCAGCTCTGGTTGAGTTAGCAGGTGGTTTTGTGCTTACAGCCCATGCAGGGAGAAGTCAGGCATTTGTAAAGATTTTGGAGAGACGGAGGAGCAGCAAAGATCCTGCATTGCCTCTGGGCTCACCTTTGCAGTCCATGACTTTGGCAGAAATCCCGTGGGACAAAATTCTCATTTTTTCAGTGGAGAATAACCCCAGTGCAGAGGAGGTAATGATGACCCTGTGCCTCCATCTCTCTGCTGACTCTGTCACTCCAGACTCCTCCACATTTCCAGGCAAAGGGCACAAAGGGCACATTTACAGCTGCTGTATGAAGTTAGTGAGTGTTGCCTTTACCAGCCAGGGTGGCAGGGCTGTTCCCAAACCCTGGGGTCTGTTAGAAAAGTCTCTCCACATCCTCAGGAGGATCCATAATCATGGAGAAGACTTTGCTGGTGGAAGCTCAGCTTCTCAGTGGGCTGCTGTGTCTGAGTTATGCAGTTTGTCCCTCCTCTCCCCCTGTCAGGACAGCCACAACCTCAACTGCTTGTTATGGGGAGTGTGTGTGTGTGAGCACACAACCAGAAAAAGGCAATTTGGGATCCTGTTATTCACACAGCACTGTGTGAACTCAGGAAATTGGACCATGGGGTGAGAAAGCAGAGCCCTTGCTCAGTGGGAAGCAATGGGGAATATGGCTTAAGGAAACAGGGAAAACAGGTAAAGAGTCTGACATTTCCTGGTGCTGAATTCCTGCTGAAGAAGCAGAGCTAAGGGTATGCAAAGTGATCATAACCATGTGGAAAAACTTTCCAGTTCTTTGCTTTTCTGGAAACTGCCTAAGTCACTAATGACATGAGGGCAGAGGAAAACACTCTGCCTTTCCCAAAGTTTTGTGATTTTTGATTGTAATGTTCAACTGCTCTAAATATTAGTGATATTTGGAGGTAATATGGTAATATTTTTCAATAGAGGATTTTTAGACAGCAAACTGTAAAAAACAGCATATTTCTAACTTGGGACTAATATGAATTGACAGATAAAATTTGCCAAACCCTGGAATTTATGAGCACTGCTAAAATATACAAGCTGGAAGCACCCTTGAGAATTGCAATTTTTCTGCCACTCTCCCCTTCTTGGAAGGGCTGTGTGTGCCTGGCTATTGACAGCAGTTCAGTAGAGGAAGAAATTGCCATTTTGATGCTACACTGACATCTGAGGAAGAAGTGAATCAGGGTGCTGAAGGTGCCCAGGGCAGGGAAAGCAGGAGAAATGCAAAGTGTGCTGAGCTACATGTGCAATTGTCTGTAGGGGCTTTTTTTTGTACTTTTGCCTCCTAATCAAGGCTGTTGTTGGTTTGCTTCAGGCTGGGATTGAGGGTTTGTGTTATATGAAGAGGAGAGTGAATTTCTCTGGACTACAGCATGGAATGTGAGTGGAGAATATGCAAGGTCACACAGGGACACTGCAGCAGAAACCAGGATAAAACTGTGGTCCCCTCAATGCCAGCACTACTCCCAACAGCAAGGAATGTGGGGGGAAAAGGGCACACAGATTTTCAAGTCAATTGAAATTATCCATCCCCTTATGCACTGGGCTTCATAGCATGAAGGGTTTCTACACCTCCAGTATAACCAGTGTGAAGCTCAAAGGAGCAGCAGCCTGGGCCATCTCCCTTTTTTACTGTGCTTAACAGCAGTAAAAACCTCCCAGCAAGAAAAGGATTTGCATGATGAAACCTTAAACAGCTCCAGTTCTTCACCTGGAGGGAAGCACTGGGTTGTAATGAGATCTAAGTTTAAAAAAAAATCCAGTTTATACTTAAGTTTAATTTTAATTAAAATGTGCTTTTCAGATTTCTACTGATAACTCTCAGGTGCATTATGAAACACTGGAAAGGACACTCATTTTGAGCACTTTTATATTTTCAATCATGCTGACAAATTCTCCCAAGTTGTTATTGAATGGGTTGATAAAAGTAGCCACCTACACAAATGTGGGATCTAAATCTCATCTGCTGGAAAGGCTGAAAAAAATATTCCTGATCTGGATGGGAAGAGCATTGGGCAGGTAGAAGGACTGCTGCTCTGGGAGCACATTGCTCAATGTCTGCTCACAGGCAGTGATTTTCTCCCAGGGCTTTTTGGATTATCAAGTCAATCAATGTATGTGATGCTGGCCAGAATTTTAGTCTGACTATGGTCACCCAGAAGTGGTTTTGCTGTGTCTCCTTCTGTGGGTGTTCAGAGGTGCTTTTTAGAGGTATGAATTTGTTGGTGGCTGTCTGCACAAACAGGTGGGAAGGTTTGCAGCAGAGCAATCCCAGCCAGCTGCCTCTGGTGGTGCTGGTGGAGGTGGGGAGCAGATGAGGTAAATAAAGCACAGGAGGCAGTTAAGGATGGACTCATTTCCCTCCACTACTTATAAATTAATTCCAACATCCTGTGAGGATCTCACACAATTTCAGTTCATGAGCTCACGTGGCATTAACCACAGAGCCTTTCATGTCACCAGACACGTCACAGGAAGAACAGCAGCCTCTGAACCAGCCATCATTCCACAGGAACACACAACCTGCCTGTTCAAGACAGTGGATATATTCTTTTTCTGTCTCCAACACTACAATTAGACTATTGAAAGGACTATAGGAGACAGTTGTCCTGTGAAGGAGCAGGTATTTATTCACAGAGAAGCTGTCCCCAGTTGTCTTAAGTAACTGGCAAAATAACCTACTCAGTTACTCTCTCATTGTTGCATTTCAGGAGGATTTCATTAATCTGTGGTGTCAGGCTCTAAACAGAACTCCATAATCAAGACAGAAATAATGTCCTAT
Source organism: Melospiza melodia melodia (assembly GCF_035770615.1). Classification (NCBI taxonomy): domain Eukaryota; kingdom Metazoa; phylum Chordata; class Aves; order Passeriformes; family Passerellidae; genus Melospiza; species Melospiza melodia. Next base: position 12,895,872 of record NC_086209.1, on the reverse strand, counting down.
TTCAAATAATGTCCATTACAATTCTGAATGTGAAATCTAAAGCTGCTGAGAGATAAGGAACATGTGGCAACTAGGTAGTGAGTCTCTTTGCTACTGGAAAGATTTTCTTGTTGGGTTTGGGAGAGGAAATGTTTGTTTTGCTCCTTTGATCTGCAGATGCTGAGTTGTCTCCAAGCAGGAACAGCCATTTCTAGTTACTTTAGAATTTCAAGAAGTATTTGATCCAGAAAGGTACTAGAGATAATTCTCTGTGTTTCAAAGGGTAGATAATGCATCACATGAGTAGGAGACACCAGAGTTGTTCCCTGAAGGATCAGACAAGGCTATCGGAACATCATCGAGGAATTTGAGAACAAGCATTGAAGCATATTTGTTCTGTCACTTTTGAGGAATATTTGATGAAGCCTGTTTGATTTGATTGTTTCACTACTGTGTGAGCTCGTTTATCTGATTATGGTATTGGCCACTTTCTCATTGTATTGAATTTTAATAGTCCCAAGATTAATTAGATGTGCATAAAGAGCAGCTGTGAGAGATGTGAACCTTTTGTTCTGGATTTTTTTTCTACTGCAATGAGAAGAAAGAGATGAGAGATAACTGAGTGCAATCAAAGTGCAGTCATGCTCTTGATTAACAACATAATTAGTTAAAATTCTGAAAGTTTTGCAGGGAATATCTGCACTTGATATTAGGCTCTGAACTGACTAGAGAGAAAGACCACGTTTGGATTTTGCTTTATTATTTATAAACATAATTGAATGTTTAAATAACAAAATTTCTCCTTTATTTTTCCATACGAAAATCAGTTAATAATAAATAAACAGACAAACCAGGAGGGTATGGTGGTTTTACTGTTGTTACATTAACCCCAAAGGGGAAAGTTTGGTCCCCAATCACAACTATTTTGCAGCTGGATTTGCTGTAGTTCCCTTAATGTGCATCCAGGTCAATGTATGTGCATCCAGTTTAATGTTTCATGGAGATACAGGCTGAAAAGGGTTTTTTTTTAATCTGGGGATCAGGACATCATTTTTTCTCTTTAAAAATTCAGCTTAGGTGGATGCTTTCAACAGGAGCTCATAGAGGAGGTTTGGTGCAGACAGGAGAGTACAGACCTGGGGTGGAAGTGGCTGGGGATGTAAGGGAGGCAGATGTCATTTTAACTAAGGGCTAAAAATGAATACCTTGTCTTTTTTTTTTACAAAAAGCCGATTCTTTTCTTATTTAGCTGTTAAAATCACACACACACACAAAAAAAAATCTCCCAAGCTAAAACTGGTAAGAAACTCATGAGATTTTAATGAAGATTTTTCTGATAGGTTCTCCTGCTTTTTTGAAAACTTTATTACCAATTAACATTTGAAAATACCTGTTTTCACACTGAGTGAAACATTATGTCTAACATTATGTATAAAAAATGAAACAACAGAAGAAAAAGAGCATTTAATGGCTATTATTTGTGAATACTCTGTTTATTTACCAAAGATAACACACAGGATAGAGAACTACAAGTAATCTCTTATTTATATTTTATGTAATTGTATGCTTTTACTTTCACATTTTAACAGAATAACCTTTAAAAATCCTTTAAGCCTGTGGGATAAACATGATAGCAATGAATCTTCATAAGCTCACAAAATATGTGTTTGCTCTTCTAGAAGTTTATGCTTCCAGATTTAAGTATCTCCATCCCAAAATACATCCTGTATAAAACTCTCAATTTCCTTGGTGCATCTGCAAGTTTGCAATGCTTTCCTTACAGCCACCTGTCAGTTTTAGCTTCTCAAATTCCACTTAGCAGCCCTGCTGAGAATCATAAAAAATAGTAGACTAGAAAATTAGCAAACTTATTTTGTCGTGCAAGGGAAACTATTATTTTCAACATCTGGAGAAAATCTGTTTTGGCTATCGTTACTTACTCAAAAATTTTGGTGGTTTTTAAATGGAAAAAATAGGTTGATTTGTTGTTGTTGTTGTTGTTGTTCCATGCATTTTTAGTGCCCATAAATCCCAAGGGGTTTTTGGGGGACAGATCCATCCTTTTCCAGGAGACTTGGGGAGGACAGGAGTGAGGATTTGGGCTCAGGAAAAGGCACACCAGTTTGATTCTGCTCTGGTGTTGTTGATACTTTATTTGAAGTTTTTTCTGTACCCCAGTGTGCTGAAGCACAACACAGAGGGCTTGTCCTGTTCATGCTGGAGGCCCGATAATTAGAAATTAGCTGTGCTTGCAGCGACTTGTTGGTGGTCTCATAAAAATTCCTTTTAGCTCTGAGCAGCCCCTCAGTATGCAGAAATTCTTCAGTCACCATCTGCTCAGGGCTTGTGGACATCTGCAAGTTACCTTTCTGTGACAAGGATCTGTGAGCTGGGTGTCTGCAGCATCCCTAACTATCTAAAACATTTCAAAGCCGACTGCTGGTGAGAATGCAAAGGGGATTCTTGCACAAAATGAATGTGTGCTATGAAATAAATTACTGGGACACACTTGCAACTGTTTACCTTCTGTTAAGCTTGTTGCTACTGAATTAATTTTGGAAACGTGGTAATTTCATTCTGCTAAAACTAATGTAGGCATGGGATGTGTTTTTAGAGCTTTAAATCATCTGAGAACACTTACTTTTCTTAATTTATCACCTGCTTTCTAAAAATTTTAATTTGTAGTTTTCCTTCTGTGCAATCAAAACCTTATTATTGAAGAGGCTGTCACTCAAAACTTCCTCCTCTCCTGTGATGTGCAAAATGAATTCTCTGTCAAATGTGCTTGTGTAATTCACTGGGACCAACTCTGTTCAGGATCTGATCCTGCTCTCACAGCTGTAAAGCCTGAGATACTCCTCTGAATATTCACTGCAAATTATCTGATCAGCTGCTAGCCAGCCTCCTGTTAGCAAAACCAGAATGTAACAACTGTAGGGTGGATTTGCAGTTGGCTGCTAAACAGCCTCGTTTTTAAATTGTTGTCCTTAAACAGCATAGTCATGTAATGGAGCAGAGCTGAGCTGAGGATGCCCTGTCTGTAAGGCTCTGAAAGGCCCCTGTCACACCTCCCTTTCATCAGGCAGAGAGAACAGATCATTTGAGCTCTGTAATCTGTTGCTGCTGATAGCTGACCTAATTTCTGAGTGCAGAAATGGCTTAGTGGCAATCCCATCTCTTTGATAAAGGAGGTGAATAGAAGTGGTGTGTTGTTGAATGGCTTCTGCCAGGAAGGTCAGCAAGTTCTTAAGGGAAAATGTTTGATGGATGCTACTAAATGTATAAAGCTTCTGCCTATTGCTTATTGACAGATTCTGAAATGAAATTATTTTCTCTCAAGCTTGAAGGTCATTTCCAATACGTGCCTTGGCACTAAACTCAGGATCAGTTCAAATAAAATGCCAAGAGTGGAATCGAAAATCTCGAAAATCTTCATATGCTGCAATTACAAGAAACAAACCAACAAAGGGAGCACATTGAATGAGATCCACGAATGTCAGAATACAACTTCAGGACATATCCACATCCATGACTAAGACTTTACTCTGTGCATGCTCATATTGCACAGCTGATAGACAGAGAGGCAAATTGAGCCTCACTGACATCCTTTATCTATTTAAAATAATTGCTTCCAATACATTGCAGGGGAAAGCAAAGCAGATGTATAATTAGACATATCCCTTGGTGAAAAGTCAGTCTATAGGCTTGGATGTCTCTTTATTTTTAACATTCCCAATGCCATCTGGAGGTTATTCTAGCCCCCAAATAAGTAAGACAGCTCTGAAACAGCTTCAACGGGGCTGGGCCCTGAGGTTCAATTATCATGCCTGGTGTCATGTCATAACTCATTAATTTTCAGAAATATAAATTTTTAATGTAATACAGCAGGCATAAATATTTTTTGCCATTTGATGGGGGGAGGGATTAGAACACAATGGGAGCAGAGCTGTACTTGGAGTGGCCTTTTTGGACACATGGATAAGATGCCTGCTCATTAAGGGAGCAGCCAACTGCTGGCCCTGGCTGATTGCATTGCCTTGTGTCTCTGGGAGGTATTTTTCTCTGAGTCTACAAGCTGTAAAAATAGCCCCTGTGAGTCTGGGTTCAGACTTCCTGCCACATTTGCACATTCCATTAGCAAAATAAGAAATTTGCTATTACAGTACAGAGGGTAAAACAGGGTGATGCATTTTGCTTTAGTGTATGTGTATCCACTTCTAGAGCATGCCCTGCAAAATGATCAGTGGCTTTCTCTCTGTGTCTGTTCTACTGGCCCCTAAACACCCTCTTATTCTTCTACCCATTCCAAGGAAACAAATATGCTAAATTTAATCTTGCTGTGTTGGATTTAGGAAGCCCCGAGGGACATTTAGAGATCTCCTATTTATTGATTGTGTCCCTGATACCTCCACAAAGATGTGGTCTCCATTCCCCTGCTTCTGCAGCTCCCTGCAGGTGCTCAATGCCCTCAGCAGTGATGGACATGGGAGAGGTGGCCTCAGGGACAGGGACAGGGTCAGTGCAGGTCACCCAGGGATCTGTCCTCAGCCTTCCTGCCCCTTGTGCCCCTGGATGGTGCTCCTAGCAAAGAGCCTTTAGAGCTGCAGCGCTCATGGGTCAGCTCACCCTCCCTTCCAATGAGACTGATAGCTTGGAAAGCCCTTATCAAGAGTGATAATGCATTCTGGAAGATGGGTGGAGAAATTCTTGCTGTGCATAATGCATGCTTCCCCCCAAGGACAAAGCCTGAAGGAATTCTAGTAGGATGCCAATGATAGAGATGCAGTGGAAATTCCCACCTTGAATTGAGATCCACAGTGCCGTTTGGCAGCTGGAGACTCCTGGAAGAGGGAAGGCTGGAATTTCCTAGTGGATGTTATGCTGAGTGCTGCCCGGATGGGGTTTTGGGGCAAGGTAGCCATAGTGCAGTGCCTCAGCTGGCTGAGTGACTGGACCCAACCCTCTTGGCACCTACAACCTTCCTGTGGTGCTGATCAGTGGCTGCATCCAAGCTCCTCTCTGATTTACCAAAACCTACCTGCCTCTTTGAAAAAGGGTCCCTACAAGCAAAGGCTGTCAATGTAGGTGTTCATGTGCACAAATACACTCAGGACTACTTCCAACTATATAGAACAGCTTTTAATTTGTCCCCAGTGTGTGATACGTGGCATTTAGGGACACGGTGGAGGAACTTGGCTGTGTTAGGTTCTTGGTTGGACTGGATCATCTTAAAAGCCTTTTCCAATCTAAATTATTTCATGTTTCTATGTAGAAAACAAAGGACTCCAAGTACATTTAATTTCTTGGTGTGATAATTGTCTAGAACAGCTCTCCACCACCCTGAAAAACCTAGATCATCCTCTCTGGGTAACATCTATTGAGCTGTCACTGGAAACAGAAGATATTTTTTGCTGTCAGGTGTAACATCTTTAATCTCCCTCTGTGTGGGGGTTTTTGGACTGGAGCAGGTCCATTTGTACTACTGGACTGCTGAAAAACCTTTGGCTGCAGCACTTCTGTCTATGTGAGATCTGCACAAAACACAAACTGTGGTGCAGGTTCCAGGATGGCAGAGGGTCAGCACAGTCTCTGGCATTATTATGGGCTGCAGACCCTGCAGCGTGGGTGTTTGTGCTGGTGATGGGATGGAGGAATGGTGCAGCAACCATGGCATTGCAGGGCTCTGGCAGCAGTTCTGGGAAAACAGCATTTCTGTAAAATATTAGCACAAATTTCTACAGAAATGGTCTTTCCTTGGGTCTGTGTTAGATAACAAAAAAGCACAAAGTGTTCAGCAGGTTCTTCTCATTTCCCTGACCTGGGATCAGAACTGATGCTGGCTGTCACCCTCTGTTTGCCTTGCTCTGGGTGTTGCTTTTTCAATGGCAGAGCCCCTCATCTTCCTCCCCTGTCCCTGGCTGAGCAGCCTCTCTGCTCTTGTGGGGCTCTGGCAGAGGGGGCTCTGCTTCTGCTCCCTGGGGATGTCTGTCCAAACCCTGGGACCCCTCCCAGGAGCAAACACGTTAAATGTGGCACAGCAAAGGACAGGCAAGAGGTGAGCTGTGAAGGGACAATCATAACCAGACAGCTGTAAAAACTTCCTAGTGAGCAATATAATACTTGAGCAGTCTGAGGAGGTGGTTAAGGACAGATGAGACATCTTACAGGCAGAGGTTCAGCTGTTCCTGCCCTAGGCAGGAAAATGTATGAGCTGGAGCTGTGAGGTGCCTCCCAGCCCTGTTCCTCCTGGTCCTGCAGGTCTGTCCTTGGGGCTCTCATGGCACTGCTGGTGTTCCCAGGTGCTCTGATGGCTCCCAGCCCTCAGGGCCCCTCACTCTGCTGAGCACAGGGCACCTGAGAGCTGCATGGCACTGCCTGGCTCAGAGGTGCCTCACAGGAGTTAACCAGGAGGGATTTTCCATACAAATAACATGCCCAGGATGAGCAGCCTGGTTGTCCCCGTGTCCCTCAGCACAGGGTGACAAGCTGCCCTTGCAGTGTTTGTGCAGCAGGGTGAGGGGCTCAGAGCTCTGGGGGCTCCCAGCTCACTGAAAGGCAGCACTGGAGGATGGCAGTGGGATGGCATTTTCTCATCCCACACCCAGAGAGAGCCTGGTGGGGCAAGAAGAGCACAAAGAGATGCAGAACCTTTTTCAGAAAAACTGCAGGAGCCACAAACTGGCTGCTTTTCTCTGTGTCCTGTCACCAGGGTGAACAACTCACTCCGGTGTCAGCTTTTGTCCCCAGAGTGGCTTGCCAGCCTGTGAATGGAATTGCTGATTTACTCCCACACAGGAGTATGAGTTTCTGTGCCACAGAGTGTCAATAAGCACTAATTAGCCCAGTTCATGTGCAGTGACTTTAGTCTGACACCAAGGCCCATTTCCTTTGTGCTTTATAAATCCTCCTCACATCACCAGGACTCCTGGTCAGGGCTCTTGTCATCCTGGCCCAGCCCCACAGGAATGGAGAGTCCCTGCAAGCTCTGCTCTTGTTAATAATTCCCCTTGTATCACCCCAGGTTAGAAATGCTTTTTGCTTGTCTTCAAAGCTTCCATTGCAATAGAAATGCACACATTCACTGCCCTCACCATGGTGGAAGGAGAGGTGGAGTTGGGTTGTTGAGAGATGCTGCACACAGGGTTGGGCTGCAATGAGAGAAAACTGCTCGTTCCAGGCTTGGATTCCAGGCTTTGGTTCATCTCTGCTGTGCTGGAGAAAAGGCTGGTGTGCAATCTGACAGCTGGTACAGGGAGTTTCCAAACAGGTCTGTGGCTTGGGTCAGGAAAGCCACAAAAGCTTTAGTTCTTTGGTTTTTTTCCTGGTGTCTGTTTTTGTGGACTTTAGGGTGCAGATGTAATTTTTTCTTTATTTTTCCCTTGGTCATCAGCATTGCCAGAGTAAAATAGTTTTTGATGAAAACATTGATTTGAGGTAGGCATGCTAAGACCAATGTCATGCTGCTGCTGGCACCTAGATTCAATTTTACCTTCTATGAAATACAGATTTCATAAAATGCTCCATGACTTCTCTGAGCTGTTTCAATTATCTTCAATCAGTTTTGAAAAAATATTTCATCATCTTCAGTCAGTCAGTTTTCTTGACTTTTTGACCCTTAAATCCAATCTGTTGTATCCAAATCAGCTGGCACAGAACAAAAACACAATACTGGCAAATCAGCTGCCTTATAGAAGCAGTGGGCAAAATTCCTGCTTGCATTACAAATCTGGAGCAAATTTAGTGGCTTGATGCCAGATCTGAACTGAAAGCAAAAGGGGGCTGTTTATTTTGAAGCCAAATTATATATAAATGTTGTACAAATTGTGTCCTTGCAAGAACATCACTCTTTCTACAGACACAAATATTTACATGATGACTATATAGCAGAGAAACTGTGGCATTAAACTTTCAGACATTTGCACTGGAACAGCCACATAACACACTTTGATTCTAAATGATGCTGCCCTTGTAAGTCTTTGCACCTCGTTTTTATGGCCAACTTGTCATTTTTGTAGATAGTTATAAATATGACCATAATGTATCTACAAGGACACAGTAATTAAATATATAATTAATTTTAAGACTGTGCAGTTTAAAGTTCTGTTCAAACTGTAGGTGATATGATATTACATTTCAGTGCTGCTTTCATTAAAGACATTACAAGGAAAAAAATCACTGAAAAGCCTCTGGCTACCTATTGGGAGAGGGGGTGTGAATTTTATTGTCCATCTAATTACTTGGCTGAAGACTCTGAGATTTAAAATCCCATTTCCCACCCCAGCAGGGATGTTAGATACTGTTTTCTGGCCCAAATCCAAGCCAAAGAGTGAGCTTCTGCATACCAACAGGGCCCTGCTGCTCCAGCTGAATGTATTCTTGCTGGTTTGTCCTGGGGACGTGGGAGTGGGGTTGCTTCTGAGCAATATAATGAGTGATGTCTTGCCATCCTTAGAGCCTGTGCCAGGGAGCCCTGGCAGGTGCAGATTGGTGGCCTGAGGGTCTGTAACTCCACCAAGCCATTACTGAACTTTTGTGGTCACTGGGAGCCAAAGTGAACCTGGTATGCAAGCTCAGAGCTGGCTGTGAGCTTCTGTATTGTCTAAAAAAACACCAAAATCCTCTTAAAAAACTCTCTGTGATGGAAAATGCATATTGCATGGAAGGCCCCCTAAGTATTACTGAGAGCAAAAATTGTCATATTTTAAATTAAATTTGTTAATTTTCTGTGCAATTCTGAGCTCAAAGTGGTAATGTGGGAAATGGCAGTGTCAGCTGTGAGTGTTACACAGGCTGCATCCACCTTGGAGATCCTTGAGCTCAGGGTGAGGCTCACATCCCACCTCTCATTGTGCAGACAAATCTGTGGGATTTGCTGCATGGAGCAGCACAAAATTCCCAGAGATACAAAACTTATTTTGCCTTTTGTGGTGTAGGCATTATGATGGAGATGTGGTCAGGTAAATTGTTGGGACCTGGAAGTTCCACCATGAGGGCTGCAGCCACCCCGCTGATTCATAAAGAGGAAAAAAAAAGAAATAGTGAACTAGACAACAAGGAATGAGACAATAAGTATTTCACATTTTCCCTCCAAAGTATAGTAATTTATTGGACATTCAGAGCTCTTAATTAACTACATGAAACAAGCACTCCTTCTCCCCCTCCTCTCTTTCAATAAGGTTTCTACAGCAAAGCAAAGGTGTGATGTTGGTCTGGTTATCCTCAGAGATTAAGGCAAATTGTGTAAGATATATTTAAATCAATTAATCTTTTCAGATAGGTCCTAAATCATGTCATCAATCTATTTGATTCTACAGGCATAATCCTGAACATGCAGCTGTCTTGTGCAATAAGCCAGGGAGATGCTCGGCTGCATTCAAGGGAAATAAATTTAATTATAAACACATCATGGAGACAAACATTTCCTGAATGTGGAATTCGATGTCTTGTCAGCCTTCCAGCAGAGAACACCATCAAAATTTTATAGGGAAGTAGACTCTGTCCTGAATTTATATGTACTGGCAAGCACCTCAACCAGAAAACAATTTCCTCTTTTTTAAAAATGTTTTTTAATGTAAAGCTATTTTTGTCTTCAGTACAATTATCCACAGTGTTAGATGAAACCAAGAGTGCAGTTACAAGGTGTCAGAAAAGAAAGAAATACAAAAACCTACCTGGTCCACATGGCCACAGCATCACACCCCAGATTGTGAAGGGAGCAGAGGGGCTGGAGGTGCAGCAAGGGGTTCACAGGCTTGTGTGTGGCCAGAAATTCAATATCTTCCTGTATTTAAAGCCTGGTGGCTCCTTTTGGTGCTGATTGTTATTCAGCAGTTCTGGGCACCCAGGGACTCAGATGTGGGTGGGATTTCAGGGACATTGGGAGCAGGATGCCCCAGTAAAGCTCAGCTGGGTGTGCAGAGAGGGATGAGTGCCCTGCACAGGGGACACCGGAGCTCCCAGGGGTGCAGGGACAGCAGACAGGGTGTCCCTGTCTCTGATACAGCCAGCAGGGCCCTGTTAATGCTGACTGAGCACATCACAGGGCATCTGGAGTAACTACAACATGAATAATCCTGTGCTTCTCTTCTATTTACTTGTTCCTGTAACTCAGTGTTGTCTCCTCACCTCCAGTTCTTTCTGGATTCTTTCAGGAGGAATGATTGACAGGGTTTTTTACTGTATGGTTTTTTATTTATCACTACTCCAGGTTATACTAAATATTCCATAATTTATAATGGAATATTCTATAGCAGATGTTTTAAAGGAATTTTGTGCTTGGAAAATTCTGTGAAAAAAAGGCAGAAAGAAAATATCTTGAACTTAGTGATGATCCCTTCCAACAGTTTCTCACAATGTTTCAGTTAGGGGAATGTGAGATTTTATTCTTTAAAGAATTCAAAAAAATAAATGTTTTCATTGTTCCTTCAGTGTTGGAGTCCAGCAGTGAGCAGTAAAGGTGAGATGCAGCAGAACTCCTGGGTGCTCACAGAGGGTGACCAATGTGGTTTAGAGTTTTCAAAAGGAGGCAGCTGTATTAGTATGTTATGTATCATAAATTTGTAATGGCAGAAAACTGTTCTGTTAATAGCTTCGTTTAGTTCAGAATAAATTTTTAATCTTCCCTTTTTGCAGGCTTATTGTTATTAAAGCCAATGCTAGTTGGGGAGTTTCAGGGCAGATTTGGTCCCACTTGAGGAAATAACATATTTATTCACGCAGCAGTTTTTCTCTGGGACCAGGTCCCACCAAATATTTAATTTTTCCCATCTTCCATGGTTGGCTTTTAGGTTATTATATAGTTGCAATGTCCCTGGAGCTCTAAGCCCTGGGGCTTTTTGAACCTGAACCATAACCCCAGCATGAACAGTAAAGCAGCCTTCTGCTGACAGAGCAATGTTGGGCCATGCTGCCCTTGGCGTGGATTTCGTAGCTGCAATGCTGAATCAGTTTCATTTATAACCAACCCAAAGCTGTGCTGGTGTCAAGGGCTTTTGGTTGCTCCTACATTGCCCCTTTCTTGTTGCCTGTGTGGGTTTATATCTGTGTGGGTTTGTGTTTTCTCTTCCTAAGCTGTTCTGCACCTCTGTCTTGTGCTGTCATCAACCACTGAGACAGAGAAGTTCTCAGCTGAGGAGCAGCAGGTCTGGCATTTCCCTGCCAGGGAGATGCTCTGAAATGGATGCTGAGGAGCTCAGCCCCAGGTCCCAGGGCAGGGGGAGACTCTGGGGTCTCTGCTGAGCTTGTCCTGCTCACAGCTGGGGGGTGGCAGCTCCCTGAAACCACCCAGGTGTGGCTGCAGCTCCTCTCCTGCCACAACAGCTGAGGAAAGCTGATAAGAACAATCCCAGAAACCCAGGGGAAGAGAAAGCCACATTTTGTCCAGTGTGTGATTCCTGCTGCATCACCTTCGCAGACAGCCTACCAATATTTTCTTTTCATATTACATTTTAATTTAGGCTGTGGCTGCTTTTTCTAAGTGCCCTTTAAATATGCTTAGAATGCAGAGGAAGGGTAGGAAATAGAGAGAGGTAATTACCTGTTCAGCCCTCCAGTGCAATCCCATGCATCATCTGGAAAAATCTGAGTTAAAGCCAGAGGCAAGGAGAGCCAAAGCACTGCTTATTGGCTTTCCGGAATGTGTAGCATCTGTCAGGTGTAATTATTTCAGCTGATATCTTGTTAATTATTTCCCCACGCTTACCTGAGGTGGTGGCAGAGCAGGTGAAGGAGAGCAGAATCCCACCTGTGTGTGCTGCCCTCACCATGGAAGAGAGACAACCCTGAGCAGCATCAGGAGCCACTGCTTTTAGATGGCATCTTTATCTGTGTGGGTTTTGCCCCTGTCTCTGGTAACCTGAGACAACTTGCCTGCAAATTCAACTACTTCCAATTCTACCTTTTTTTTTTACACACTTGATAGCTTCCCAAGAAGACTTCAGCTTTCACCTCATCAATATTCATGATATTTTATACTTTTGAAAAATTTTTGTTACTCAGATTGTAGTTTTTAATTTATAAGAAACTAGATATTATTAATAAAAAATAGGTGCTAAACTGGATAGCATTTGTGAAAAAAAATTGCTAAGTGTTTCAGTTTAAAAGTGCTTCCAAAGCATCTCAATACAACAATCATTAAATCCATAGAAATATTATCTAGAGATAATTTTTCTATCTGCAATTAATACAGAGAGGTAATTATTAATAGAGAGAGGTTATTATGTTATAATAAAGAATAATTATATCTATATAAAATATATGTAATATAAAAATATATATCTATAATATATATTATATAAAAATAATATATTATATATAATATAGATAATTCTGTACTCTATATACTCTATCTCTATATAATATATATATAATATATATTTTTATATATCTATAATATATATTATATATAAAAATAATATATAATACATATAATATATATAATTCTGTACTCTATATACTCTATATACTCTATCTACTCTATATATATACTCTCTCTATATATACACTCTATATATATAAAATACAGAATATTTTTCCAAAAACCAGGTGATGCCTTCATTGTTCTAAGTGCATAAAACTAAAGAGAGAGTACATCAAGGTAGAGATGTCAGTGTTGCTTTTGATTATAATCTGTTCATCTTGAAAGCAGCAAGGATGAGCAGGTCCTGCCATGGCAAGATGTTCTACAGTCTGACACTGTAGAAATGCCCATGGCTACCTGGGGACACACATGCTTGGAGATGCCCCAGAACCTGGGCACTGATCCCTGCTGCAGCCACTTTGTCCCACACAAATCCTTGTGGTGCCATCCTCATGCACCCTCTGGTAATCTCTGGGGAGGAAAGCTGATTTATCACAAGTGATTTCAGCCTGACTGACATACAGAGGTCTCAGGCTGGCAGTGCTGAAATGCCCTGAAAATATTTGATAATTATAGATGGCAATCTCCTAACTCAAAAAGCAATGGATTTGGCACAGGAGAAATCTGTATTTGACCTTCTCCTGATAGGGACAGATATGTTTCTAAGAACTGAAAATGAGTTATTTTCCTGGGTATAATTAATTCTGGCTGGACTACAAGACCATCTACACTTGTCTTTGTAATGGAGGGCAGCTTGGTGGCAGCCAGTGCTGCAGGGCAGTAAATGAAATAAAATAAAATTTGGTGGAAACTGAAGCTACTTCACACTGAAAAAGTAGTTCTTTTTCTGGGGAAAAGGAAATTAACTCTGGGACCAATTTGCAGAGCAGTTATGGTCAAGTCATTATAACTGGAAATTTTCCCAAAGATAGCCAGATTTGTCTCCCTGAAATCTGTGCTCTGGATCCCACAGCTACAGGACTTGTGGCAGAACCTTCTTTAGACAGAAATTATGTTAAAGGAGAAGCAAGAGCTGTAACAAAGGGGGGAGTGTTTTTTTGATGCTCTTTGGCAGTCTAGCAGTCCCTGAGAGGAGATCCTTTCTTGGTCCTGGGTTTATTAGGAGTGACAGGTTTTCATTACAGCTTTGTCCTTATGGATGTTGGGGACCTCAGAGCCCTGCCTTGTGTGGTTGGGTGTAATCTGGCAGTGCCCAGAGGCCAAGCTGACCAATGCCCCCTCTTTTTGGGCCCTCAGAGCCAAGGGAAATCCGTTTAGGCTCCAGGTTTGGCAGCTGGGATTGCAGTGTGTGCCTGGAGCAGGCACAGCACCTGGGACAGACAGTCTGGCTTCAGGCCTTCATTTCTAAAGTAACTTCTCAGAGTTATTTTACAGAGCTCAGGGGGAAAGTGCAGCTTTCCAGAAGCCAGCCCTTTTCTTAGGGACAGCCTGTGGAGTGAGATTTCAGCTTTATGTGTTTGAGGACACTGGGGGTCAGAGCAGCTAATCAATGTTTAATTAGATCCAAATGTTCCAGTTTCAGTGGCATCTCATTTAGTTGCAGCAGCAGAATTTTGACCCCTAATTTAGAGGAAAATGGGAGAATTTTTGTATTCAAGATTACTTGGCAAATACACCAGAATCAGACAGTGAGGCATATTGTTATGTATTTGCTTGTGCTTTAATTATTGCTATTCATTACCCTGCACACCATTTAACAGTAGCACTCTCCAGTTCATCCCTGCTGTCTTGGAGAAGCAGCACCAGTTAGTGCTTTACTGGTCACTGCTGCCCCAAAAAAGAACTCTTTGTGGTACCCAGACTTGATCTTTTCAGTGTGTTCAGCAGGAAACTGTGCCACAGAAAATGCAAGGAGAAAAAGCCATGGAGCCAGGGATTGGGCTCTGGTGGAAGTAGAAATGGGAAATGGGTTTTCAAATGGTTCTCAGGCTGCTCCATGCCCTTGGAGGAGTTAGCAGGGGATGGTAGGGAGGGATGGAGAGAACATTACTTTGCTCTGCAAACCCATTGTCAGGTAAATCAGTGAGGTGATGCTCCCAGAATGGCAGGATGGAGAGAGAGCTCCTCCACCAAGGAGAAACAGCAGGATCCTGGCTTGCCCCAGCTGAGTGAGGTAAGTCACCCTGTGAAAGGTGTCAAGCTGTGCCTTACTCAGGTCCAGGAAAAGCACCAACAGCTCTTCTGAAGCCAGAGGCAGCAAAACCACAGAATTATCACACACTTGGTCACAGCCACAGTCCTGCTGCACACTGAGCCATCTGCAAGAACACTGCCTGGCCAGTCTGCATGGAGAGAAGGAGGGCTGTAGATGTGCCTCCCTCCATGCAAAGACTTCCCTCCATGCAAATAGTCACCAGCAAACACTGGGGTTTTTTCAAGAATGGATTGCAGTCTATTCACATTCTGCTGCATTAAATTAACATGACAGATTACCTCACAGCTATGGCTCATCGTGGGGGAAGATGTCTGGAATATCTCACTGGGAGCAAAGTTCTCTGAAAGTCCTGCCAAAGGCCATCTTTGACTGGTTTTTAGTGCGGTCCTCTTTGTCCATGACATTTTAGCCTAAAGACATCACCCATTGTCAAATCTCCTCCTCCATGCTCCATCCTGGAAGTCTCATGGTGACAGAAGAGATGCAAATAAACTCCCACCTTCCCTGCAATGCATCACATGCTTATCCCTCTTCCTGCTAAGCCCTGAGTAGTCTGGAAATGCTGTCTGTGAAGGAAAGGACACTTCTGAGATGTGGCTGTGCTGGTTTCAGGGCAGGGCTGTGCACAGAGATGATTCCCAGTGATGCAGCAGCCATGGAGAATTATCTGCAAGGCAGTAGATTTAGCACCTGATGGAAGCTGTGATTAAGAACAGCACCTGCATGTAGAGGCTGCTGGGAAAGACTCCTGAAAATACCTTCCAGCAAAGGTTTTTCCACCAATGAGGCAGGAATTGTCTCTTGTACTTCCCTTTAGACTGAGGCTGGCTCTGAGCTGAGGTGAGCACAGAGGGACTGAGGGAGCAGAGGCCCCAGCACTGGTGACTTCACACCCTCCTTGCATGGGGCAGTGCTGGGATTCATCCTCCTGGTGTCTTTTTTCTGTTCTGTCTTAACACCTGCAGCAAGTGAGGAGCTCTGCCTCCATCCCAGTGGAAAAGAGGAGGGTGGAGAGCACTGCTGTGATTGCAGCCCTGTCCACTTCTCCAGACCTCTGGAAATGGATCTTTATTAACACTATTGTCAGCTGTAATGGATTCCTTCTCATCCCGATCACTAAAACAATTCTGGTGCCTGATCAGTCACATTATTGCCACTTATATTTAGAGCTAATTGATTCCCTGTGTTTATTTTCTCAGGCACAGAAAGAGCATCACTCATTGCTGAGCAGCAGCTGCCTCCACCCTCAGCCCTGCTCTTTCTCCACCTGGATGTGGTCTCTCCTCTCTTTTCCTCATCACTTGGGCAGATGAAGACATCCATCTCAAGAGTGATTAAACCCTGTCCTCTGCAAACCCCTGAGGGGCTGGAAGAAGAGACATGGGGAGGTGACATTCTTTCTGTTCTGACACCAGGGTCCTCCAAGGGCTGTCAGTACCAGCTCAAAGAACACAGGAGGAGCAGAAATCCACCCTGGTTTGTGAGCAAGCATTAATTAGCCCATAGCAGACGCACTGACACTTTCTGTCCCTTGCTTCAAAAGTCATCATTTCCAAATGCAGGAGGAAACTGAAGACAGGTCAGAGAGGTTGCTCCCAGGCAGCCAACCTTGCAAATAGTGGGTTTTTTTTAGCAGGGAAAAGAAGGAAGAATGGATTTTACTCTTGGATGTCTCTGTTTAAGAAGAGGATTTGATTTCCTTATATCTCTCCCTTATGTGTCTGGATTTTAAAAACACTTAAAAAAGAATAGATATCTAGAATAATAACAAAAAAAGTGCCTTTCAACTTGTTTTCTATAAAAACAGGATTAGGATTCAGTGTCTTCTTTCAGCTGAAAGAGTCAAAAAGCCAGTGCCATGCCACAGCCTCAGAGGGAAAAAGGCTGGAATCATATCCAAGTGTTTAATATTTATCAGATGATGGTTTCTTTTCTCCTTTGTTTCAAAGAATAGGACACAAATAAAAGGAAAGGCACATTTCTTTTAAAATTTAAAGGACAAGATGTTGAATTTTACATTTCTGTAGTAACTTATGCATTAGTAATGTGCACACACGGAGCTTCAAAACAATTATAGTATTCCAATATTAGAGATCAGAAATAAAACAAAGGAGGGGATTCAAGCATGTAATTTGTTCATTGTTCATTTATCAGCTTTAACATGAATGTTTTTGTATCTGAGACCTAGACTTGGGGCTGAGTTACACCATGCAGTCATGGAGCCTTCCTTTGAAAAGGGCTGTTTACATTTAAAAAACAAACAATAACAACAGCAGCATTCCTCTAACTGATCACAGCTGAAGCAAAGCAGTTTTATTTCCAGCTAAAGAAATTTGTTAAGAGAATTAGTGGCTGGCTGAGGCATCAAGCTGTGTGTGATAATGAGATGGGTTATAAATAGTGTCATTAATTCACATGTCCTTCTAACACATGCCACTCCAGTTAGTGTTCAAATCCCAAATCCCTCAATGCAAGATGCACTGACCTCCTCATTAAAGCATCTGATGGAGAAGCCTGGTTTGCATGAGCTGCTGCCTGGTGCTCTGCATCAGGAATAATCACAGGGCAGTGTTGTGCTTCTCAGCTAACAGGCAGAAGTATTTCTGTCACCAGAAAATAAGGCTTTCCTCATGTCTCCTGCTGCCTTTTCCAAGTGTTGGGGTGTTTTATGGGGCAGCACATCTCCCTGGGCCCTGCAAGGAGAGGCTGCCCTTACACCAGTGCTGGGATGCTCCTGCACCCTCTGAAACCTCTGCTTGTCTTGCAGCATCCCTTGAAATCTTGCTGTGAGGGCCCTAGAGTTAAATACACCTTCTTTAATGCTCTGCTTACACTAGCAGCACCTTTTGTGTCCAGGGAAGAGTCTGTGCTGATGGCAGCTGGCAGCTGAGGTCCTGCAGAACAGGGGCACTGCAGACAGTTCCTGCACACCGGCCCCTGCCTTTGCAGGCAGCCTCTGAGGTTTGCCTCTTGTTGGAAAAGAAACTCTTTATGTGGAGCAGAGATGGGCTGCTTGCTGTTCCTGGGGCTCTACATTATAAATCTTGCTAAGTGTGCACCATTATCAGTGAACAGCCTTATACTAGCAGGACAGGCAAAACAGATCGAGCTCAGTACCAGCTCAAGAACACAGGAGTGTTTTTTTCCTTTTTCACCATTTTTCTAACATTGTTTTTTCCTTTTTCACCATTTTTCTAACAGGCCTCTGAAGAATGAGCATCCTTCTGGAAAGTGTCTGGAGAGAGCAGTTATCTTCAACAGGTGTGGAGCTTCCAGTGAATCCATTCTGCTTCACCTCTGGGACACTCTGGGATGTCAATGCCATGTACAGCTGCCAAGGGAAACTGCTGTGGCAACCCACAAACTGCACTTTTGTTCTCTGCCAGCATCACATGCAGCCTGAGTAATATTTCTGCTGTTTCCATTTTGAGATTGAATGTGTTGGGTGTTTCCAGCAGGCAGGCAAACCACGTCTCCGCAGTATCATGGCTTTTGTTGGTGACAGTTTCCATGGTGTTGGTGTTCCCTCAGCCTCAGAGTTAGCACAGTTTCATTATCTCCAAAGATGGTGTTTAAATTGCCCATCTCATTAATAAATTAGACCTTGGTAATTATGGGCTTTTCTGAATAATCTAATAAGGATTCTTCTGCTTTGATGAGGAAAGTTTAACTGTGAAAGAAAGATTTATAATGTGCTCACAGGAACTGGGATCAACAGGGATGCCTTGCCTGGAGACTGAAGGTTCTCTCTGCCCTGTGCAGTTAAAGCCCAACTTCTAGATGGGCAAAGGAGCTACTGCTTTAAATGCATTAAAGCCACCAGGTCTCTGAAACACATCAGCATTTGCTTGTGCAGAGACAGAAGGATCAAACCTGTGCTGGAAGAGCTCCCTGCCCAAGGTTTGTAGGGGATAATTCTCCTCTGAGTCTGCTTGCCAAGCCAAAATGCAGTGATGGCATCCTGATATTGACTTACAAATAATGAGCTATGTAGAAAGTAATACAACCAGTGGTTTATTTGGGTTTTGGGTTTTATTTTTTTTCCTTTTGGGATTTAAGTGTTCAAAGTGCACGTGCTTAGGCTTTATTCTGAGCCTTTTGGAGAAGCAAAGGAGATGCTGAGATTCTCTCTGTAATCACCTGCCTCTGGGATCTGCAGCTCCATAAATGAGATATCCAGGTATCAGCAGAGCTTTGAAACCACAGAGGTTCTGAGCTGGCTTATCCCTGTGCAGCAGGCAAAGTGTTCCATGTGGTGACAGGGAAATGCTACTGGTGATGGGCAAGGATATTCTGTGTAATTCCCAGTGCCTGTATTCAAAAAAAGAAGCCATAAATCCATGACAGGAATGTGGAGAGAAGGGATCCAAGTGACCTCCAGGACTAGGAAGGACTCAGGGCAAATGGAGTGAAGAAGGAACTGGGCTGTGATTTTTTGGGTATTGGAGCCAAAAGTCAATGCAAGGCTCCAAAACCAGCTTTAAATTGCAAATAATCAATGTATGAAACATCTACAGATGCCCCATTGTGTGAAATTATGCTCTCCTTAATCTATGGAAAAACAGCCTGGTTCTGCAACAAGATTCTGCTGGCTGGCCAGGGCTGGCTTCAGTATCTGTGATGGGTTCTGGCTGGGTTTCTGCAGCGCTGGGACTAAGATGCCTCTGTGTGTTGGCTGATTTTATTTCTGGTCTGACCTCAGAAGTTCTTCCATAGATTAGGTCAGACATTTATCTTCCAAGCGTTTATACCCTCGATGCCTTAAGTCTTAGCTTTCATATTTTCCAAATTTTGTACTGCATTACTCTATAACTCTGAGCTTAATATAAAGTGTTAGAAAGTTTTCTTCACAGTTTAGTTAGACAAAATCATCCTTCTCCAGCCTGAGAACCAAGAACAGCATTGCAGATCCAGGCCCAAAAAGTGTAAACAGCAAATTGAAGAGAGCAATCTGGGAGGGTGAGACTTCATAACCTGGAGCTGTAATTGGACAATTAACACCAATATGTAAATAGACCAAAACCTATAAAAGTGTGAAAATTTGTGGCCAGCTGACCATCTTGAGTCCATCTTGGGTAGAGCCGTGGCCAGTCTCTTGTACTGCCCAAGGTTTATCCTTTAAAGACCTTTCAATAAATCCCTACTTCATTCCTCTAACACTGTCTGGCCTCTGTTCCAGGTGGCCTCCCAAGGCATCACCCTGGTCCTCAGGATAGTGCACCTTGCCTTGATGAGAGCCTCAGGCCCCCTTCACCCTTCACATTGCTGTGAGAGTCCTGGAAGGGGCATAAAACATGTACAGATATTTCTGGAAGAAATTAAAACTGGCTGTTTTATATTGGTAGATGTCACACACCGACCGGCTTAGAAATATAATATTAATGCCTTAAAAAAGTGATTATCACCTTTATACTTGCTTAATAGCATAGTTTTAAAGGGAATTACCAATATCATATATTACATTCGTCCCCTACAGTAAATAGTCTGTCCCTGGTGTATTTTATTATTTACTATAAATTCATTCAAGCAGTATATTTTGCTTCCAGTAAGGTACCCTCAGTTACTTTTTCTGTCCAGGATAAATTGAGATAAATTTTGCCTGAGCCTGGATTTTGCTCCTGGCATCCATCTTTGCCCATGAAAAGTTGCAGTTGGAGTTGAACAGGAGTTGAGAAATGATAATATTGTGCTGCAGAAAGTCACAGCTCACCAGTCTGCAGCCAAGCTGCATACAGAGGCCACATTGAAGCAGCCAGGACTTTAATAGGAATTGAGGAACACAAAGGAATGTGATGTATTCTCTAATGTTTATTCTGATAAAGCAATAAGAACATTACAAGAAAATGACAGTAGTTTTTTACCATGACATGGTGAGATTACTCAGTAGCAGATCATCACCCCAGGCACCATGGCTTGTCACTAGTTTCCATTTTTGCCCTTGGAGGGTTAAGAATTTATTGCCAGAGTTATTAAAAATGTTGCTAGAGTCGTAGAAATGTTGCTAGAGTTATAGAATACTTTTTGGAGGGGGTGGAAGAGAAGGTTTCAAATAAAAGATATCTCCATCCCTTTGTTGACAATTCCATGTTCCCAAGGCTTAGCAAATCTCATAGCTATGACCACTGTGTTGTCAAATTGGATAAAAGCCTCCAGGCTGGCATGGATTGCCTTCCTGCAGAAGTTGTGGAGTCCCTGTGAAAACTGCATGATTGAAAGCTCTGGTTCCACAGCTCTCACAGAGGGAATAAGTCATGGCCTTGAGGTTGGTTGTGCTTTGCAGTGGCTCTGGGGAGAGTTGCCTGGGCTAATAAAAAATCCTTATTTCCATGCCTTTTGAGAAATCCTGCTAGCTGCCCCCCAAGTACAACATTTTTATGGATCCATCTGGACTCTGGTTTGCACTCCCAGCTCTGGAAACCCCAGGATCAGCCCATGGCACAGCCCAGTGTCTATGTTGGGGTGGATTTTGGCAGATACCCCATCGTGCAATGTCTTTTGTTGCAAATAAGAGCCATAGCTCAAACATAAAATACATATAGGCGGAAAAATAATATCAATTTTTTTTGTGTCCCCCAGGTTATGGGGCTGCCTGTGGTCATGGAATGGGTCATCAGCACTCAACATCCCAAACACTTTTCCTGCAGCAGTGGAAGCAGGAACAGAACTGTTCTCTCCTGCTCCCCTCTGAAGAGTCATCATCTGCTCCTCACTGACATCAAGTGTTTTATTTAAAAGTGTTTAAATATGCAAAACTCATTTCAGATTTGTATTATTAGAATTTTTAAGTGGACAAGGATGCAATATTCTCATTACAAGGGAGAAATGTCACATTTTAGCTCAAAGAGTGTTGTCAATGCCGGGTTGCAAAACACAGGTAATGAAATATGCAGACTTTAAAAAAGGGCAGTGAAAGGAAGCCTGGCAGTGCTGCATGATCTCAGAGAAGCAAACCTCTTTGTCAGCTCAAATGCACGTGGCAAGGGAAAGGAAACCTCTGGGATGAGCTTTGGCTCATCCTGTGGCAGAGAGGTTTAAAACACATCTTTTGGGATACCTCTGGGCATTGCTGGAAATCCCATTCAAAGCTGACCCTTTGAAGCCAAGCAATGTGTTAAAACCTACTGAGTTTCCAATTCTCCCTGTGAGACCTTTCAATATGTTTTGCTCTGTAAATTTCCCTGATTTTCTTATGCTGCTGATGAAAGGGCAGGTGTGTGCCAGAGGGGATGGAGCACTTGTGGAGGTGCCTGGGCTCTGCTGAGCTCTCTCCCTTGGCTCACCCTTGTAAAGCCTCTGAAGTTGATTCTGCCTGCATATGTTGCTGAGAAGAGAGGAGCAATTCCTCTCGAGATTTTAGCATTCTGTAAGTAAAATAGAATGATTTTTGCATCATGAGGCTGAGACTTGAAAGCCAGTTGGGATGGATTTTGTTTAACTTCCCTATTTAAATAGCTCAGCTGTTTGAATACTTATACTTGTCTTTTTTATTATCCCACCCATGTTAGCAGTATGTCTATATTTTGTGTCTTTGACATAAAATAAGAAGGGGGCATGTAGGGATGCAAATAGGAATTAATCCATGTCTGTTGTAGAGAGAGTTGATGTTACAGCCTGCTAGCCCAAGTAGGGCATAAAATCTCAGGTGCCACTGGGGCACTTTTCCATTCTTGCTGCCCTTCCCATTCTGATTTTTCCTGTGTTTAAATATGCAAAACTCATTTCAGATTTGTATTATTGGAATCAGTCCTGAGGTGCTGAGATCCCACAGACAAGGATGCACACACACAGGTTGTGGTTGGTGTTTTTTGGGCTGTCAAGATCACTGAGCTCACCACTGCACTGTTGTTACCTTGCAATAACCCTGCACACACTGTAAGAGCTGTGAAGGGCAAGGCCACCTCTGATACACACAAAGCCAATTAGGGCTCACAGAGCACTAAACTCAAATTTCTTCAAGCCATTTAATTTTATTGATCAAACACATTTTTATTTCCAGATTGCTTGCTCTTGGGACCCATCCAGGTCTCTCAGTGTGAAGGACTGTGTAAAATGTAACGATTCAGCACTCCCAGTGCGCCTGTCTGTGGATTTTGTTAACCTTTAAGCTACATTTAGGATGCAAGGCAGGACTTGAAGAGCACCATCATATATCTGATGCTCATCTGAAAGAGTTCTCCAATTTTCCCTCATATCTTCCTTAAATGAAAAGACATCTGACACCTCTCTGTGTTGAATCCTAGGGTTTCCTGGAAGGGAGATTCCCAGCATGTGAGAGAGTCCAGCAATTCAGCCTGTGCATGGAATGATACTTAACCAACTCTTCTGCCAAAAATTTCTGTCCAGGATGGTGAGTTTGCCCTAGTGGCTAATGAGTCTCAGAACTGACAGGCAACACTTCAGGTGAGAGACTGGAGCTCACTTCAGAAATGCTACACAGCTAAATACTCTTACTGTTTCTTCAGCAGGGTTGGGAGTGCTGGCTCCAGGCACACACAGACCATTCTCGGAGTCTCTAGCACACAAATTTACTGCCAATTTAATGCCCTTTTGCACAGGAAAAATGTATTATTTTTGCCTCAACTGAATGAGAGATTTAAAGTCCCAAGAAAGGAAATACAGTCATTCTAGATCAAGAGAGAGACATATACAGTAAACAGTTTAGTATGTTGTGCAATAAAAAGAGCCCTATATCTTATAAATACAGACACCTAACTTATCATGTGCTTGAATCATAAGTACATACACACAGTTCTTCATTATCCACACACTGCTTGAAGGGCACCGAGTTGAGCTGGTCTGTAGCACTGTAACTGTGTTTTTATGTGTTTCTCTTTTTGGTGATTTAAATTGGACTCAGCTGTGGAAAGAGCCCTTGCCATTGGCCTGGAGCAGGGCATACTGGGGGATGAGGGCAGAGAAACCAGTGCTGGTCCTGTGCAGGTCTGGCTTATGTTTAAAACCAGGAGCAGCCACTGTCATCACTCTGAGCAAATCAGAAATCTCTTACTCTGCTGATGACACACAGGTTGCCAGGATATGAGGAATAGCAACAAAGATCTGTGACTACAGAGTGACAATTGGAGCATCTTCATGTGAGGGATCTCCAGAAATATCTGCAGAGCTGGGCTGGTTTGTTATCCCAAGCAAGCCAGCTGTGCCTTGGGGGCCAGGCAGTCCCAGAGCTCCATGGAATTCAGCTGATGGAAATCCCTGCTGCCACTCTGCATTAGAGGATGGCCATGGACAGGCATGGGGAGAAGTTAGGCTGGGTGTGAATGCCTCATTTCCTTGGGAAATCAGACAGAAATGTCCCCAGCACACTCAGGCTGGGTGTGAGCAGCTCTGGGTGTGTGGGAGGAGAACAGAGCCTGCTGAGCCCAACGGGAGCAGAACTGAGAGCTGCTGGGGTCCAGAGCCTCTCCTTCCTCAGCAGCAGCCCAGCCTGAGTCCTGGGGATTTCCAGGGATTTCCTTCTAATTCTTCATCTCCTCCTTTGAGGCAGTTATGGCTGCTCAGCTCCCTGTGCCCAGCCCATGTGGGTTCATCCCAGGGAAGCACTAAGGCAGGAGGCTGCACAGACACCCAGGTGCTCCCAGGGCTGCCAGAGGCCATCTGCAGGGCCATGGGCCACCTCTCCTCTGGAAAATGTGCCACCAGTGCCTTGAAATTGATGTGAGATTTCTGTATATCACAGGAACTGGATATTTAATTGTGTGGCAAACTTCATAGGACCACACTTGCCAAGTACTATTCTCCTTGGCTTATAGTCCAAACTGAATCCAAACAGATTTCTCCCTTCACTCACCTAAGGCTCTCATTCCTCTTTCAAATCACCTTTTCAAATTTCTTTCAAGAAACAATGCCTCTAAATAAGGAAGTAGAGAATATATAATGACATATAGGAATATTTCTGTGGAGTCCATCATAATCTCATGTTCCCAATTCACCTCTTTGCCTCAGATTCCCTTTGTTCCCCCTCCATCCTCCCACCAGCCTCCCTGTTTGTTCTTTTTCCTTTTGACTGCCCACTTTCATATTAATTTTAGCTTTCCTTCAGTCTTTTAATACAGTATCTATTCCTTGAATTTACTATAGTTTGACATGCTGTTTCATGAGTCACTGCTGCAGATAGAGTTTGAAGCAGATTAAATCATACAAACTAGTTCTAACAGCTCCATAAATATAATTTGATTTTATGCTCTTTTTTGATAAACCTTTGTAGATTCTTTCATCCACACACTCCCCCTGAACAATAATGAAGTAAATACATGTATTTTTTGAACACACATGGTGATGACTGTGTGCTGGGGATGGAGGGGACCCACAACTTCCTCCCTGTTCTCTGTGACAGCTGCTGAGATAACCCACCACAGAAAACCTGAATCATGTCTTCTTCCTCAGAACTCTTCTCTAACCCTTTTCTCCTCCAATTAATTTAACTTTATGACCCAAGGGGAGGAAATTCAGAGGTAACAAATTGAGTCTGCATCCCTATTTGCATCTTTTTACTAGAGAAATACTTCTTGGCAGCAACATTGATTCCCCAGCATTTTGGTGGCCAAAAATCACTTTTCCCCAGCTTTTTCTCCATTATGCTTTATTGGACTTGTTTGCTTTAATACAGTGGGAATCATGCTAATGCTTAGAAGAATCCATTGTCTCCAAGCAAGAGCTAAATTTTCCATACAGCTCCACTTTGCTTTGGTGTTTAATCATCTTCAGAAATTGCTCCTAAACTTGTATGTGCTACTAAGGACGTTAGTCTTTAAATAACGTTGTGCTGTGGTGGTGTGAGATGATTAGATTGGCAAGGATTTCTGTTGTGGTGTCATCATAATTTTCATTAGTACAGTGAATTATAACAGCTTGTTCTCTGCTCAAATTGATGTGATTACTACTCTGAAACCCTGGCACATTTCACTAACACCTGACATCTGGAAGAGAAAGGTGGGAGGCAAGGCAAGCTCTCAGAGCTGCTGTGTGATGCACACTGAAGGTCTCTTCATTTGTTCCAGCAGCTTCTGCAGCCAAGGGTAATGGTCTTTGTTGGTCAGCAGAGTTAATGCAATTCTTGTGATGATAAACCAAATAGCTCTTGTGATTAGTGATGGAAAATACCACCCAGCAATGTGTTGTGCTGAATAGGCAGCAACAGCAAAGAGCAGCACATCCTTATTTGAACGAAGGTAAGGTGTCAGAAGCAGGTGGATGAGTTGGAAAATTATTTTTAAAAGAAGAGAAAGCATGCATGGAGTGTACAAGTGTACATCAAACTGAAGGCCCGTATCAAAACAGAAATTATTGTTACAGCTTGTTAAATAGAAGATTGTTCTACCAGCAAAACTGTAAAAAAAAAAGCATTTCTAGCTCATCTAACAAGGGATGCCCTTGCTTGATGGTGATCCCTGGCTGTCTGGTACTGCACTGGTGACATTGATTCTGCAGGAGCTGCACAGATCACACACCTGATTTATGCCCAGCTGAAAAGGGGGGCACAGATGTACCTGCTCTTCTCTGGTGGGTGTGATCTGAATGGGAACAGCCACCACTTCACCCTGTTCTCCCTTTAGTGGAGGCCAGTGACATTGTCAGATCAGTTTTCTCTGCATCACCAGAGAAATTCCTTTCCTGCAGCATTAGGCCTCTCACCAGCAGCTCAAAATGCAGACCCTTGGCAGTGAGTTTTGGTGCAGACATATATATTCCAGCACTCAGGAGTGGTGATGATTCTCTGCACAGTGATCTCGCTCCCTGCAAAGTCAGCAAGTCCCACGCGCTGCCAGCTCTATGAGTGTCCAACAGGAAAATCTGATTTGTACTTCCACCATTAAGATTCTATTTCCAGCCCAGGAAATTATGCTGGGTGACAAGAGGCAGCCCAGCTCTGTAAAACAGTGTAGACAAGAGTGTCACATTGCTGCCCTGGCAGAATAATCTGCTCTGACACTGAGGAAATCTCTGCACGGGCACAGCCCAGCCCTGACCCAGCTGGGGACATGCAGGGCTGTGAAACACCAGAGCTGCCACCACAACAGCCCTGGGTGTGCCACAGGTGCCACCATGGCTGGGGATTGCCCAGCACCAGGAATCTCCAGCCAAAGTGCCTTCACTGACATCTGTCAGGCTCTGGTACAGACCCAGCAGGGCTGCAAAGGGCCCTGGCACTGCTTCTGCTACCAGCAAAATCCACAGGAACAGCAGTAGCTCTGCATCCAACTTTTCTTACAACAGAGTGAGGACTTGTGGCTGCCATTATCACAGATATTTTCTCTACAGCTGCATATTAAACTTTTAAGAAAATATAACCAAAAGCCATTAATCACCAGCATATTTCTCACTACTGTGGTGGCCAAGGATTACTTCAATACTTATTTTAATGGATTTCTCAGCTATGAACGATTTTAAGGTTAAAGGTCTTGCAAGACTCTTTTTATAAGCTTTCTTAAATCTAATCCATCGCTAATTTCCATATGTCTTGCACAGCACTAGGATAATGTAATGCATCACCACTTAAATCCCTCTCTGATAAAATTATCCCAGGTATTACAAAAATTCAAAGCATTGTTCTTAGCTATGTGAGCCTTTTTCACATGTCTCACTAGTTAAGACATAAACCTAACATGTTCAATTTTTTTTCCTTTGGGACAGTTGGAATAGGAGGTTTCAGATGACACCTTGGCAGCTTAGATTTTCCACATCAGCAAATGTCACAGGCACAACTTGCTTTTTTAATGACAGCTCTTAATAGAGAACAGCTAACTTCCTAATCTTGTGTCTTATTTTTTGGCCCTAGTTCCAGTGTCTTTAATCCCACAAACCAACACTTTCCCTCTCATGTCATATAAAACACTGATGTGATTCTTTTGCTCTTTCACCATTGATTTCCTCAAATAATTTTGGTATTCCCTGCTATACAAGAAGCACAACCATCAGTCTAAGCATCAACAGCACTCTGCTTCTGACAGTGGTCTTGTTGGTTATCCAGCCATGATTTTCACAGGGAGACAGAGGTGGAATTATCCAATAATCAACTGCACACTCAGCTAAGACCAGACAGCTCTTTGCCTTCTCTACCCTGTTAAGAAATCTGTGGTAAATGGTGAGAGAAGGTTAGCTCAAGAACCAAGCCAGGTCTACCACAGTACATGTTACAGGGAAAGTTTATGTTCACAGTCTAGGAGAAGCAGGCAAAAACGTGAGTTTTCCAAGAAGTCTAAGAAAAACTTGAAAATACAAGCCTGTTAGCACATCACAAAGTCAATATAACACCTGAAAAAGCACAGAACAGGAGATAAACTGGAAAGGAGGCATTGCTAGCGCATTGGGAAAAACGTGGTAATGGAAGTCTTGTATGTGAAGTCAAATGTAATGGCTGTGGCAAGAGAAACCATTCCATCAAAGCCTGCAGAGAAAAAAAGGGCAGGAAAAATAGCACAGGAAGTCAGCAGTGATGCAGACAAGGTGACTGTACAAGTTCTTGACAATATCTCAGCAATTGCAGGAATAAATTGTGTACATTCAGCTGTCCTCTGATGCAAGAACCTGCCCGTGCAGCCCCTGGGGAGGAGCTGCAGGAGGTCACCCAGGGAGGTGAGTGCCTGAGGGTGAGTTTATTTATTGGGTGCTCTGTAATGCAGCTGTGCCACATCTGGGCTGTGCCAAGGCTGATTGTCAAGCCAAGCTGAGCCAGCAGCTCAGAATTAGTGGCAGCTGCTGAAAGCAAAGGCAGACATGAAATTACAGAGAAACCAAAGTTTCTGAAGCTGTCTCTGAGGAGATTTGTTGTTTTAACCTAATGTACCTGACACCTTAAAGCCCTTGAATGCCATCACCAGTACAGCTGCACTGTACATGAAAGGAATGAAAAA
The DNA here is from genome assembly GCF_035770615.1 of Melospiza melodia melodia. NCBI lineage: Eukaryota > Metazoa > Chordata > Aves > Passeriformes > Passerellidae > Melospiza > Melospiza melodia. The sequence goes on along the minus strand of NC_086209.1, from coordinate 12,867,491 downwards.
TTCACCCTTGGCTGGGTATGTATCACCTGTCCAAGGCTGCTCTGTGCTTCTAGGTGCTAAAGAATTGCAACTATTTCTGAAACTATGAGATGTTCAGGTAGTTCAGCAGCAGCAGAGCTGGTTACTTGCTGAAAACAAGCTTTGTTGGGGCTTGCAATAGGGAGGACTCTCTCCACTGGGTTATTCAGTGCAAGTCCCTTGAGAGCCTTCACATTGCAAGCTTCTAGGCAGCTTTCTGAAACCAATATGTTTCCAATAAGTGCTTGCTTTATTTTCAGGTTGCCATTGAAGTGAAGATTTGCATCACATTATTAAAATAACGTTGCTGAGAATGATGTGACCTCTATTCATGCCTCGTGGCCATAAATGATTTATGCTGAGCCCACCTCCATCCTTCCCCCTGTACTGCCTCATCTGTGCTGACATTTCCTTGTGAATATTTAAGGTGATGTCTGCTCTCATCTCTTGTTCAGAATCAAAAACAAGGGGAAGTGGATGTGCAGCACACAGGTGGTGAAGGGACACAGAACTGGGCAGTCTGTAAAAAGGTAATACTGAAAATGCTGCTTTGGGCTGTGGCTTGAATTGGACTCTCATCAATAATCCTTTGGAACTTGCCTAAAATGTGATGCAAATATTGTAGTCCTATTCAGCCTCTCCTTACTTCAGTGCAGGAATGTTGGCTGGGGCAGGAGCTAAGTGTGGTGATGGCACCAAGTATGAGGGGCAGGGGGATGGCTCAGCCTCTGGTGGGAGATTCACCACCCCACAGCAACAGCTGGACCTTGCAGAGACCTTCCCTCAGTGCCAGGGCGGGCAGCTCTGCAGCTGGGACAGTGGCACAGCCGTGTCTGTCTGTCTGTCTGCATGTTAGCCAAGTCAGAGCTGGTTCCTTCCCCTGTGCACTCACCTCTGGTAGCAAAAGACATTTCAAGGCACTTCTGAATGGGGACACCATCCAGGTAATTTGTTTGTTTGTTGAAATGACACCACACTGCCTGCAGGGCCATGTGTTAAACCTTCTCAAGCGATATATATATTAAAAGATAGAGAGTGTGTATATATATATATATATATATATATATGCAGATACGTATATTATTTATTTGTTTGTTTGTTTGTTTGTTTGTTTGTACATAAAGCAAATTTGATGCTTCATTTATGTATTCTTCTCATTACAACCTCTTGGACATACTCCTGGCCTATGATCCCACCGTCAAAGAAACAAAACACAGTAATCTGCCCCTAGTGCCTGTGGGGTTTGTGCTGCAGAGATGCTGGAATATGCAGCTGATGCAGGGAGGACAGGGACACTGGGGTTATCAATAGCACCTTTGCCACGTGGCTTTGTAGTTGAGCACTGCCATGCAAAAGCAATCCCTGCCTAATTCTGCACACCCTGGGTGAGGTGCTGAAAATAATTCAGGCTGCAAAGTAAGGACAGGGTGGAGGGAATGGGGCTGTCACATTTGCAGGGCACTGTGTCCTGCCACATCCTCCCTCCACCCACTCCACCTGTGGGACTGCCCTGGGCTGGGCATGGCTCTGCTCCCTCCTTGGCCTGGGGACTCTGCCATGAGAATGTCACTGCCCCAGGGTGCTGCCAAGAGCAGCAAGAAGGATGCTGAACACCCTCCAGCTCCCCTCTGAAGGTCACATCTGCTTTGTCCCCCTTCTCCATCCTGCAGACTCCTCCTGGCTCTGGGCTGAGCTTTCTGCTCCCCTTCCCTGTGTTGGATGTGAAAGCCAAAGGTTTCTCCCATCTTCCCAAGGCCCTTGCACCTTTCAGTTACTACAGGGAAATACCAGGACTTAGCCAAAGCACTCAGCAGGTGAATTTTCCCATCTACATTTTCTCACAATACTCTCAAAGTCAGGTGGGAGTTCCTCTCCTTTCTCCTGGCTTGCTTTTTGCTCCCTGGGAGCAGAAACTGGGGTGTCACAGGGCCATTTGTGACAGATGATCCTCTCCATTTCCCTGTGCTTCCTTGGGTCTTTTGTTGCAGTGGCTCTTGCCTGGGGAATGTTCTCTGTGTTTGAAAAGCTCTCCATGCTTACAACCTCTGGAAATCACACTGTGAGTAGCTTTGCCTGTTACAAAAATTTCACCAAAACATTGCAATATTTGGAGATTTTTGTCACCTCTGGCAACATCATGACAGCCTCATGTGTGGGAAAAATAACCCAGGGCCACCTTTGGCCATGTTGGGATGGATTTGAGTCATGCAGATGACAACCATGCAGAGACTGGGGACATCTTTTTGTTCACTGCTACCAGAGGCTTCATTTACAACATTACTGTCTGTTCAAAACACCCCCTAAGCAAAATCCTGGGTATTGTTCATAATTTTTACATCTGGGTACTCTTCTGGGAAGCCTCTCACTATGCTTTTGGAATTAAAGTATTACTGTAAGTGCTTTTAAGATTACTCATAATACAAACATTTCAGTTGTGCAAACCCATGAATATTCATTCACATGAAGTTGAGCTTTTGGTAGATTCAGCTCCTGATTAAGGTGTTGGACAAAAGATATTCTTTAGGATACTTTGCATGTGTACTCAGGGGCTAAACAATTACTTGCATTGTTGCTGTAGTTGCAAATATTAATTTCAATGCATATGGGAAATTGTTTTCTTCAAAACAAAACCAGAAGTGATTAGGATTTTGTGGTTATATGTTTGTAATATGCTGGTAGAAAGAGCTGGAAAATGTTTTGGTGGTTGATCATTGCCTGTGTCCCTTTAAGGGGAAACAGTGGAGAACATGTAGTCCAGTCTGAACCTGCAGAGCATCTAATGGGATTATGGTGCTGTACAGCAGAGTGTGTTCTGTTTAACTTAATAAAAATGCTCCTTGCAAGCAGAGATATTGTGAACCTACCAGACAAGAAGGAGACTCCTTTACCCAGGTGCTGCTCAGGCATTAGAACAGGCAACATCTTCAGCTTCAACATGAATTACTCCCAGCCCAGCCTGCACATCCTCTGTGCTGGCCTGAAGAGCACCCAGCCATGAAGAGCTCTGGGGGATCCTGAGGGGGGTTTGAGCTTTTGGGGCCTCTCCCACTGCTCCCCAGTGCCTGGGCAGCAGCAAACTGGGCACTGCAGCCTGGCTCTGCTCCAGCTCTGCCCTGGAGTGCCACACAGGAGGGAGGGCTGGCTCCAAAGTGAATGATTGGCGCAATTTGCTGGCAGGGATCACAGCAGAGGTGTGGAAAAACATCCCTCTCCTTGTGCACCAGGGTGCTGACAACAAAGAAGGGAATTTAGGGGAGCATCCCAAGGGAAATAAGGGCAGGCTAAGTGTTATTTTTATTACAGACACATTAGAGTGATCAGAAAAGGTGGTCACAGTGCAAGAGGCATTTTCTGTCTTCTCTCAATTCTCTATTACTGAGGGCATTAATCCAAAACCAAAACAACCCCTCCTTACCAAAGTCTTACTTATGTTGTTCATTCTCCTTCCCTGCTGCAGTCTGTGATCCTTCAGCTGGCTGGCATGCTTCAGTTGATATTTAAAACATCATCAGATGGTAGCTGGGGATAGTTAATACCCACAGATGTATTTTTAAAGCATCATCATCAGATGGTATTCACAGAGAGTTAACACCCATGGATATATTTTCTGTGCATAGGTTTCCCAGCCCAGGGACTGCCTTCCTTATTACACATCACCTAAATACAGAAATCTTCACCTGTAAAAGGATCCCATGGTATTGTGAAGTCAGAGCTTCTGAGCACTCTCCTGTGCAGTCATGCACTATGTTTAACATCCCTAAAATTTCTGGGAAATAGGCAGAGGGTCCCCCCCATTCAAAAAAGGGAGAAAAATCCTTTTAATGCTGAAAAACATAAAGATAAGCAGTGGGCAAGGACAAGTGGTGCCCAGGGAAATAATCACCCAAACTCAGGAAGCAAGAAGCTTGAAGGAAACAGAAAATTGAGCTTGGACAATTTTCCAACTCATTAACTGTTGAAATGGAGCAAATTCTACATCTGGACCTGCCTTCATTAAATTGCAGGGTTGAGTCACATTGACATCTTACTGCCTAAGCCCATGGCTCTCTAACCAGAACAGGGAGCCAGTCCATCAGCAGGCAGTGTCCAGCAGAGCTGTCCCATCCACACAGACCCCTCAAACAGCTCCAGGTTTCCCATCCAAGATTTGTCACCCTCTCTGCTGCTCAAAGGCACAGCAGCCCACGTTACCTCCTTCCCTGAAATCCTGGAGGTAACACAAACCTCTAACAGACCCTGGAATTGCTGCTGCTCCTGCTCTTTGATCCCACCAAGATGCCCTGGAAATGCTGCGCTGTGGCAGTGCAGGGGCATGAGGAGCATCTCCCACAGGACAGCTTGAGCACTGAGCAGCACATTCTGTGATTCTGACAGCTCAAAAACTTTGTGGCCCGGAGGGCCCAACAAAAAACATTGAAAAATAGATAACACACATTTAGTCCCCCTCAGTACATTTTTAGGCTCCTACTTTCCAGCTGGGACAGACAGGATTTGAGCTGCAAGGAGCTGAGATCAAGCTTAGCAGGATGCCCACACATTTCAGCATCCCACACACTTAATACCCATGATTGTTACAACAGAGCAACTAGTCTGTAATTAGAACAGACATTGCCAGAGCTCCTTTGTATTACTTATGAGTCATGCTGCTAAAATATTCTTTATTCATTATCCAAGACCTTTTCATTTCAGTGCCAGCCATTACCATGTTTCAGGCTACACAAGACTCTGCCAGACTTGTCAAAGCCAAGTGCATTCTGATAGGGATCTTCATATTTAATCTGACAAAGAGGTACTTTACAAAAGAGAGAGATCAAAAAGGTTCAAGTCTGCCCAAAAAAAACAAACAAACAAAACAAAACCAAACCAAAACAATCCAAAACACAACAACAACAAAAAAATCAGAGAAAAAGAAACAAAACAACCAACCTAACAACATCAACAACAACAAAAAAAACCAACAAAAAACCCCAAAAAACCATCTCTCAAAGTAAGGGATTTTCTCCTTTTTGCTTCTCCAGGCACACATCACAGCTAGAAGAACCATTTTAAAACTTGTCTTAAATTGTTCTGTCAGTTAATTACATATTTGTATTTTAATGTCTTTCTAGTCAACCAGAGAGGAAAAAGGCTCATGAAGAACTCAAACTGAATAGAAAACCTTTTTTTCTTCTTTAATATAGTGTATGGAACAGAAAGGGACAAATAGAGCTGAAATGTATTAAGACAAGGAAATAAAAATAATATCAGAAAATTCCTTTGGGCAGATTCTGTTCCAGTATTTACCAAGATTCATTTTTTTATTCCCTGTGTTATTAAATCACTGGGTTGGAAAGTCCTTGAGTCATTTTAAACCACTGTCTCATTGATTTCTTATTCCTAGAGCATCCTTAATACAGGAGCATCATTAGAGTTGATGACAACCATCCCTCCATTTCCCTCAGCAGTGGGATAATTGTCTAAATGTTCTTTCTGCTGAAGAAGAACACTGGCAGATTAATTCAGGCCCCAATAACAGGTTTGTAAATAAATGGTTAGGTTAAAAAAAATGTTAATTTGACAACCGAAAAGTTTCTATAAAAAAGCCACAGCAGGAAATGAGTCCCTCATCTTCTCTCCTTTCATGCAGCCACACAGATGCAGGTAGCAAGCAGGGATGCAGCATGGCAGGAGAACATCCCACTGCACAGCTGGGGCCTTGGGTGTTCAACTGCTGCTCCTTTAGAAATCCTATTTTTGGTATTTTAGATTGCACCTGTTATCCTTCCTGCTGGCACACAGGCTGCAGACAGAGGTGCCTCCCCTGAGTCTCAAGGGAATGATGTTTCTCTATTCAATTAATATCACAATGCCCTGTTCTGCATTTCTAAAATATTTTAAAGTTTTCTTGAATTCTTTTCAGATTTATCTCTTTAGTTTAAAGACTTATTATCAAGAAGTGGAATTCATTGCTTTATATTTTGGAAAGCACACTCTCAAATGTTCCTCCTTCTTAAGTTGAAAGAGTGGCTTCAATCTGAAGTTCCCTGAATTGTATTTCAAGGAGCATTCAACCTTTGCCCTGCACAGAAAATCAGAAATCTCTGCACCTCCCTGCTTGGTATTTCTTGGCTAATGTACTTTAACATTTTTCTTCTGCTTCTGTTTTCTATTCCTAATTTACTTATATTTCTCTTTAGCCTTTGGAAAACTGCTGTATCTACATTTCAAAGAGCAGCTTCTTTCCCTCCCAGATCTGCACATGAGCTGGAGCATTTTGCCTGAGCCATGCAAGCATCAGGAAAAGGGGAAGGAAAAGGAAAAGGAAAAGGAAAAGGAAAAGGAAAAGGAAAAGGAAAAGGAAAAGGAAAAGGAAAAGGAAAAGGAAAAGGAAAAGGAAAAGGAAAAGGAAAAGGAAAAAGGCCAGCCTTGGTATCTGGTGCTGCAATGCTGAGATGTGTAACAGGTGACTGATCTTAGTGGTGCCTGAGACAGACCTGTCAGGTGTTTTGTGTCACAGGAAATCAAACTGGAGTCAAACATTTTTATTGAACTATTCAGTTTAGCCATCTAATTATTTCCCAGTTAGGAAGGACATGACAGAAGTAAAGTAGACAAGAAGATATCAAGAAAGAAAACTTCCAAATCATTTAACTAGAAATAAAACAAAAATTGTATTTTTAGGCTGAAGCAATTTTTTTTTCCCCCGGTGACATCCATATCCTTCCTTTCAATAAAATCCCTGGGTACACCCATTTCTGAAAGCACAGAGAATGTATTTACTGCCTTCCAGGAGGAACCATGTTCCAGGAGGAACCATGGTCCAGGAGGAGCTTTGTGGCAGCATTTCCTGCAAGAATTACAGGCCTGGAAAAACACACCCACATCTCTGTGGGGAATGGCACCAGCTCCTTCTCCCAGCCCAAACCCAGCAGCATTTCTCACCTGATGCCATGCTGGGAGCACACAGAGGGGGATTCTTCACTTTTGGGAATGTGGTGCACTGGCACAGCAGGGAGGGACAGGACCAAAACACCTGGGATGAACCCCCAGACAGGCAGAACAAGAAATGCTGGCTTTACTCAGCCTTTTTTCCTCTCCCTTGTCCTAATATTTTTGGTAGGACTAAAAGCACGTGGCTGAAGACCCAGTGGTCAGTTTAGGGCTTGAGCAAATAAAGGTAGGTAACTAAAAAGTAAATCTATAGGAATGAGCAGTGCTGCTGTTTCCAAGTCATGGCTGAAGGAGTTTAAAATAATGGAAACTAACACAAAACTACGTCTGAGAGTCAGTATAAGCACTAACAGGCACTAAATTGTAAATTTCTTCATTAACTCATCTTTCTACTGAAGAAATGAGGTTTCAGAGGGAATTCAGGAATCATTTCTTCCACATGAAAAATTTGTGCACTTAATTTGTTGCAGTAAACTGCTGCTTTGAATGCTGAGGAAGTCTGTGTTAGGCAGATGATGAAACAACATCTGCCTTAACTGCTTTTTTCCCCCCATTTAACTAGTAAAATATTTCCATTTCAGTCATGAGATAAAAAGCACAGTGGAGAAAATCACAGGAGAAAAAAATTCCCAGTTTTCTAAGCAGGGCTTTAGAGGGAAATAGCTGATATCACCAGACTCAGCACAAAAGAAAATAATGGAGAATTCTTTTACAAAAGGTTTACAATGAACAAAGAGAGTTAAAGCATTTTGGAGGGGCCTGCAGCACACAAGTGGGACTTGTAGATAGAGAGATACATCTCTTTCATTATCAGAACTCTTAGACTTTGATCTAAAAACAAACAATGACAATGGAAGGATTTACAGAGTCTGAAATCTGAGTCTGGTTTCCATAGATTTCCAGTTATTCAGGAGAAGGTAATTGGAATCTACAGCCCCATAGCTGTGCCTGACACTGGCTCTGTGTCATCTGTAGATTATCTGTACATCTGTACCATCTGTAGAGGATCTGTATATCTGTACCACCCTTAGATGGTAACATCTACCCCACTGACACTCCCTCCAGGGACACACCAGCAAGAAGCAGCACAGATGTGACAGTGTCACTGCAGGACAGTGGGAGCTCACTCATTCCACTGCTGGTTCAGCTCTGGAAGTGTTAAAGACCTTGACCTTTTCTTCTTTAAACAGTGTCCTAGATACTGGGTTTTAGCGCAGCTTACTTCATGTAAAATATGCCCTTTTAAAAAAACAAATTCTGACTAAAATATTATTCAAAGCTTTTTCCAAATGCTTGTTCTTTTTCACTCCCTCCAAGCATTCAGTTCTCATATATTACAGCCAACACCTTACTGCATATAAAATTCCATCATTGAATTTGAAGTGAAATCAGAAGAGCATAAATTGCTCAAAGCCTTCAGAGGCCCCAGCCCCATCTAGACCAGAAATGCATTCAAAGATTCAGCCTCTGGATTAATCCCACGGCTCAGCAGAAGGATCTAAGCTTCAAACTGAAGAGGTTTGTAATAGCCGGGTCAGTGAGCCCAGAAATCCTTGTGGTCAGCAGTGGGATCTCCTCACAGGGTTTTTGCTGCAGGGTTTTTGCTGCAGTCCCCTTCCCTGCAGTAGGTGCAGTGTCCAGTGTGTAGCTGTCCCACTGCAGACCAAAATTACCAGGAATGACTGAATTACTGGGCCAACACTTTTAGAGCTGAGAAAATGGATGACTGCAAATCTGATTTCTTTTTCTTGCAGTATTTTGGCAGAGTTCTTAGCACAGAAAAAGCATCATTCCCAAAAGTGATCAGAAGGAGCAATTGCTATCCATCACTTGTCCTTCATGGTTAGCACAATATTTTTGGGCTTCATCACAGAGTGGCAACCTCTCTTGACTCTGCAGATGTTGTTTAGATCTTCTCCCTGGTGCCTGTAACACAAGGAACTGGAGAACCAGCACTTCCAAATGTTCACATATTAGAGATGTAATACAGAGGAACAGCAAATGTTAATGTGAGGGAGCCCAGAGTGGGTCCCCTGTTCTTCTGGGGAGTTTCCAGAGCCTTTCTCTACCCTTCAGTGTTTTTCCTTGCTGGGTGATGATGTCTCAGCTTTGTGATGTTCTCTAGAAGAAGGAAGGAGACATTGACATCAGACAAAGCAGGGGACAGGTTTGTAGCTTCATCTGCTTTAGCAGCTCCAAATATCACCAGGAGGAAACATGAAGGGAGAAGTCTGTAAGCCTATAAATGGTCAAACAAAGCAGGAAGCTGCCATTTGTAAGAATTTTTTGCTGCAAGTAGAAAAATGCTGTTAATAACTGAACACACCCATCTGATCACTATTTATAATTTCAAGACACCATCCTGGTTATACCCTGCACAATCTGCTCAGCAGACATCTCAAAGCAGCCAGGAGAAATTGGAACTTGCCAATTCATTTACCAGTGGGCTACAACCTTTGCTGTGTCCAAATTGAATCCACCCATCAGAGTTGCTGGAGTTACAGGAAGCACAAGGTAGTGTCAGGGAAGAAATTATGTCCCTAGGAAAAAGTTACAGGAGTGATCTTGCTGGAAACAGCTGAGCAGCAGGGATAATAAGAGTTCTAGCCCATGAAATGTCAGCAGGTTTAGCAGGGACTCTTGGACCAATGCTGGGACAGCTCAGCCCCCTCTTGCCATTTAAGTGTTATCACAACAATTCCTGGAAGTTTCTAAATTGAAAAAAAATAATTAGCAGTGCATAGACATTAATCATAGGCTTGTACTGGGAAAGCAGCTAGCCAAAATAAAAAGGACCTTTAAGGTGTCACATTTTTGAGACAGGACTGACTAGTAGGAAGTATTTATGTTTGTCTGCTCTGCCCCCAGCCTAATCAGACTAGCACCACTTATAAAGCATATTTATCCTGGCTTTGAGCTGGAAAATGTGTGTGCAGCTCAAGTCAGAGCACAAAGAAGAAAACAACAGCCCTCACTCTGATCTTCACAGGTTTCGGGACAGGGATGGTACCAAGTTTTAGATCTCCAATCCTGTGCTGAGGATTCCAATAACAGAGCTGAGCAAGGCAGCAGCTGTGCCACTGCCCCAGCTGAGGTTTGGATCTGTGTCTCCTGAGTCCTTTAATCCTCATATTCCTGCCCCTGTGAGCTCTGAGTTCAGCCTGTCACCAGGCTGGGTTACCCAGAACAGCCTCAGCTTCCCCACCAAGGACCGAGGAGGGTGAAGAACAGAGAGGTTCCTGCCATGCTCCAACAGTGAAAATATTCCTGGTTTCCTGTTGGCAGCCCTGAGACAGTTACCTTTTGCTCTGTGTTGGGCTGGAAGCCAGTTTACATGACTACAAGGATCAGCTTACTGCAGAAAAACAGGTATTGTGATGATTTTATTTAAGTGTTCCTAAGTGGCATTTCATACAAAATATAAATTACCTTGTCCACTGCTTCCCTGACAAATACCTTTTCTAGCTCTTTTATTGAACAGCATAAATATATCGCTTGGTATTGTATGCGTTAAGTGTGCCTAGAGATATTTCTTCCAGCAGTATTTCATCTTGCAAAAAGCAGAGTATTGACAAAATATGTAGTCTTTGAGGTAAAATGTGATGGCCAGCTGGGTTGAACCCATCACTTATAGGAGCAGCAGTCCCTTAGAAATGTGGGTGTTTCAGAATGATCATGCTGCCTTGGCTTAGTTTTCAAGAATACCTGGCTGCCCATGGTGTTTATTGAGCCTGAGGTTTGCAGTGTGATGGACACCAAGGTTATTTATAGATTGTTTTATGGCAGAGTGTCATGGTGCAACCCCCATGGCCTCTGGCTCACTGCCTTCCCTGGAATGGGGAGAGAATGGGAAGGGTAAAACTCAGAAAGGTTGTGGGCTGAGATACAGACAATTTAAATGCTAAAGCAAAAGTTGCAGATGCAGCAAAAGGAAAGCAGGGAATTCATCTTTCCCCAGGGCAGGCTGGTGGGTGTGCAGCCATCCCCAGGACAGCAGGGCTCTGGCACATGTAGCAGTGATTTGGGCAGGCAAACACCATCCTCTGGACATCCCCATTTCCTCCTTCTTCCCCAGCTCCATGCCAGGAACTTGATTCCACATAGTCTGGGAATCCCTCAGGTCAGCTCTGTGCTCTCCCAGCTCCTTGTGCACCCCCAGCCTTGGGGCTGCTGAGGAGCAGAACAGGCCTTGATTCACCCAGCAGTACCAAAACCATCCCTGAATTATAAACACTGTTTCCAGCATGAGTCCAAACCCCAGCTCTGTACCAGCTACTGTGGAGAAAATTAACTCTACACCAGCCAAAACCAGCACACAGTGACAAAAATGAAACACAATAAATACTGTGCTGGTGAGCTATGGCATGTAGACTCATTGGAGTCAAATCTGTAAAAGGATCTCAGCAGGTCACACCATGTCTTTGGAGTCTGGCCTAGTGAGGATTTCTGCCCCAAGAGCTTTGGAGTCTGCCCTAGTGAGGATTTCTGCCCCAAGAGCTTTGGAGTTTGGCCTAGTGAGGATTTCTGCCCCAAGAGCTGCCCCCTGCACCCTCCCTGACCGGGCCACCTTCCCTCATTTCTCAGCAGCCACACAGTGCCCCTAAACACCTGGAAAGGATTTTCTCACAGACAAACTCACAGAACCTCCAATTGAAGCTGTGCTCAGAGGAGTCCCAGGATGCAGGACACTTGCTGTGATCAAAGCACCAGCAGGATACAAACTCCATTTCCCTTCAGATTTGGCTACTGCTCTGTCACTTGGGATCTCCCAAACACAGCTCTGGGATGTGGTTCCTGTGCATGCCCCACCTCTTCATACACTTGCTGGCCTGGAAAAGCCAGATTTAAAATACAGATTCATTGATCTAAACCACCAGACACCAACCTCAGCAGACTCCTGAATACAGGGGGGAATCACAAAGGACATGAGGGGATTTCATGTCCTTCATCATCACTTCTGAAGTTACCTTTTTAGATGAATAATATTATGGGGTGGCACACAGTGTATAACCCATGGTAGCCACCCCCTAAAAATGTCACATTCATGAAGTCAAAGATTATTTTGCCTTTTGTTTTATCTTACACTCGTGCTAAGCACAGGAAGAAGAAGAATGCCTGTTTTGCACATCACTCCCTGTTAGGCTGTGTCTGCTTACATCCCATCAGCTGACATAATGTTACCCAATGCAAGCAGATCAGATGTGACACAAATGTCATGTTGAATCAGATTTTAATGGAGTTGGCAGCTTTTACATCATGGATGAAAAATACCAAGTTAACCACCATACCTGTAGGTGCTCAGGATAAAGCAATGCTAGTCACTAACTCCAAGCCACATTTTCATATTCTAACTTATAAAACGGCCATTTTTACTCTGTGTTATGTTCCTATTCCTTCCCAAAAGTCATAAAAAACCATGATGAGGACTAACCAGGACAAAGCATGCATCAGCAGGGAATTCATCTACTGAAAAATTGATAGAACTTGGAGCCTGTCTCAAAAAACCCATCAAAATCAATAACAACCTTTCTATTGATTCAAAACAGGAAATGGATCAAGGTGTCCATGCCTCAATAAATATTTTTACTGTACAACTAATTTCCCATGAGAAGGAAATTACAGGGTTTTTCTGTAGGCCAGGAGGAAAAAAGCAGAGCAAATTTTATGTAACAGAGCAGGATTACAAAGGGCAGGCAGCACCTAGGTGATTTATCAAGTGATAATAACATGTTGGATTTTTCAATGTTTTTTCATTTTCTACTCATACAGAAATTTTACACTGAGGAAGGAGCAAGGCTGATGTTTGCACCATGACTTGTGTCCATGCCCCTCCAAGCTACAGCTGGCAGAGAAAAAACATGGCATTGGGATATCAGAGAGCCCACTAGGCCCTTGCTCCTCCTTACCCAGCTTCTGGAGCAGAAAACAGCCCCAGGACCTTTGGAGCTCCTGTACCTATGGCTTCTAAACCAGTCTTGCCAGGGCCACATTGTGCAGGAGATGCAGGGAATCCTGGCAGTCCTCTGCAGGGATCTTCCTTAGCCACAGCTGCAGCTCATATCAATTACTTTCAGCATCCTGAGGGTGTTTATCATGCAGTGCCTCAGTGGGATTCTGCTTTACAGCAGATTATTGTCAGGAGACTGGAAACTCTTGTGCCACACTAATAAGGTAATGCTCTCATAACACAGTTGGTTAATAACTTCTATTGCAAAGAGGAGACAAGTCAAAACTACAGAATTGCAGCCTGAAGGGAAGAAAAGAGAAAATGTCCAGCATCATCACTGCCTGCAGCTCTCACACATCACCTGCTCAGAAGCACACTCCCTGCACACTGCAGCAATCATCTGCAGCAGCGTGGGGAGGGCATCAGCTGCCACAGGGATTCTGCTCCCCAAAATACACCACCTAGATAGTTTTCCCACATGCTGATTTTCCTTCTCTCACCATATCATTTACCCATCAGAAAAAATTCTGCATGTCTTCCAGTGAAAGGAAAAGGACAGATATCCCTGCAGGGACTGGGATGCTGAGCAGTGAGCTGAAAGTGTCTGTCAGGGGTAGCAGGAATTAAAAGGACACTGTCCAGACCATGGATATAAACCTTCATAACCTCCTCCTTGGTTTTGTATCCATCACACATCCATGTGTTAGAAGAGGAATTGTGTTTAGCACCCTTTGCATACCAGATCCTGCTGTGCTCTGCTGCTCCTTTTGCCGTGAATCTTCTCTTTCTACTGGATGAGAGCAGAGGTTCCTCTCCTGCTTATTTTTTTTTTCTAAAAGCTCTAATAGCTCCACTCCTCAGCCCAGTTCTGGGGGAAGAGAGCACACACAGAGACATGCTGGGGGCAGATGTGCCAGCTGTTAATTGTTGAAGTAATGCTCCACCAAGGTTTTCAGTGTATTACACAAGGTACCTGTGCTCTTCTCCAGGCTGCCCACAGTAGCCGCTGTCAAGGCCAGGTGCCACTGAACAGAGACCCTCTTGTGTAGGCCAGAACTGCCCACTGAGGGTTTGCCTTTCATATATGGGAACTCTGATAAAGAGCACTTGAACAAATCAGACATTTTCTCTGAAGTGAAAACATTTCCAGCTTACCCTCTCGATCCTTCAGATTGCTATTCATTGCATGCACTAGAGGAGTACCAAGCAAACTATTAATTCAGTGATGAATCCTGCAGTTTACCAGTAGTCTAAGACTCAAATTGCAAAACAATTCATCTTCAGCCTCGTTCATAAGTGAGGAACAGGTATCTGGAGGCTGGTAACCTTTTAGAAACACCACGGTGACAGATTCTGCCTGACAGCTCTGATATGAATTTTGCCTGCTGCATAAATATTGATGGCCTTAATGCTCAGCATAGCAGACTTAATCTTCTTAGCAGGTATGTTTCCAGATTTGGAGCTGTGCTGGCTGCAGGGTCCCCTCCTTCCCCAGCACGGCAGCGATGAGCTCAAGGTGCTATTTAGAGTCATTAGCCCTTGAAAGGGAAAGTTAATTGACAAGCTTTCAGGAAGGAATGGTGCGTACTTGACCATCTCAGAGGAATGGCTCTCAGCCAAGTGGATTCGAGATCCTGAAGAGCCTCTGACACATCCGAGAAGGGATGGGGAAGGCACACGAGGGAACAGGGAGAACAAGGAGTCTGTGATGGAAATGCTCTTGTCTTGTGGTGGGGGAAACAAGCCAGCCTGGCACTGCCACTTCATTTCCACATTTCCTGCAGGAAGATTTCCCACAGGAAATCTCTGTGATTGAGATGAGAAGGAAGCAAAGATAAACAGGATTTCAATGTGAGTGTTTGTTTTTAGACCTTGATCTTCCAACCAGCTCTCAGAGTCCATGGGGGCTCAGAACCCATCCACCAGCCAGATGTGTAATTTATAACTCCCTTTCTTCAATGTCAAAGCCAACGACATAAAGGACATACAATATTGAGAAAGACCTAACTTACTGACACTATGAAATATTAAGGAAGCAAGATAGAAAAAGAATATTAAAAAAAACAAACATCAGTTTGCTGGGTTTTGTCTTCTGCACACCTTCCATTTGTTTATTCCAACTGTATATCTCAGTCTAACTTTAAGTAACTTGGCTGCTTTTATTCTCACTTTATTCTCACTTTTAAAATAAAGAAAGTTTTAACCTAATTGTTTAAATTAATGAGCTGCTCTGCAAATTTTCTATTTTCAACAGAGCCACTCTCAGTCGGCCCTGCCAAACCAAATTCTTTGACCCAATTTCTAAGAATAAATTTCCTCCTGAAAGCTGAAAACAGCCACACCAATCTGTATTGTCCAGCCTGCTGAAACCGGGACTTTATAATGGAAATATGCAGAGCCCTCAGCAACAGTGATGCAAATTACTGTGGTTTTTATTTTTTTGCAAAGGCTATTCTGAGATTCTGAGGTCAGTACTTACATGGCTTGATGACAAGGGAATTAACTGCACAAAGATCAGGTGATATTAGAATTTAAAAAAAACCTCCCTGGGAAAAAATAGAAACTATTCAATATTGTATGAAGCCTAGATGTGCCATTGGTTAAAGAGTAGGAATTATATATTTTTTACTTTTACACTGACAAATGGATAAAAAGGAAAGGAAAGGATTTTGTGCTATTAACCAATATTCTTTTAAAAAAATCATAATCAGATCTCTGTGACCAAACCTTTAAATATGTATTCTATAGAATGAAATCTGGGTATCATAAATTAACTGCCAGTTACCTGCAACCATGCAGATCCTTACCCCTTGCCTCTCCTTGCTCTTTAGGCTGCACACCCATGCCAGGGATTGTATCTCACTGTCACCTCTTGCCTGCACCATAAATCAGAGGCAGTTTTGCTGCTGAGCTGCTGTGCTTAAATCAAGCCCTGTGTGTATTAATAAATATAAATTGCATAGCAGCTGAGTGCTGTAATCCTGATGGGGGTCTGAGGAGGCTGCCGTCAGTAACCTGGCAGCAATTGTACCCTGGCACCCAGGATTTGTATTTCTGCTCTTGCACAGGCTAGAGCACGACTTCTCTTTGCTGCAGCTAATGCAGATTGTGCCCCTTTGATCTCTCCTGGTGGTGTTATCAGACACTGATTTCCAGGGGGTGTCATGATGGAGGGAGAATACACAGCCTACAAGGGGTTCTACAAGGGATTAATCTGCAAACTCCTCACTCAGTGAGGCCCTGGGGCACAGCAAGCCCTGGCTGCACCAAGGCAGCAGGAGCATCTCAGGGAGGAGCTGTTTGGGGCCACATCCCCAAATCTCTGTGAGCAGGGTGGGAGGTGGCAGCAGCACCAGCCCAGGCTGCCAAAGAGCAGCAATCTCTGCTCTCCCAGCCCAGCATTTGCTTCAGACACAGCAATAAATGCAGGGCCCAGGTCTGGAAGGATGCTGGACTAATGAGGAATTTAACACCAGGGGATTTGACCCACAGAGAGAGGAATGGCAGCAGCACCTCAAATACTTGTTGCAGACTCCAGGTTTTCCTGAGAGCCATTTGCCTCTTTCTGAAGTGGTAAAAACACAAAGCAAATTTTGTTAATGTGAACATCTCATGAGCACAGACAAAGCACCCTCTGCAGCACATCTTCCCACCCACACATGCTGGGATGTGGCAGGATGAGGTGCAGGCAGTGCTCCAGCTGCCCTGAGAGCTGCCAAGGAGCCCAGCACAGTCACCCAAAAATACCACCCAGAATAATTTACAGTGCACTTGTGTTCTGCCTTGTTTCTCAGAGGTGTTTTATTCTGCTGGAAGCATACAAATTTATTTCGTAAAAGTGATGTATCTTAAGACTAGAAATTCTGCCACTCCATCATTTCTGTTTGTTCCAGAGAGAGGACCTGTCTCTGATTCAGGGCAAAGCAGGGATTTTATTCCCTTTGATTCAGAAACAGAGATCTGTACATTTCAAAGAGAAATATTTAACCATAGTCAGATAGGCTAAAACAGTGCTAGAAGGTCTTGTTTAGATTTAGCATTATTAGCAAAAATAGTTAAAAGCTCTTCCTTAGTAAAGCCAACAAAGTAAGACAAATTTGAAGGAAAAATAGAACCATGATTCTATACAGACAGCAGCAAGGATATACTCATAAATTGAAAGAAAGAGAATACCTAATCTATTTGCAGTCTTTCTTTTAAGGGAGAAAAACGTTTTTGCCTCCAGCTGTAGAGAACTATTTTCAGTCCATCAAAGAGAGAAACACAGTACAGACCTCACCAGCCATGCCATCAATAGCAGTGCTTGATGGAGGACCTCAGCAGCAGGACTTGCTTTTCCCTCAATCACCATTTCCAGGCAGGATAAAGCTCTCCTGGGCACGTGGCACTGGCATGATGCTACAGCTGAAGCACTGCAGGTGCAGCAGAAGGTCCTGCCAAATCAATATTTTGCTTTCATACAAAGTCTGAGGACACAGTCTGACCCCTGCCATCTCCATGGCTTCTCCTTTCTCTTTTGGGAAGAGCAGCACTGGTACACAGCCCTGTGTCATCTCAACCTTGGGAAATACAAATGTGTTTGTGCAGAATGGGCTTATTAGCTAAACCTCTGCTGCAGGGCACAGCTCAGGTGATCCATTGAATTTTATCTGCATCCTCTCAAAAGCCTCTGGGAAGCCTCAGGAAGCTTAAATAATGCAAGGGCACCAAGCACTGAACCCAGCCCCTTGATGCTTGGAGTTCAACCACTTTGCTTTTAGCTTCATCACCAGTGAAGAGGAGGGAAGTGGGGCTGGCAAAGTTTGCCTTGCAGTGGGGTGGGAGCAAAGAGAGGCAGAGGAGGGGTGCAGGGGAACACTCCAATGCCTGAACTCTCCTCAGCAACATCCCTGTTGTTCTTCTGGCTCCTCAGGAGCCCTGCCAGGTCTGGCAGTGAGGTGAGATTTGTACAGAACCCTGCAGAGAGCAAGAGCTCTGTCAGGGCAAACCCCAGGAGAGAGCCATGAGAGGAGAGGATTTGGGGCACCCAGGGGATCTGGGATGTGGCTTTGCTTCCCTACCCTTGCTAGAGTAAAGATACAGTAAACAGTGAGTATCAGTGGAGAAGAAAACCATGGCAACAGAAACTTAGCTCCTGTGTTAATTTATTGCCATCGAGATATTTGCCAAGTGCCAGCTCCCTGGGAAAAATGCATTTTTCATCAGTACTGCACAGAAATTAGCATCAGAAGAATTAATGCACTTAATAACTGACAAAGAGCACTGGGAAATGTGCGTGAGATATGAAGACAACTGTATTTATGTGTCCCTTCAACCTATAGCAAACGCCAGCTAACTGGATAAATGTCACTGCAAGTTTGAATCATGACTTGGTGTCATTTTAAATTCAAGAGAAGCAAGGATTTTCTTTATTTAGCTAACACTGGAAGTGACATAATGAATAAAGGGCACAAGCTCCTTGTTTGTGTTGCAAATCTTTCAGCCTTTAACCTAGAAAAAGGTGAAGGCATTTCCAAAACAGGTCAGGCCATAGGCTAATGTGCTGGTTTGTACCCAGAGGAGGTGTGCAGCAGACATGGGACCTCTCAGACCCTTGAGGCCATGGGGGCTTAGGCCATCTCCTCCTCCTCCTCACTTTTCCTGCCCCATCTAAGCCAGGAGAGTCTGCAGCCCCTGGCCTTGCTGTGCCAGAGCCCCTGGAGCACATTCAGCCAGATCCCTGCTGTTCCACAGAGCAGCAGCACAGAAAATCTGTGCCTGTCTCCAGGAAATCCAGGGGTTTGTGTGCTGGGCTGAGTGTTCCAAGCCCACCCCATCACTCTGATCCTTGGCTTGTCTCCAAGGTTATCTCCTGCTACCCCACACTCCCAAGAGCACAGCTTCTCCACCAGGCTTTGGTACTTCCCCTCCTTCCATGTCACAGCCTGCTGATCTGAATGCCAGGCAACAAGCAGCCAGCTTGCCAGAGCATCTCTGGGTTTGCATCAAGACAGTCCACTTCTTGGCTTTGGCCCACAGAAAAAGAACCTTCTTCCCCAGCACTAATTCATTAAATACACAACACACAGGCTACAATTACGATGACTGCAAATAGCATCATTACATTTCTATGAATATTTTTGAAGTAATACCAATCTCTGCATTGTTTTGTTGTTTTTCTTTTTAATATACTCCACCAACAGACAGGACTGTGTACTGTCAGATATGCACTGCAGAACTAAATCCTGGGCTTGCTTTCAGGACCTACAGAGACTTTAGGAAACTTGGGTGGTGATGGGCTTGTTTTCTATCTGAAGCAACTGCTCATTCACGTGTTTCTAGAAGATGGTTTTTGCAGACCTGCCCCCAGACTTTCCCTTCCAAATGATGAAGCACTGTTTGTTCACACTGAAGGCAGTGTGCATTCTGTCTCTCAGCCTGTAACCTTGTAACAAACTGACCACTTCATTCAGCCTCTCTATTTTAACAGGGAACATTATTTCGTACCACATGCAAATTGGCATCTTAACTGTGGGAAAAATAGAGACTGATTCATTGTTCAGCTGATGGGAGGAATTACCTCCATCACTGTGTGATTCATCTTGATTCATCCCACACCAGGAATCACGAAGGAATAATTTAAAGCCAACTCAATATATTGTAAGCTCTAAGTGGGAAAGCCTGTGCTTAGCACACATTGCTGATGGACAAAAGCAAACTGTGGGGCTATCCTGTTGCAGGGCAGAAATTCTGCAAAGATGGAAGCACAGTTACAGAAATAGATGATTTTTCCCCCACCCTTGGTTCACTGTGGAAAGCTGACTCTCACAGGACAAGGTGGAAAAAGAAACAAGATAGAGAAAAGGCATAAAAAATTTATTGTAGGCAAAGCAAGATCCGTGCAGGGAAAGAGTGACAAAAATTGAACTGCTACATGTTCTGATGAGACAAATAGGACAGGACATGGAAGAGCATCCTAAACCAGTGCAAAGCCTGGTGCTTGCCTGCTTGCACACGAGTCAAACAGAGAACAGGTGAAAAAAAGGGAAAGTACACAAACTGGAAGAAAATGTGGGGGAAGAGGAGTTAGAAAAGCAGCAACACAAAGCAGGGACTCCAGGACTCAGAACACTAAAAGATAGGGATAATGAGAAACACAGCCAGGAAAATAACCCAAAGACCAGAAGGATTCAGGTTCCCTGATGGGGTGGGGTAGTAGGGGTGACCTTGTAGACAAATTGCAGAGTATTTACCTGCCACAAAACACTGTTTCTTTCAGGATCCTGCTATGGCCTAGACAAAGGGCTGCATGGGACAAAAAGACAGTGGATATTGTTCCCATGGCACAGCTTTAGCATGTCCAGAAGCAGGACAGTTTGTAACCCTGAGCTGGCACAGAGTAGAAAGCCCTGCTGTGGTTAGGGGAGCACAGGCAGGGCAGCCCTGCAGAGCAGGACCAGGTTATGGATTTGCTAAGAGAACACTCTGAAACACTGTAATTGCCATCTGGGCTCCATTATTGCAATATGGGGGTTTTAATGGAGAGTTAAGAGCAGTGCTGACCTTTAAATACCCTAAGTATTTTAAAGCTGTACTAGAAGATTTTACACCAATTATTTATTAGCATTATAAGTAAATGAGTTATTATCATTCATGGATTCTGTAACAGTCAATTTGTTTCTCTGCCCAGAGCCTTGAAGTGCCTATTTCACAATTTCTTAGAGATGTAACCATAGGAACTAAGTGGTTGCCAACATAAACCCTCACAATTAATGACAATAAGCTTTCACCCTATTGAGTGATAGTGAAATGTATACAGAGCTGATGAAATGCACCTCAAGGGCCATGGGACCCTGAAGGCAGAGGCACATCCACTGGCAGCCTCAGTGAGTGCATTGGCTCAGCTGTGCCTTTTTGAAACTCTCACACACAGAATCCTGCTGTGAAATGGGAGACCAAGAAGGCAGATTTTCTGCCCTGGATAGCAGAGATCCCTCTGAGCTGTAGTAGAGAGCAAGGACAGTGCCCTTGACCCACTCCCTGAGCATCACAGAGGGATGGGGAATGGCAATGGAGAGGAGCCACAGCTCCCCAGGACAGCAGGAGAGCTGCAGCACAACTCTGCTCCTGCAGTTTGAGCAGCCCCCAGAGCTCCCTGCACTGCAGCACCCACCTGGCATCAGGGGTTCAGCTGTGGTGCCTCCTGCACTTAAACCTCTTCTGTGAGATCCTCCCTGTCCCTTTCACATTGGGATGAGCATTTTGCCTGTGTTCCCCTCTGAAGAGGTGGGTTTGTTTTGTTCCCTAAGCATCTACTGCTGGAGGACAGACAGCTCCACTGCAGATGATCATCCTGCCGTGGGTGTGTGATTTCCAAGCAATAACATGGCTTTTCCCAAGAAAGCTTCACAAATACTCCATCTCTGGAGCTGATCATTTTATATGCTTAAATACCAGCCCAAGGACGAATTCTTTGCTCTTGCTTGCCTGTGACCAGGAAGGCACAAGACCTTCTTGCAAGGGAAAATGTTCAGTAACACCTGAAAGCAAACTGCTTGCTTGTCAGGGAGGGGAAATTCATCAGGAGTTTGTGACATTTATGGTAACAGGCTCAGAGGACATCTTGAAAGACACCTCCATTTACTGCTTCAAGAGAAATATCCAGATGACTCTTCCCACAGCATGTTATGGCAGAAATTAGAATATGGAAATTAGAGGCATCCTTGCTAATGGTTTGGGGCTTCATGAGGTGGCTCTATCAGAAAGACTTTCCTGATTCTGAGCTTTTTCCCAAAGTGATGCTGAAGAGGAAGACTGAGTGGGCTTCAGCTCCAGAGAGGGAAACAGTTCTTTGCCCACAAGGTGGTGGAGAACACCAGAACATCACCTGGGGCCTGAGCAGAAGGGAACAGAGCCCTTTGGCTGCCAGGGGGATGTTTGAGGAGAGGGGAAATGTGAGCAGCACATGGGAGGCTGCAGGCACATCTCCAGTCTGCAGCATAGAGGGACTGAGGGGCTGCCAGAGCCCCTGGGATCAACCCTGCAAAGGATCAGAACTCAGTTTGTCACTGAAAACTTCATGAATGAAAACACTGAAAAGGGGCACAGCAACAGCTCCTTTTTCCCTTGGGCAGCACTGCTAGAGAAAAGTGAAGTGCTTCAAGAGGGGTAGCACAGGCAGGGCGAAGTTCTGCACACACACATCCAGTTCTGTCTGAGCTCTCTGCACACAAAACCTTGCATTGAGTGATGCTGTACTGATTTTTGCCTTTTTTTTTTCCTTTTATATATTCTCTGTATTCTTTACACAAATATTTGTAGCTCTGTAGCCTATTATTGCAGTCAGAGCTACTTTTCCCAGTACTTTTCCCTGCCCTGAGAGGCAGAAAGACAAAGCATATTCCAAAGCCCCTATCCTGGCTCTCCCTAGGACTCAAGACCAAAAAACAGCTCTTAGAGACACATTTTCATCAACAGGTTCAGTTTCCATCTGAGGGGGGAGGATTTAGCAGGGGCTTGAACTGGAGGGGAATTGCAACACCACCTGTGCTCCCAGTTGGTGATTTTTGTCAATTATGCTATTTCAATAAACTTATAAAACTGTATGCACCCCCATGGGGGGTGAGCTTTTGTGGACATTTTCTATATTTGCCCCTGGAGGTCTCAAATAAAGATCAGGCTTTATAATACCAACTATACTAGTATTATCTTGAAAGTGTGTATTGTTTCATTTCTAGGTTTCTTAAGGCATCAGAAGAAGCCCCATTTGGCTTCTGCAGTGCAATATTCCGACCAATAAAGAAGCCCATTTGAATATTTGATGCCATTAAGGAAACTGTACTGAACCCTTAGACAGGTTTTTGGTTATCTCAGCCATCAGAAACACTCAGAATTCTGTGTTTAAATGTATCTGTCTACAGCTGGGTACAGATACACAGTTCCTGGCAGATAACACTGTCACACCAGATAATAAGCTCCTGCTGCTAGATAAAGCACTTGGAGGAAGATGCACATTTGAATTTCTATTCCCTTGGCTTTAATGAGATGCCATCAGCTCAAGTTTGGCCCCATATTTAAATGTCATTAAGAGAAGTTCTGTGCAATCATAACAAGAAAAAAAATTTAGCACAATTTCTACTGGAAATGGGATTTTCTTGCAAACCCTCATTTCTTTGCAGTCTTCATGCAGAATTGTGTTGGCAGATAAGAAATCCCACCCAGTGAGGATGGGACTGAGAGCTCTCACAGGGTGACCCAGGAGGGTCCCCAGGTGTCCCCCCAGGCAGGGATGTGGCACGTGGCAGCTTGTGGCACATGTCCCCACCCAAAGCCCTGCTGCCACCATGGCACAACACATGCAGTTTAATTTGACACTGACACTGGTGTGGCCACAGCCACCCAGGCAGAGGAGTTTGGAGACTGAGGCTCCATTTCCAGAGGTTTGAGCTCCTCCACGCCCAGCACACAGCCACCACCCATTGCCCCCTACAGCATCTTCTCCCACAGAGGCAAAAGGCTCAGACCAGTCAGATTTGGTGTTTTTCCCTCTCTTTCTCTGCTTCATATGCTGCTGACTTCTGGTGTGCCACATCCTAATCTTGATGAAAATCTTGGTTACCTCTGAGGGTTTTAAGATCTCAAAAACTAATTTTCTCCTTCATATTCCAGCAGGAATAGCTTGGAAAATAATAATTTGGCCATATATATATATATATATATATTTCCCATCATATTATATTCCAAACAATTGCCTTGGGGTAGGAGAAAGCACATTAAAATGCATGCAAACTGAGTTAACAAATGTCAGCCAGAGATCCCAAATAGAAAGTGTTCTTCTCAGACCCCAGGCTAAAAGTCTGAATAAACAGATGTTCTTTGCTCTGTGCCCTGAAGGTTAAACTTAACCTTTGTTAGACAAACAAGGGACACTGATACTCTTTGTTAAATAAGAAAGGTCGATGGCATGTATAATCAATAATATTAGACCATTTGACATATTTTAGGTTAGGGGTTTTAGCAGAGGAAGAGAAGTTATAATATTTCTAGGAGAGGAGAAGCAGACAGACTGTGCACAATAAATCGAAATATTAAGAGTTCAGAGGCACCCACGGAGAGGCAGCAGCTCTCCCCCTGTTTCCACACCTGCTTTATTTGCAGCTTGGGCTCCACCCCAGATGGAGGGATGGTCTCCATGCCACCCCAAGGAATGGCTCCTCTCTGACACCCTGGTCTGGCAGGTTTTCAGCTGCACTCGCAACAACACCCAGGTTTTACTCCTTCTTACCAGTGAGTTAGGACTTGAGATCTGGATGTGAGTAATTCCACCAGAGATAAATTTTGTCAGAAGCACTCTTATCCATAACTCCATATCCATGCTCACAAAGAGACTTAAACAAAAAGTCCAGAAAAACCTGTAAGAAAAACTGTGTAACAAATTCCCGTGATCATAAAAACAGAAGAGAAAGTTAGGGAAAATCCTGGTCACTGTGTTGTTTTTTGCCTGGAAACAGAAAAACTAAATATACCAAAAAACCCTTCGCTTCCTCATGGGTTGGACAGCAGGGTTTTTACTTTTTCTTGTGCTCCTTTTGGGCTTTGCAGTATGAAATCAAGGCACGTGCTCCTCTTTGCTTTTTTTTTTGCAATCTCCATTGATTTATATTCCTCTAGGCTGTGCTGCTTTTTCCTGCCTGTGCTTCTATTCTGCTCTAACCTACCCTGTGTGCCTCAATCTGTGGAATTTTTCATGATCTCCTAACTCATGCAGATATCCATCTTTCTAGCTCAGCAAAAACTAACCAGAATATGAATGGTCTGTGTTCCACTCTGTGCTGTGTGTGGCAGGAGCTGCCTCCCACATCTGATTGTTTTAATTTACCCATCTGATTTCTCTTCACATAACCAAGTGAATCCTTTCTCTACCCAGGCCATGCTTGCTGACCATGGAGATTATTTTTAATGTGGCTCCCATCCCACAGGAGCAAGGACTGCCAGGGTAATGTTCCTTCCTGCTCTGCTGAGTTGCACATCACTAACTAATCCAGAATGACTCTCAAGGACCCCCGTTACTCAACAGAGCACAATCAACAGAATTGCTTCATGTTTTGTCATGTTGTTTCAGGAATAATGGGTTCATATGAGGTGACAATGCCTTGTAAACTGTCTGCAATGAGATATGTTTTATTAGGAAAGTACAGAACTACAACTGCTGATCATCTAATTAAATTTCAGGCCAAGTTTGCTGCAATTTGATTTACTCATGTGCTCTGAGTGAGTCACAAACATTTTGAAATACGGGGCTGGTATGACAACTGTGCACAATGATATAGAAAATAAAGGCCTTTTCCATGCCAATTGGAAATAAACCCACATTTATTTAAATAAAGATATGAATTATTTATGCCACTTCTGTAACACAAAGATGCTGATGCAGATACTCTCATAACAGAGAATATAAAAGCAGAAACTAAACATGTGTCTTACCTGCCAATAATCCTGCAAGACATCTAAAGAAATAGAACCTTGTTTACTGTAGTGGGCTGTTCCTCCCAACACACAGTGGATGTGAGTTTTCCCATATTTCATCTCAAAGACAACTAGAATACCTTATACACTCATGCTAAATACTTTCACTCCAAAGCTGATCTTTATTATTGTTATTATACAGAGAAAATATCTGTTGATTACGTCCAGACAGATAGGCCCATTTCCATCATAAGCTTTACAACAGTTTCATTGCCTCTCACTGAAAAGTCAGCATTTTGCAAGATTTGAAGGAAAAAAAAAAGATAAAAAAGAAGTTGAAAACAATTAACACAAGTTTCATAGCCATTTTCCATGGGAACAAAATCTTCTATAGTCAGGGCAATTATTCCTTTTAAAGTATAGATTCCAATGCTCTGTTGTGAGTTGCATTTAAATAGGGAATGAACTCATCATCTGACCGTTTAACCATCTGTAAATAGCCTAAACACAGGACATTAGATCTGGATAAGAAATCTCTGCAAAAATGTTCATTGGTATTTAGTGCAAATTAGAGCAAACTCCATTTTGTAGAGGACACCAGAACTCTTTGTCCCTCACGAATTATCTGCAAGAGTTGATATTTCTGGTGGCATGGTGCCAAATGGTGGCATTTTGGCTGCCTTGAGTGAAAGTTGAGGGAGCATGGGTGAGGTAGAGAGTACTTAAAATCTGGCTAAATCAGCATCTAGGCCATGGTAGATTGAAACCAGAATCCATGGGAAAGGCTGTGAACCTCCCAGCCCTGCCTCAGACCCACTGCTAGGGTTGTATCATCTCAATTATAACCTGCCCAGCAGCCATGAATAAAATAAATAAAATTATATCCTAGAGATGTAGCACTTGCTGCATTTATAGCATTAATGATGATTTCATCCCATCTTATCCCATCTGTAGCAGGGCATAATTTCACTAATCCCCTTTTAAAACACAACTAGACTCTATTTCAAGGGAGGGAATCAGCCCACTGATGCCCACACGAAGGCAGAGCTGTGGTTCAGGAGCACAGCAGCCAAACATCATTTCCAGAGGAGCCTTTAATTGACTGCATTTGTGAAAGATGCATCAAAATGTCCCAAAATGAGCACATTGTCACTTTTATAATTTGCTGACAGTTTGCCCCCAGGTAAACCTCCAGCACACTAATAGTTTTTCTTGGCCAGCACAACTAATATAGACTTAATATCTCTCTTTGCTAAATAAGAGGAACATTTACAATAGCTGCTGGGTAGAAAATTAACCAAGTGAACTCTTCAATTTGTCTGTCCCTGTCTGTCTCTCTCATTAATTTTTTATGGAAATCAAAGACTAATTCTGTCTCTCTGCTTGTAATCACATTCAAAACATGCTCATGACTCAGTAATCTGCTTATGAAGGTTGCTGTTCTCTGCAGTAACTCTGCAGACACCCACATTTGGGGCGGTCTGAATGTTCACACAGCTTGCAGTTGCCAACACAATTTCTATTCCTTGCTGTTTTTGTCATTTTAGAATCTCCCTTCCATTTTGAAAGCTATCAGGGTGAACAGGAAACTCATCAAGCCAAAGTCAGAAGTCTCAAGAAGCTATTCACCACACTGCAAACCCCTGGTAAGCAATTTCTGATGGCTTAAAAAAAAAAAAAAGAAAAATAATTTACTGATGATGCTTTTTTAAAAACAAGCCCATCCTGAAAGACCAGATGTGAAATCCCACACTTATTATCCCAATACAAGGGAAGTCTGATCCAAATTTGTTATTTTGGCTTGAGCCAACACTCTTTGCTCAGCTCCTCTGCATACAGAACATAATGGGAGCGAGGTTTTATTTCAAATTTCAACTAGTTGCCAAGATGTTAACTTTCCTAGCTGTGTACAGCATCATAATTACCTGCTTCTACCAGTAATTGGTTGCCCTCATACAGCAGCAACAATCCAGTTATTATTCCTCATTCTGCTCCAGTCAAAAAGGCCCTGGGGAGGAGCAGTGAGCAGGTATCCATGTCACCTTCCCAGCAGCTGCTGGAATGAAAAGTGGCCAAGGAGAATTTCCATGGAATGGCAATACCATAATTGATGTGCTCGTGGATGAGGAGAGACAAAAGGCAGTGATGAGGGCAGGGGCAGGAGCAGCTCTGTGGGAGCACGAGGGGCACAGCTGGGCTCATCATTGTTTTCCTCTCAGCTGCATTTTGATGGCTTAGCAACACAGCTAATTTTACCTAAGAGGGAAATGGTGAAGCAAAGTGATAATACTTCTTTATTAAGCAAATGCACTCTTATTTATAGCCAGATTTTGGATCACAAAAATAAAAGAGATGAACACAGAGCTTCCTTACTATTTTGTGTGTGTGTGTGCATAATTAGTACAAATGTTTTTTCCACATTCAAATCATGCACCAAAATCAACTATCTTCCAGCATGTAAATGTTTTTCTGACTGTATGGGCAACACAAATACAATGTCAGGAGAGTTTGTAACAAAATGGTTTGAACGCTTCTACTTAAAACCCTGTACTATACAAAAAAACCCCACATGTATGTATTGCAGAGATATGGTGATGTGTTCAAATGTTCTCTCATGCTTCCTGTGATCAGTCCCCAGAGCATAATATTTTGGAAGAAGCTAATTTGTTACATAATCTAAAGAAAACAATCACAGGCTTCCCAGCTCTGCTCACACAACAAATATAAAACCAAAAAGGATTTCTTTATTCTTAAAGAATGAGCCATGAGTTGCCTAAAAATAAGCTTTCATAAGCACATAAAAATAAACACCACAAATATGAGTGAGAGAGAATTCTAAATGAGACATTTATTAGACTTGGGATGGCAAAAGAATAATGAAGTAACGTGTGAAAACTAATTCTCTTTGATTTGACATGTTGATTTTTGTGTTTACAGCTAGGCGGGGATTTGCTGAAGAGAGGTGTCGATGAGGACATGCAAGTGGGTCAGAATGACAAGTTTCTTCAAGCTGAATTGCACCATTTTTTAAAAATTACCTTCTGGAGAAAGTCTAAGGACAAAAACACACCTCTGCTAGCTAAGCAAAACTCTCCTAAAAGTTCTTGTGCAGAATAAACTCTACATCTGATTATTTACCATTTCTTTTTTTATTTTGCCAACCATAGTATTTCCATATCAATCTAGAGCATGCTCATTTTAGGCCTTAAAACTGGGTCAACACACCCTGGAAATTCACACCAAACTGCAGCTCCTGAGCACAGATAGGCAGAGTTGTCAAAATATTCTCATCACTGAGTAAATTTGTGCTTAGAGCAAAACCAACAGCCTGGAAAACACAAGTGCCCTGCAAGCTATCAATTAAACCTTACATCAGGATAAACTTGTGTCAAGAGGAAATTATTTCCATTTTACCTGGAGAGATCCAGCTCTGCTCTGACATACAGACAAGGACAGATCAGGGAAGAGTCCACTTGCCTAAAGAAAGGGCAAATCCTTGCTGTGCTGTTTGATAAGGTGCTACAGGGAGCTCCTGTACCCTCAGTGGGGTATGATTTAACCTGAGCATTTTCTGAGATTTCAAAGCATTCCCATTCCTCATCAAAATGAAAAAAAAATGCTTTCAGGACGTGCTTTAGCAAAAGCCACAAAGTGTCCCCAGAGGAACCCAGCACTTCATGACTGGGGCAGGAATTTGGTGGCTGGACTCTGCACACAAAGCCTGGTGTCAGTGGGGAGATGAAGCAGCTCCCTACAAAATTCACCTCCCTTCAAATCCTCTGGGGAGCCCCCTTTTCCCCTAGCTGGTCTCTCCTTGCTTGCAGCTTTCTGGGCCCATGAGCCCTTTAACTCAGAATAACAAGATGAATCAAAAATACTGAAATAGAAGTAAAACTGCAGGAAGAATGCAACATATTTTAAATTTTTGAAGTTTCTTTCATTTGCTGTGGCTCAAATTGGACTCTGTGTATTTTTAAAGCTTCTCTTTCTGCCTCTAATTAAAGAATTCATTTTGTTTGACTAACAGATGTAGAAACTTATTTCATCAAATAGTACCTGAACCACAGTTTTTCATTGACTTTATCAAAATTAACATCTGGTAGTTTTTTTCTGATCTTCTGAACAGATTTAAGACGAGAAAACCTTTAGAGCCCTCTTATCCCAGGTCATGCTTACCAACCACTCTTCCTAGCTCCATTTCAAACACAGAGGTAGGTGGGAAAATCAGGTGGGTTTTCTCTCCCTGTGGATATTCACACAGGCCTGAATGGGTGGGAATTATATCTGCTTGGAGGATTCTGAGAGTGGGTGGTTCAGAGGCCAAGATTAAACCTTTGAGCTAAAGGGAAGGTAGAAACATATTAAAGACTATTTCACCCCCTCTGGTTCTGGGAGGTGTGTTACTACTCACTGCAAGTTGTGCTCAGATGGAGAAAAGCATCTTGCTCAAGATTTAAAACATGGCACCACCAGCTAAAAGGTGGAAGTGTTGGTTCCATAGAATCCAACAAAAAATTCCCATAAACTTGGGATATGCCAGATCTTCCTCCTGAAACATTGGCCACATCTCTGCCTTCCTGCACTGGCGTTTTCCTGCTCTAGTATCACTCTTTCATCTGCTTTTACATGCCATTCTCCTAACTTCATCCTTCCTCCATTTAAGATGTGTTTTATGAGGTTGATTTTCAAGGTACCACATTGCCCCACCTTTATCTGCTGCCCTTTCCTTTCACTTCCCCTTTTGCATCTTTTTCAAAGAAACTGAAGAAAATGTAACCTTTACTGTGCAGCATCTTGCCAGCCAAATGAGCAGGAGAAATCAAGATCTACCTCCTTTTTCCCATGCAAGTACCTCGTGCATGTTTTTGTCCTAAGAGGAGTCTGAACTAACAGACATGAAATTTGCTCAAATGTATTTTTCCCAGACTGGTCCTAATTCAATGTTACATGGCCTCCACTCCCCAAACAGCCCTGGCACACATTTCTGGTTGAAACTCACACTGCTCTGCCTTAGACTCCAGGGGGATTTAATGAACAGGGAAATATCCCTTTAGAAACACCCCGTGGCTCTCAGGCCACTGAATGGGGTAAATGTAAATTGAAACTGAAGATTATATGATTTTTAAAAAAACACAATAGATGAACCTAATTTCCAACCAGATTTTCTAATAGGACACACCTTTCCCTTCCAGTTCTGGTACTGCCAATATTGTGCTGCATATCACAGTATGGCAGCGCACAGAGTGGATGGGTCACAAGAGTTCAGTCTTGAATTTGTAGGAAAAATGATGCTGTACATATTTTGCAGCTCTTGTCTGTGCTAAACTCTCCATCTTGAGATATGCAACATTTACCAGCTTACACATTTTACATTTCCCTCTTAGAATGCCCATTCACCTTCTGCTTTGAACTGTTTCAGGGTCTGTTAACAAGGGAAGATAGAGCTGCTCAGAAAAATAACTTACTTTTTAAAAAATATCTCAGTAGTGCAGGAATGTTTCTGAGTAACTGGGTTGACAACTGCAAATGATGTACTTAAAAGTACCTGGACAAATTGACTTTGCATTACAAATTGGGCCTGTGCTATTCAAAGGCATCAATTTGTATTGTGTTAGTAGTCAATTCAAGTAGTAGTTAATAATATTCCATTACAGTTAGTAATTAATTCAATAACAAAATTAAATAAATATTAAATATTGTACATAAATATTATTTTAAATTATTATTTAACACAAATATTAAATGATCAAATTCAATAATAGTTAATGGTTCATTCAAATCACCTTTTTAATGTCTAAAGGACCTATGTAAAGAGAACTTACTTTCAAGGTTACAGTATTAATGAGCTATTGTAGCATCATTTTTTAGCTGCCCAAAGAGTGATTTCAAAAGTTAAAACTAAATTTCTGACCTTACACTGTTACCCAGAGGCAACCTTCTGTTGCCCACTAATCTGATTTCCAGGAAACATTCAGCTTTAATTCCTCTTGTCATCAGCACAGGAAATGAGCTGGCCCCTGCTCTGCCTTTACAGCTGTTAGTGATGAGGCTGGCAGGACAATTCAGGCTGAGTCCTCTGTCCCCAAACCCCAGAGCAGCCTGGTGTGTCTGGGCTCCAGAATCCCTGCCCTAACCTGCAGGGCTGTCTCAGGTCATGGGTGACCCTTCCCCACCTCCTCTCCAAATTCCTGTCAAGTGAAACCCACCTTTCTCCTTGCCCCAAGTGCTCACCAGGCTCCTGTCTCTTGTACATGGCTCTGCAGCAAACAAACAGAGAGACAGAAGCTGCCTCCTGCCAAAGGGAAAAATTGCAAGAAGGAGGAGATTAATGTGGAACAGCTGTGCTGTGGATTTTTTGAATAATTTGCTGAAAATAAACTTTAATGGCAATTAAGAACAGAGATTAGCTCTGCAGTTCTGTGTTCTCAGAGGGCAACTTGCTTGAACAAAAGCAAAGCCAGAGCTTGGCACCAGGAGCAGCTCAGCTGGCAGTGCCTGCCCAGAGCCAGGCAGGGATGGGAGGGATGGGATCTGCTCCCCAAAACCTGCCCAGCCCTGGGCTGCTCCCCAAAACCTGCCCAGCCCTGGGCTGCTCCCCAAAACCTGCCCAGCCCTGGGCTGCTCCCCAAAACCTGCCCAGCCCTGGGCTGCTCCCCTCACCCTGCCCAGCCCTGGGCTGCTCCTGCTTTTGGGAGCTCCAATTTTTAGCTCACTCAGGAGGAAGAGGAGGTGATGGCCCAGTGGATCAGCCTGGCTGCTGCTGTCCCCTGTGCCTGGCTCTGAGAGGTGACCCCAGAGGTTCTGGGCAGGGTTGAACACCATTGTCCATGGCAGGGAAGTCACAGCCTCTGCCAGCTCAGGCTTCTCTCTCCTGGCTGTGTCTGTTTGTCAGCAGTTAGAGGCCCAGATGAACCAAACCCAGACCTTTCAGGACTCTCCACAAGTGCTGGTTCCCACCACAGGAGCTGACAACAAGCAGGCAGCCTGCACCCCCCTGGCCTATTTGAATGTGCTTTCAGAGCTCACCAAGAACTCAAGTCCTTCAGTTTGCATCTCCCAAATTCTCACTCTCCACTCCTAGGGCAGCCCTCACCCCCTCTCCCAGCAGCAGAAAGGGCAGCTCAGAGGTGTGACAGCCCCTTCCAAGCAGTGATGGGACACAAGGCAAGGCACACTCTGGAATGTCTGCTGCCTCCAGCAGGGTCTATTTCTAGGACCATACCTGGTTCAGCTTGCCCAAAACCACCTTCCTTGTGGAGTCCCCAGTCCTGAGCACAGATCTGTCAATGCAGAGTGTGCGAGCTCCCCTCCTGCTCCCCCTGAGTGCTGGAGTGGTGCCTGCTTGGGTTCCTGGCTGGGAGGCACAGGGAGGCTCCTCCTGAGGGAGATGGGAGGGAGCTTTCCCTGCTGCATCCTCTGATCTGTGAATTAAACACCCTGGCTCCATCATCAGTTTCTCCTGTAATGACTGGGCACTGACAGAGAGGGATGAAAACACCAAGTCATTCCTCCTCCTCTGAAAGAATAAAGGCCAATAAAAGATGGATGTTGGCAGGCTGGCATGAATTACCACGCAGGCTGATGCTCTGAAAAGTCCCAGCTCTGCCAGCATGCCTGACTGCTCCATGGACATTGAGTTACATGACCCCAAACATGACAGAAACTACTTGTGTCTGCAGAAGTGATGTCAATTCATTTTGAAGTTAATTCATCCAGCTCTGATCACAGCTTTTGCTGCAGCTGAGAAAAGACATTAATCTGTTTAATTTCTCCCTCTGCGTTTCAGATCAGACAATCCATTTACTGAATGTGATTGATAAATGAATTAACTGTGCAACATTCATTCCTTTCACTAGTTCAGAACACACAAACTGAAAATAAGTCACTACAAACCTCTATATATGAAAGATAAACTACAGATCTTTCAGGATATTGTGGAGTTCAGTACCAGAGGAGGATTGAAAGATTACTTAACCTTGTCCAGTCCAATTCTTCCTCACCTTGCACCCTCAGCAGTCATAAAAGATCACCAGCATTGCATGGTCAAGCACAAAGGTCTGTTTGGATGCATATATTGCATCTGGCAGGAGAATTTTCCCTGCATGCTTTTCTGATTTGTTCTCTTACTCCAACAAGCACAATTCAATTTTTTAAAATATTTTTGACACGACCATATCCTACCAGAATGTAAAATAAAGCATTTTTGGTACTAAATCTTTTTCAGTTTCAGTGTTTGCTTGCTTGCTGAAAGAGAAAATGTGGAGAATTGCATGGTTTGTGAGAGAAGAGACTATGACTTGAAGGGGGCAGTGGTGGAAGGTTCCCAGCAGCAGACCCAGGCTCACAAAAATTGGCTCTTGCTCCTTTTCCTACCCACACAGACATGTGGGGCAGGTTGCAGCTGAGATACATCCTGATTAATGGAAAATTGTTTCTTAACACTGATGAACCACTCATCAGGAAACACAAAGCACATCCAGTTCCTTCCAAACGTGAAGACATTTACTATCTGCTCTATGAGCTTTATTACAGTATTTCCTACAAGTTTTATGCATGCAATCAAAGCATCTACATCAAGTTCTGCACATTTTAAACACCTCCATAAAGCAGAGTAATGACCTTCCCCCCCCCCCCAAAAAAGTTAATAAACCAATAATATTCAAATTTTACATCAGTGAAGCACAAATATTAAGTACATGCAAATTGCACTGATAAATCTGGAATGAGCATGTAGCATCCAGCACTTTGCATAGTCACTGGAAGTTCTGGGACAACAGAGAGCATCAGGAGACACTGATGGCCAGTCCTGCCAGACAAGACCTCTTGAGTGAGGAAACCAATGCAAACATGTTCATAGTCTTGGAAATGAAAGGGGTAAAGCAGTAATTCAAATGCCACCTAATCTTTGCTAGTTCAACAGCAAAACAAAAGTCTTTTTCCAGGGCTGGTTAAAACCCCTCTAATATCACATCATTGGGAGAGGCACTTAATCAGTGCCAGCCCTGCCTGCCTGGGGCTGGCTGGCACCTCTGTGCAGGTCCCTGCCAGCTGGGAGCCACGAGAGCCAGGGGATACAGAAGGGAAACCAGGGAGAGGAGAGCCTGGCACATCCAGCAGTGCTGCCTCTGGCAGCCCCTTGCAGGTCCCTGCCAGCTGAGAGCCACGAACAGCCAGGGGATACAGAAGGGACACAATGGAGGGGAGGGCATGGCACATCCAGCAGAGCAGCCTCTGGCTCTCTGCACGCTCCCACTGCCAGCCCAAGCCATCTGCCAAGGGTGGGAAAGCCACCAAAGTGCTCCTTTTTTAGCTGAGTGATCATATAAAGATGTACAGGTAATCCCACAGCTCCCCCCCAACAGAAAGGTTTGATATGTGACTGTATTTGCTGTCTGCCTGCCACTACCCAGCAAAGGGCCTGATGCTCCTGTCTCCATGGGTTTAATGCACTGTGCATCTCACAGCAAATGCTGGCTGCTTTTCTTTGCATTGCACTGCAAGCTCATCAACAGAGCAACAAGGTCAGCTTCTTTGTAAGTACAGAGAGAGCAAAATGGAGAAAACAGTCATTGCGTTATTATCCCCTTGTTCATCCCTGCTCCTGCTCCTTTCTCCAAGGACACACAACCTCAGGGGTTACCCATGCTGCCAGTCTGGCCCAATAATTACATTTCAAAATAAAGTTACCGGTCAAGATGAAGTCTGCTTTCCTGATGATGCTGATCTTCTCTTCTTTTTGTACTGCAAAATAATACAAATAGGATGAGAGCATGTTTGGTGGGGGTTTTTTCCCATTTTTTTTCTCTTTTAGGCTGTATAATTTTAACCTCCAAACTAGGCCAGCTCAGAGAAGGAGCATTTAATCTGTTACAGTGACTAACAAAACTGTTATATTGTTAAAGATTACATGTGAAGTGTTTACCGAAATGCCATCCACTTTGTGCAAATGCTTCCTAGATGGTGCTAAGGAAATGCAGAATGCAGAGAAAGACCAAAGAAAAGAGCCTGACTGAAACCCACCAGTCTGGAGCTCTGACATTTTGGGCAGCCCCACTTCCTGGGATATGAAATTATGTTACCCATCCTTTAAGAAAGTCAGCACATTCCACAGCACACATGGATCTGTGATGAGTCAAGGGTGAGGAAAGCCTTGCAGACTCCAAGATTAAACACAGCAAGTCTCATACCTTCTGTTGCTAACTCATATCTTTTCAAAATTAATCAGGAAATGGAGCATACAGCCCTTTAGCATAAATAAAATGGGGAGCAAAGCTCTCTTCTCCCTCCATCTCCTCCTGGCATTTGTGCTGCCAGAAGACACAACCCTCATGGTGAGTTTTGGGGGTGTTTGTGAATAAGTCCTGGCACCTTTAGTTTGCCTATGGCCTCAAGCCTTCTCCACTGGTTGGAGGCATTTAAGCAGGCTTGGGGTCCTGGTTTCCCACCAGGAGAGTCCCACCCATCACTGTAATTTCCCTTTGGTATCCCTTCGTTTTCATTTGACAGCTCTGTGGGCTTTCATACCTTTTAAAAAAAAAATTTAAGGACACTCCCTGTCCCAGCTGTGTTCCTGAAGGGGCAGGCACAGCCCCAGACATTGGCTGTGAGCCCTTCCTGCAGTTCTGCCCCACCCAGACCCTGCAGCCCGGGGAGCTGCCCTGGACCAGGGCACACAGCTGTGGGCTGCCTCCTTGATGGAGCTATGGTGGTGGGGAAACATTTAATTATTGGTTTATCACCTTTGTTAGGAGGCTCAGCAAGGGAGGTGAACACTCCTATGAAAACCCTGCTGTTGTGCCCAAATCAGGCAAACACTTGGTTCAGTAGAACCCCACCAGCCCGAGCAGCAGTGTTTGCTGCCTTGTCTCATTTGCTCTTCTGGCTCTCCTCTTTGCTTCAGCACAGCTGATATGCTGGAATAAAAAATAAAAGCATGCTGGGGAAAGCCTGGACCTCAGCCTGGCTTCCTGTGAAACGCACAATGCCACGGGAAAAGGAGCTGACCTTTCAATCTTGTGTTGCATTGGGCTTGGAATAACTCAGAGCTCTTTCTGTATGAAGATTTTCAAGAACATTGGTAATATACAACAATTCATGGAGGCTCTGTGTTAGTTCACTGCTTTCTTATTTCCCCAACCCCCAGCAAATGACCTCTGCCACATCTGGTGGTGTCGGGAGTGCAGGTGCTCTTCAGGTGCTGTGCTCATGTCTTGCCAGGGACTGGGGGATACTTTACGCCCTTCATTGAGGGATTTTGTTACCTTCGTAGAGATGTTCTGCAAAAGCTTCAGCTCCTTTTAGGACTAAAATTAAGCCTCTCTCACTGTGTGTTTAATTAACTTTTATTTGCTTGACATTTCATTTTTTATTATTTTTAAGCAGCCCGAGGTTCTTGGCATTAACTTCACATGTAAACTAATTCAACTGATAGATTATCTTTGCAAAAGACATTTTTTTTTCTACCATCACACCACTAGGAATATTTTTCTGAGGAAAGAAAGTGGCTGCAAAAATTCCCCTTGATTACCTGAGTACAATGGATGCTTTGCAAGGCAATAACAAGGGTAGAAAGTATCTGCTGAGAACATGTTAACACTAAATCAGGCACTTTATGCTTCTGGTTGAGCTCCTCCAGGTACCAGTAAAGGGGAGGAGGGACTGCAGAATACTTATTTTATTGGGAAAAAATGCATTTATTTCCTCAGTGGTTTAAAGCCTGATTTTAACCAGACTGAAGAAAAAAATAATCCCTGCACTCCTCCACTTGTAACTGCCAGGCTTGTCCTCCCTTCCCTTCTATTTGGGGCATATTTTGGAAAGGCTCTGGTGTCTGAGATGTGAAGAATCTTCTGCCTGAGTGGCCATCATCAGAGGCCACAGAGGACCAGGGACAGGAGCAATGTAATCAACATGAGGAGTGAAACCAAAGGGAGCACAAAATCCTCTGCTTCGGATAATAATTTTATGTATACACAGACACACAAACATACCTAAAAGCAGATGAAGATTTTAGGAGAAATGTGCCTATCCCTCCCCCACCAAAAATGGAATCAATTAATATACTGAGCATTACCAAGACACCAGCTTGATGAAGTGCCCTCAGGAGAGGCAAGAAAAAAATTCTATTTTTGCATTTACAGAACATCTCAACCCACAATGTTCCACCTATCCTTTTCAAAGCACTCATAATTCACCAAAGAGAGAAAACCTGGCACTTACTGCATATGAGATATGTTTACAGTGGCACAGTTGGTATATTGATTACATTACTTCCTTTTAAATATTTTAACACAGTCCTTGGCTAATGGAGTATTTAATTAAAGAGAAATAAACATCAGTTTTCAATTTATGGGAAAGGAGTGCCCTTACAGTATGGGCTGCAGGATATGATCCTCCCTGTCTTTGCAGATTTATCTTTTTCTCCAGACACGGAGGATATAAATAACATCAGCCTTAGACTGGTGGTTCTCAGTAACTCTTCAACACTTCATAATATTCTGCTGAAAAATCAGTGTTCTCTAAAATTCTAGTCCTGAATTTCCAGCAATATCTTCTCAGCAGCAATCAAAAATTGTTGGGATATATGAAATGGGGGTACAGTAGTCAATACTAGGCTTACAGACACCATAATCTGTTTGGCTGATAATAAAGTCAACATGCTGGTTTTGAGAATAGAAAATAATGTTAAATAAGCATCATGTTTGCAAACACCCATTCTATTCCTTTTTAAAATTAATTTTTTTGTTTCCATTTCCTACAATCTGATGGATTCAAAGTAAAAAAAAATAATTTTGCTAATTTTACCCCATTACTGAAAAAATGGTATTTCAATCTGCGTGGATGTGGAAAAGAAAAATTCAAAGAGTTTCCTGCAGAAAATTGGGCTCTCTGGAGGTTTTTTTAGCCAACATCTCCCTAATTTGTTCCTAATATCTGATCTAAACCTACCATCCTTGAGCTTGAAGCCATTGCCCCCTGTCCTGTCACTGCATGCCCTGGTGGCAGTCCCTGTGGTCATTCACCAAATGGCAGCAGCACATTTATCCCCCACCAAGGCACCCTTAAACTTTGGGCCTCCTCTTTAGCCGTGCCACAGTAACATTTTGAAGGCTGTCACCTGTCCCATGATTTGCAATGTGACATTTCTGCTTCTGCATTTTGTGACATGGCTTTTACCCAGCCTGCAAATGCCCTGGAGCTCTGTGCTCACTGTTCTCCTCCTTGAGCAGCACCTTGCAATGGTCACCACTGATTTTCAAAGCTTCCAGGGCAGCATTAACCAGGAGCTGCTCTTTCTAAGGGTTTTCTGCTGGCTGTTTTTCTCCTCCTTCCCTTTGTTTTTCTCCCCTCAGACAAGTCTTTGGGAAAGAGTGCCTCAGCACAGAATTACTTTGTTTGGGTGCCAAATCCTCCTCGCAGTGGGGTGTAGTCAGGAGGCTTGCATCCCTCTGCCAGAAAAACTCTGCTTTTCAGTGGCTCTCAACCTCCAGCATCCCTCTGGCAGCCAAGGCAGAAAAGAACAACCTTATTCCCAATCCAAAGCATTTATTTTTTATTCCCTCCCCTGCAGGCTTCATCTCCACCAGCCACAGCCGCGCTCTGCTCCAGGTCTCTCCCCACACTGTCCTCACACAACTGGCCTCCAGTTTGCTGCCCTGGCTCCAAATGGAGCTTTTAAAATCCAAAGGAAAGCCAAGCATGGAGGGGGAAGGAGCAAGCCAGCTCTCAACATGAGCTAGCCCAGCCAGCCTGCCCAATGCTGGGCTCCAAACCCACAGACAGGGCTCCCCCACCCTGCTGGCTCACAGCCTGCCTCAGAGCAGAGCAGGAGTCCAGAAACAGGAGAGACTTTTTATTTGCTGCTTCTCTGGAGACCTCTTGAGCTGCTCTCTGAGCGGCTCTCATTTAAGAGCTGGCATGGCAGCCCATTTGATTTCTTTTTAAGCACTTGCTGGTGGAAGAATTTTAGAAAAGGAGTGTAATTCTTGTAAGAGCAACTTCTGCCTGGGCAAATGCTGCTGTCAGCAGTGGCACAAATGAAAATGGGAAAAGAAAATTCTGCCTCTTGGTGGGATGGGAAGAGCAAAGGCTGCTCCAGGGCTTTGATGTCCCAGGGACCACAGCCCTGCTGTCAGGGCCAGTGAGCTCCCCTGGGCCATGGAGGTGGCATCTCACCCCACAAACCCCACTGAATGCCCCACAAGTCTTTCCTATCTCATAAAGCAAATTATTTGCCTTTCTTTTCAGCCTTCCTTTCTTGACATTTCTTCCCTGATTCTGTTCCTTCCTCAGATTCATCCCTATCTCATCACCACTTGACAGCCTCTAGTTATTTCTCATTTCAGCAGGTAAAAGGGGACAGACATCTCCCTCCTCAGTCCAAGAGCCTGACTTTTAAAAACATGTGCAATGAGATGAATAAACCTCAACACATCACATACCTGATCTGGGCTGTGGTGGAAGAAACCTCTGCCCAATGCACTTAATAGACTTTTGTAATGGTGCATTTTCAGGAAAAATCTATCAAGCCCCAGGAAAGAACTAAAACTGCCTAAGTGGCTGAATCTCAAACACCCACATTTACAAGGTCAATAGCTGTGAGGAACAGAGCATGCTGCACCACAGAGCTGAAAGGAATTCCCCACTCATGAAGCCCAACAAGGAAAACCAGTATGCAATTTCCCTTTTCCAAAGGGATTTGGACATCACACTCTGCAGAAAGATAGGGAAAAAAATTTAAGAGCCTTTCTTTCCCCTTGAAATATATGGCTCTGGGAATCTGATGGCACCTGGGCCCATCCAGCAACAGCAGCAATGTGAACCCAACAGAGACACAGGCAGTGATGGGCTCTGGACTCTCTTTTGGCATGTTTTGCTTGTGGAGATCTTCCCCCCATCCCCAGGCCCCTGAATTTAGCAGATATACTCCTAAAACCACACTGGAGAATTGGAGTTTGCATTATATTTCCTCTCCCAGATGCCTCTGGGGACAAGGAGTCCTTTGGGAGAGGTTTTGCCTCTGCTTAGTGCCCACATTCAGCTTATCAGGGAGCCCAGGAAAGATCTGGTGTTTGCTCCAATCCCTCCCTCCATGCCTGGAGCCACGGGGTTGGCAATTCGCACCAGGCTCTGCCAAGCTCTACTAGTGGTGGAATTAAAAAAAAAAAAATACACTTGCTTCTATCTGCCACATTTCTCTACTGGCAAAATACAATAGCAGAGATACACAGTGCCAGCATGAATTCCATTTGCTAACTGAGCCTATTCTGCTCACTGAAACAGCTTTGGAACTGTGTTTGTGTTGTGCTGCAGTGGCCAAATTTCTCAGCACAGACAAAGCTGAATTCCCAGCACTGCCAGGAATGGGCTCTGCCCCTGGAGCAGCCTGGGAGCCTCTCCCTCTCCCTGTCCTGTCTCTGGCACGATTCCTTTGTTCCCTGGCTTTCCAGAGGGGAGAACTGACCTCAGATGGGTCAATTCAAGAGAGGACTTTTCACACCAAAGACTTCATCTTGCACTTTGTATCAGCTAAGTGCTGCCTTTCTTGCAATTTTGCAATTTAAAATATTACCCAGCAAAACCCAAACATGACTCTCTGTTTAGGACAACCTGGATGCATTATCTTTTTAAGGATGGCTGCCAAGCGAAGGTGTATTTTAGTTAGAGCAGCAAGGACAGGTTTAATCAGAGTTGAACAGCTGAGTTTCTCCCCTAGCCCTTGATTAATGAGCATGAAAAACAATCTACCTTATAACTACTCCCAAACACTCAAGTTTGTTAAACAGACTTTTGATTCTCTCCAGCTTCTTGAGTGTGTGTGAAGCTGCAGCTGAATCCAATTTGTACCATCAGCAACAGGAGTCATTCTTTATTCTGCATTTGTCACAGGCCCTACATTTGGCATTACACTTCTCCAGCCACAATGAGGTGGCACTGAGTGATAGAATTCTTTTTATTGTGTTAACACTGTGATCATCCAGGTGTTTGGAATCTGTTAGGGACCTTGAGCTACATGTCTGCCAGGACAAAAAGGTAGGAGTATTTCCAAGGAATTTTGACTGGGCAAATTGAATCACAATTGAAGCCAGAAGTGGCTCTCCTGCACCTCCCCTGCAGTGTGTCCTTTGAGGGACTTGTTAAAACATCTCAATTAAATCTCATTTTTCAGTGGGAGCAAGACAGGAAAGCAGTTTTTGTCCAGAGGCACCCAGGCCTAGCAGAGCCATGCACTCTGAGGGTGGCTGAACACACTTTCCTGTCAAACTGAGGATCCTGGGGCTTCCTGAAGCTGTGGGGTGAACCTTGCTAAACCCCACAGAGGGATGCCCTGACCAAAACAGCAGCTGCAGGACAGAGGCAGAATGAAACACTGAACAGAGATGAACATCTGCATGAAAATCTGCATGAACCACCAGCACAGCACACGATGCCTATCAAAGGTGAAAGGGACAATTTTTAAAATTTCTGCCACAAAGGGAATCTGTGCTGTCCTCCTGCTGAGAGGAGAATATTCATGATAAAGCCTGATCTGAAAGAACTACTAAATATTTTAACCTGCTCAGTCCTCCTATGGAAAAGAAGTAATTTTCCCCTCTCAGGGCTGCATGGATGGGTGCACACTTGCTGCCTGATGGAGCAGTGATCATTTATTTAGGCTGCTTTAGCTTAACAGCTAAAATTCAGCTCTTTGACTTTCTGTGCTTAGGAAAGAAATTGATATACATTTTTTAAACCTTGAAATAGACAGAAGCCAGTAAAAGCCAAAAAGAGGGGAGGAAAAAGGGAGCATTCAGAACAAATCAGCCTAG
Organism: Melospiza melodia melodia; assembly: GCF_035770615.1. NCBI lineage: Eukaryota > Metazoa > Chordata > Aves > Passeriformes > Passerellidae > Melospiza > Melospiza melodia. The sequence continues at coordinate 12,825,344 of NC_086209.1, read as the reverse complement.
AGTAACCAGAACAAGTTTAAGCATGTTTTCCCTCAAATTGCCTATTTCCTTCTGGACAGTTTTTACTGTCTTTTTGAGCACCTTTCACCCTGTGGACTTTTTATATCTCCAGTATTCCCCTGCCTACAGGGTCAAATACCAACCTCTTCCGTAGTCCTTAACTCACAGCAACTCAGGGAATGCTGCTCCTTGCCACACCAGGTATTTTCCCCTATAAATAAAAACACTGGAGCTGTTTCTCTGTTTTTTACAACTCTTATTCAGCTTTCTATAATCTGTGCATGTATTTTCTAATAATTACCATGTGCACACAGTGTCAGCTCCCCTTTAAAAGCTTTAATCTTTCTGTTAATCTAACTTGAGATTTTTGGTTCTCATCTGCCTTTCTATTCCCCATCCATTGCCAAGCAGGAACCTGCCACCCATTAATTAATCTGACAGCAGAGCACCTGAAAACAGTCAGTCCAAATGCAAACTACAGGACACATCATTTTCATCATCTTTCAGGATTGATTCTTAATGGTAAATCTTTAATATTAAATCTATAAAACTAGCTCAGCAATAAATGAATGAGGGAAAGCAGAGGTAAGAGGGGGAGAGATATTATCTCAGATGGTAAACATAAAAAGACAGAAAATATTCCCAGCTTTGGGCTGCTTTCAGAGGTTATGTGTATGGTGAAGCCATTTCAGCCCAGCTACTGCCCTGCTGCCCCACTAACTCCAGTGACACCCAACAATATTACAATAATATAGCTGGCACCAGTATTCCCCAGTTCAAGGCTCTGATTTACTGGCTGTTCACCAGTGGGAACACGGAAAATTAGCTGTTTATCTCAGGAGAGGGTTCCCTTTCATCCCAAAGACCCACATCAGACTTTGCATTGTACTTGGGAGATGCCTGTGCTGGCTCTGGGGGGTTCCATGGGGCCCAGGTTGGCTCAGGGTCCCTGTGCTGGCTCTGAGGGTTCAGGCAGCAGTCCACGAGGGGCTGCTCAGTCCGTGGGGCTGAGCAAACTGAGCAAAAAGCTCAAGGGCTGTGTCTGGAACTGGAGGTTTCCCTGGCAACATGGAGAACTTGGTACATCTCATGATTTGCAGCGTGCACAGCCTTCCTCACCAGAGCTGCAGCCCAGGGAGTGCAGGGCTGGAAGCAGGAGAGCCTCCAGCTGCCCAAACATCCAAAAATCCTCCATCCCAGCCCAGGGAGTTCAGGGCTGGAAGCAGGAGAGCCTCCAGCTGCCCAAACATCCAAATCCTCCATCCCAGCCCAGGGAGTGCAGGGCTGGAAGCAGGAAAGGCTCCAGCTGCCCAAACACCCAACCTCCTCCATCCCAGCCCAGGCCAAGGCTCATTGCTGTGCACTGAGCAGCTTTTGGGGGACACAGCCTCCTCTGATGGGTTGTGTCCCAGAAAATGGCCACACAAAACCCATTGGACTTGTAATGCCCTTCATCCCAGCACACAGCAATGCCATAAAATGAAGAAAACCTAGCTTGAAGCATTGCTTAAATTCATTTCTTCTTTAAAAAATTGTATGTAGCTTTACTTCAAGGATTTTGAAACCACATAGCAACTTGTAAGTTACTAGAGCAAAGCCTGTGAGAAACACAGATCCCAAATCCTAAAACTATATAAATAGAAAACTCAGGCATATTATCACTAGGAAATTAGTCCCAATTCCCATAGCACAACTGGAAGTGAAACAACAACTCCTGATCCAAGGCAAATTACACAGAGGCCTTGACCTCTGATAATGAGTCCTGGCTCCCCAAGCTATCGTGTCAGGCAGTGGTGGTAAATGTGTGTTTGGAGTCAGTGTTTGTAGAGGAAAATTCACATCATGCAACCCAAGTAATCAGAAAATACAGGAACTGACACCATGATAGGCAAGAAATGAACAAGAAGGAATCCAAGCTCATCTCCTTTGCTGCTTCCCACTGAAGGTGTTTTAGCATATTGTTCTCCAATACAATTCAAACTATCAGCTGATAGAACAATTATCTAACTAAAAGATTTAACCATGATTAAAGTCTAAACAAGCTGCTGAACAAACACCTACTCAGCCTCTCTTGAGCTTCATTTCAATTCCCTGCACGTTGAGTGCTTCAGCTGCTGATTTTTCATTTACTGATGATCGGGCTGGCAGGGTTCAGGGTTCAGGCTGGTTTTCATTTACTGATGATCAGGCTGGCAGGCTCTAGGCAGCATCTCTTACCTGCTCACCCACCATTTATAGCCCAACCCCCCTACCAAGGCAGGGTCACCTGGAGGGGTGACACAGAAATATTTCCAGGTGGGTTTGGAAGGTTTCCATGGAGGGAGACTGCATGACCTTCCTGTTCCAGGGCTCTGACACCTTCAATATAAAGTTCTTTGTTGTGTTGAGGTAAAATTTCTTATGTTTTAGTTTATGGGCATTGCTCCTTGTCCAGTCACTGGACATCACTGTAAAGAGTCTGTCACCAACCTCTGGTACCCACCTTTGAGACATTTATGTGCATTAATGAGATCCTCAATCAATCTTCTCTTCTCCAGATTAAATCCTGTGCTAAGGGGCTGTCAGAATGGTATTTCCAGCAGTCTGAGGGAAATCTGGAACACTTCTCAAAGCTCCCATTGTAATCCACACACCTGAGCTAGATCCAGGTAGTCAGTGGTACCTGGGCACCAGCAGGTCCCACAGAGCCCCTGTGCAGGTGTCCCCATGTGCCATTTCCAGCCCAGTGTCTGACCTTAGACACCACATTCCTATTTTCAGTTTGAAATCTCTGGAATTATAAAGCAGAACAGGACACCAGCACACGTAAGTGCAGGGACACCCAGGCATTTCCAGTTGCAGCTGGGAAGAAACCCTGCCTTCAGGTGGGTGCTATGAAACAAGTCTTTCTTCAAATGCCTTTCCACAATATCAAATGAAGAGTTTTACAGCAGGGAAATGGCAAAATGCCAGCGGACACTGGTGTGTTTCTGTGTCACCAGAGAGCATCACCACATCCAGGAAATGTCCCTGTCCTGTGGCAAGAGCCACAGGGGTTATTTAGGGACCACAGCCACTCTCATCATTACCTGACACCACGCACAGCTCAGCCAGAAAACACCAGCAAGGAGCAGGAGCATCCACTCCTGAGGGCAGCAAGAAACACAAACACAGCCTGGGCTTACAACACCTCCTGGGCTGACTCTGGAGCATTTGGGAAAATGCTCAAGTGCTCATATCAACACAGTATTGTGCCATGGGTGCATCAGCTGAGAACAGAGGAGATTAAACTGACAGTCTGTATCCTGATTTATGACATAAAAATGGCAGGATCTTTACTCATTGGGCTTGAAAAATAGTTATGCTGCTTGGCTTTTTAATTAAATTGTGAAGACTATTTATTATATGACCACAAATTGTTTGTATAAATACTTATGGTTTTGAGGGATCTCAGTGCAAAGGACAAATATAATAAAAGCTAATAAAAATGTATTTTTTACCATTAAATCAATAGTAATTTAGGCATGCCAAGAGTCACAATTCTATTTGAGAAAGATTGATCATCCCACAGGAAGAATTTTTTAACTATTTGGCTGGTTCCTTGCACTTTCCTTGAATCAGCTTCTCTTGGGAAACCAACAGCAAAATGTTAAAACCCGTTGATTTTACATGGCTGAGCTTTTAAAAATCACCCACATTTGCACTTCTCAGGCAAGTGATGAATAATAGATATCTAAACAAAACTGCCCACAAGCTTGCTAAGAAGAGTGGAACACACCACAGTGGCAATAAAAGTAATCTGTAATACCTATTTCCCCATATCTGAATTCCTTAACAGATATTAGAAATGAATGCATCATAGAAGAGGATCTACAGGCACAATTACAGATCTGAATTCATACCACTGGTATTAAAAAGAAAAATCTGTTAACTTAAAATAATGTTAAGGTACTTTCAATGCCATTTGGATGACAGAAAACTGTAAGGAAAAACTACAGCTGAAAGAAGCTAATTATGGAAAATCCTGTACAAAATATTGCTGAACACAGAAGTGAGTACAGCTTCCACTCTCTTCTGCATTGCAGATGTACAGATTGGTTTAGGTAAATATCCCTGAACAGTAAAGAGAAATTTGAGCATAAAAATAATAAATTTTGGTAGAGAGAATAAGAAGCAGCAAGTTAACATTGGTTGGGAATTCCTCCCTTTCCTTCAGTGCATTTTCACACACACACAGGGGGATCCTCCCCACAAGGACCATGTCTTGGCAGATACTACAGGTTCAATATAATTCCTTATTTATGGGCACAAGTAAATAGAAAGGGCTGGAGAAAACTTCACATCTTACAAAATATTAGATATGCAAGTCTAGGGAGTGGAGCTTGCAGGGTGTCAGCTCATTTAGTCCCTAGCAGGAACACAGGAATCATTACCCACATCATGCCCTGGAAGCTGTTATTTATGGGCTCTGTGTTTGAAAGCAAACCAGCCCAGGGCACTCACCTTTCCCTGGAACCCATTTCTGGGGTTTGTCTAATACTTCCTATTAGAAATTATGCCTGTCACCTATTTTTGAGAAGGTCTCACCCCTCTGCCACTTGCTGCCAGACTCTGAAATACAGTGAGGAGAGGAGCCCCCAGCTAAACAAGCTCTTTTTCTTCAGCTCATTCTGTTTGGGGCTGCTCATGTTCCTTCTGCTCCTGGTGCCAGCAGCAATATGTTTTTGCAGCCTGTCAAAACAGTGATTAAATCCAGGACTGCAATCTCAAGCAGCCCCAGCAGCCCCAGAGAGCTGCAGCAGAGGCAGATCCTGCTGTGCCAAAGGTGCCACTGGCACCTTGCATGGGAGGGATGGGAGGGATGAGGGGATGGAGACCAGGGGCACAACCCAGCCTTGGGTGGATCATCCTGCAGCAGTAACAAATCCACCTGAGGGTCTCACTTCTGCATAAACACTGAACCAGCAACCTTTGCACCTCAGCCTCACTCTGCTGCGCCTCTGCAGGGATTCCTGCCTGATCCAAATGCAGCAGGGGAGCCCCAGCCATGCTCAGGCAGAGATTTCCCAGCCATGCACAGGCAGAGATTGCCCAGCCATGCACAGGCAGAGATTGCCCAGCCATGCACAGGCAGAGATTTTCCAGCCATGCACAGGCAGAGATTGCCCAGCCATGCACAGGCAGAGATTTTCCAGCCATGCACAGGCAGAGATTTCCCATCCATGCACAGGCAGAGATTTCCCAGCCATGCACAGGCAGAGATTCCCCAGTCATGCTCAGGCAGATTTCCCAGCCATGCACAGGCAGAGATTGCCCAGCCGTGCACAGGCAGATTCCCAGCCATGCACAGGCAGAGATTTCCAGCCATGCACAGGCAGAGATTTCCAGCCATGCACAGGCAGATTTCCCAGCCATGCTCAGGCAGAGATTTCCCAGCCATGCACAGGCAGATTTCCATCCATGCACAGGCAGATTTCCCAGCCATGCACAGGCAGATTTCCAGCCATGCACAGGCAGAGATTTCCAGCCATGCACAGGCAGATTTCCCAGCTCACCCTCTGCAGGAAGGTGTCTGAGATGTGAAGAGGGGTGGCAGCAAATGCAGCATCCCCAAGGGAATGAGGGAAGGAATACATCTGCCAGATAAAACTTTTTCAGACAGAGAAGATGATGCTAGCTTGGGGGGCCTGCACAACAAGACGGCGCAGGGGGAGAAGTTCTCAGAGAAAAGCTGATTTACCAGGAGGCAAAACCTGCTACCACAGAGTGTTGATTACCTCTGTATGAACAGGAAGATCTGGAGCTTGTAAATCCTAGAGCACACCTCAGCAGCCTCTCAGGACATGCCATTCATGGCAGATTATTTGCCAAGAGTCCCAGTGCCTGTTGCAGCCCATCCCTGGGTGCTGAGCACCCCCTGATCCCTTTGGGCTTGTGCATGAGCTATGCACTGCTGCTCTTGGGACAAGATCCATTTGAAAACAAATCACCTGAAGCAGGTCCCTTTCTAGGCTGCAACACTCAAACACCCAGGTGCACTCACTGTCTCTCCAAGGTGCCGTCTCATTTAAAAAATTAAGCATTAGTATAGAAAATATTACTGTTGATACAATTATGTTAATACAAACAGAAAGATAATATATATTAAAATACATTAAAACATCATAAAACATGGATTTCTGCAAAGTTGAAAAGCATAAAAGGATGCTGTGACTTCCTGAACTTTGCTAATGCTTGTAATTCCTCTTGCAGTACCTGGTGAGAAAGCAAAGATTTTGCATTATGCAAGTCACATTCTTTCACTAATATTTCTGTTCAGAGGCAAATTGATGCACTTCTAAATATCATGAAGCTATCTCTATATTCTTGTTTTATGGTGTATATTTCTCCTCCTTAAAAAACTTAATAATGCCAATTAAATTTAAAAAGCTGTGTAGGCTGGGTTGGTGAGGCTTAAAAATGTTTTGGCTGATTAAGTTTGGAAAGATGCCTTGATTTGAAAACATCTTCTTTGTCCCTGTGCCTAGAGCCAAAGGTGACTCCACTTTGCAGCATATTCCAGCTGAACTCCAGAGAATGGCCGACAGCACAACAGGAGCTCCTGGAGAACACACACATCCAGCCATCCTTTATCTCCCCTCCCTTCCAGCCCCCACTTTGCATTCCTTGCACTGCCTAAGTCATATTTGTCTATGCACAAAGGCCCACGGGGGAAATTTTCAGCACCAGGTTTACAGAATTTGCCCTTTACCACCTCCTACAGATATCTAAAAGGATACATGCAAGGGCTCCAAGGGAAGTGGGTGTAGAAACCCAGGGCTCTCAGCATCATGACAACTGGAATAGCAATAAGGAAGTCACATGTCTTGGCCACAGTGAAACCTTTCATTTTCAATGAATTGCTATTTTTCAAAGGGGGAAATGCATCATTGCAGTATTTCTCTTCAGAACTCATACAAAGATACACCACAATAATTTGCTTTGCAACAAATCCCTCCATAAAAAGTGCTGAGCTTGCAGAGCTGTCTGCCTGAGAGGTTATATGGAAGATTTGTAGGAGCACAATCAAAGATGAAATGACATGTTAACTTGTGGATTATAACTAATCCCCCTGGAAATAATAATTTATCCAATCAACAAAATAAAATCAGTTCCATTAACCTTGAAAGATCTACTAACAGCTACTCTCCAAGCTTCACATACACAGATTATGATGTTTAGCACTGACAGTCCCCACTATCTGATTTTTTACTCTATTTTTGTCATAAAACAGTGAAAGATATCCTCAGGCCTTTTTACTGTTGTACTCACAGAGAATGAAATTATATGGAAGGTATTTTTCTTCTCACATGCCCCAGCCTCTCTAACTGGGCCAGCAGCATTTCCATCTCCAGAGCCATCAGAGATTGGCTCTGTTGGACATCATGGAAGCTTCCAGCAGCTCCTGACAGAAACCACCTCTGTGGCTTCCCCCCCACTACCAAAACCAGGCTGTGCCAAACCAGTCCAGCCTGTCATGCATGATTTCATTGCACCATCCATCCAGCCTGGTGTATTTTAGTCTCAAAACCAGCTCTGGCTGGAGAAACTTCCCATGGCAAATGTCCCTCCGTGGTGTCCTCTGATTCCTGGTGTGTTGCTGCTCAGTGCAGGTGATGCTGAGCCTTCCACACTGCACCAAACACCTGCAGAATGAGAGGATTTACAGCAATCCCCAGCTCAGCATGGCCATTCCTGGCGTGCAGCCATCCCCTGCACTGGAGCACTCCACGGGCCTGAAGGGATGAGCTCTGAGACCTTGGATCCAGCCCAGCTTCACAGGAGCTGCACACACAGCTCTGGGAGCCGGGCAGAGGAAAAGGCAGGAGCATCCCCCAGGCATCTCCTGATTCTGGATTTTTTTTTCTCAGAAGGGAAATTCAGAACAAATGAAACAGAAAAGGTGATTCAGATGCACTGGCAGGCAAACAAACTACAGGAACACCTCAGCTTCTTGCAAAGTCAGGTCTGTCACTGCTAGAGCTTCAGGAGTCCTCCAGAGGAACAGCCTAAACAGAAAGTGCTGAGGAAAGGATGGTTCTGGAAGAATCAAGAGCTGAAAGGAGGCACGAGGGTGGGTGTGCTGCAGTCAGCCTTGGGCCACACTCACAAACTGCAGCACTGCTCGGTTTACACTGCTCAGCATTGCTCTAAAGCTGTGCCATTCAGAGGCCCCAGGATGGCAATTTTCTGGAATTACCTGGGGAATGGTCACCAAAGCCCAGAGCCACAGCAGGATTTGGGTGCAGACTGCAATACAAGCTGACACCTGGGCAGAGCAGGTGGCCACAGGATGGTTTCTACAGCAGCTGGGTGGTTACACACAGGGGCTGCCTGCAAGAACCTGAAAGAAAAGCTGAAAGAAAATCTCCTGTTAGCCAAGACTTGGCCACAGCATTCACACGTCCAGGTGGAAACTGTAAATATTGAAAAATGTTGAATCTCCAGCCCCTGGAGACAGGCAGCAGCCTGAGCAGGGGCTGGATGTCAGCACTGAATCCCAAGCCCAAAGGCTCAGTCCTGGATGCTCAATCCTGCTCTGACTGAAGCCAAAAGGAAATCTGCAATGCACTAAAAAAGCCAAGTTTACTGGTGTTTATGTTTATAAATATATAATTAATGTTTGTGAAAAATTCATTCTGGGAGCCATGGAGAGCAGCAACATCAGAGGAAAGCAGACTTGAAAAGAGAAGGGAGAGGTTGAGTCAACAACAGAGCGTCTTTATGATCCATATATTTAACAATTGCACCTTTCTGTAGTGTTTTTAAAAATCACCCTCATTTGTTATCTGTGCATTTGTGCAACACCTTTACCCTGCAATCCCCCAGGAAAATTATTAAATTTAATAGAATCCACCCACGTTTTAAAGCTGAGATGGAAAGTACTCATATTTAATAAAAAGTACATTTTCTAAATGGTTATGGTATTTAATTTGTATTCTCTTTGCCATTTTAACTGCAGCTTTATTAGAACAGCATTGTTGGCTGCAGTGTTTATTTTTCACCGCCATTGTCATGATAAGAAAAACATGGAAAGCAGATGAAAAACAGGGAAAAAATAATAAAAACACAGCATGAGCTGAGTGAGCTGAAATGTGTGTTTCGGGGAAAAAATATCTCAGATCTCTGCAAAGCTCAAATCCCCAATCACCATCCCTGCGAGCTTCCAGGAAGAGAAAAGAAGATGTAGGATGTTGCTGGCTTATTTCCATACCAATTAAACTTCCTTTTGCTTTGGCAGAGAGGCACAGAGTCAGCAGGTGAAAACTCAGCCCTGCAGCCAGCTGTGCCCATTGGCACTGGTGAGGAGACCTCTCCCAGCTTCTGATTCCTCTGATGGTGGGCACAGAGCTCCCTTACCTTCTGCTGTCTCCCTCTCAGGATGCAGTGAGCTCTGTGGGGAGGGTCTGGTGCCAGATGTCTGTGTGTGCCCAGGTCAAATCCCCAAGCAGAAGATTAGACACGTCTGCACTGAGAGGATCATCCCCAGCCTCTGGTAATGAAATCACAGAGATCAGGAGGAGAGGCTGTGATGCTGGCCCTGGAGAGGTGGGACATGAACTGGCAGCAAGGAAAACAGGGAATGGGGTGGGTGAGCCAGGAAATGAGGTGGGTGACACAGAAAATGGGGTGGGTGACACAGGGAATGGGATGGGAATGGGGTGGGTGAGCCAGCTCTGTGTGGGTGCCCAAAGCCCTCCTGTGTGTTGGTGTTCACAGGGGTCCCAGGATGAGGGAAGAGATGAGAATCTTGACTCCACATTTCAGAAGGCTGTTTTATTATTTTATTATATATATTAAAAGAAAATTCTATACCAAAACTAAAAGAATAGAAGAAAGGATTTCATCACAAGGCTAGCAAGGAATGGAAAGGAATGATAATAAAATCTTGTGGCTGCTCACAGCCTCGACACAGGTGGCTGTCATTGGTCGTCAAGTAAAAACAATTTCACATGCTGGGTAAACAATTCTCCAAATCACATTCCAAAGCAGCAAAACATGGAGAAGATGAAGCTTCTCAGCTTCTCAGGAGAAAAGATCCTGGCAAAAGGATTTTTCATAAAATGTCTGAGGCACTCCTGGAGCCCTGCTCCAGCCCCTCCAGCCTCAGCCACAGGGATCATCAGGAGTCAAAGGGCAAATTGCAGAGGAGAAAGGTGAGTAGAAACAGCAGCTTGATCACAGCCCCAGTAATCACTTTCTGAGCTGGAATCAAGAGGATTTTCACCACTGGGGAGGTAAATAATCATGTGGGTGAAAATGATGCAGCGGAACAGGGCTGCAGGCTCAGCATCCACGTTCCCCACTGTCCCAGCTCAGTACCACCCCACAGACCCCATTTAGGGAGCCCCGCCTGCTCCCCAGCCTGTTTTCCTCCCCAGTTGCAGATGCAGCTGTGCCTGCTCCTGCAGCACAGCCCCAGCCCTGTGCAATGCCTGTGGAGCTGCCAGGGGAGCAACAGGGATCAATCACCTTCCCAGAAACCAGCAAAATTCAGGCCTGAGCTATAACCGATTTTATTTTGTTGATTGAATAAATGATTATTTCCAGAGGGATTAGTTATAATCCAGAAGTTAACATGTTATTTCACCTTTGATTGTACTCCTTCTGATGGATTTCAGGAAGGGCCATCACTGCTCAGCATCCTCCCAGCCTGAACCAGGCAGAGAGCAAGGAATGGGCTCAAAGAGGGGAGATGGAGAGGGTCCAGAACAGCACAGCACAAGGCACTGGGAGCACTGAGCCAGAGCCCCCCAATGGCACTGACAGCTCAGTCATGCAGGACCATCCATGGGCAGGCAACCAAAAATGGTCCCTGTCCCAAACCCCAGCAAAAGAGTCTAGTTAAAAAAGCAGGGAGACAAGAGGAAGCATTCTGGAATTATCAAATCTTTCAATCTGAAGGAAATGTGATGCTCCACAATGAAAAAAACTCATATAAGAGACTATATCTCTGCTAATTCTGAAAAATCAGACATTAAATTCTCCTTTGACTTTGTCCATTATAGGGATTTGCTTGGATTCATCATCTTTGTTGCTTGCTGGATGGAACTGATAGTGGAACCCTGGAAAAAGTTAAAGATAAAATCTAAAATGTTAGGCTTTGTGCTTTCCCAGATCAACTGCACCTGCGTAAGCAGTATGATAAATTATATAATTGTTAGATGTGATGATTGTTTAGTAATTAAATGTAATTATTATATAACCATAAGAAGAATAGTGAGAAACTATGTTGGAAATTCAGAGAGGGGCTAAATTTATGTATACAATAGAACAATATAAGTTTAATAATTAACATGAAAGTTATGTAACGATAGAGTATAAAACATGATCATTTCGGATGTATGGTCGGAGTCAGATTTGGGTTGAATATACCCCGATTCCCAGAGCTCTTAATAAAAAGCACCACATATAACCCCCCGTGATTATGTGTTTCTGAGCGCTAACAGAACAAGGAGCAGCAACTCACCTTTCCATAGATGTCACTGAGTTTATGGCCCCATGTGCTAAGAAGGCAAGGCACACAAAGGAAGTGTTATACCTTCATTTGTTAAGAAATCAGATTCACACTAAAATGCAATAAAAATATTATGATTTGTTTACTGGTTCTCTTTTTAATAGAAAAAACAAGAAGTTACTTTAGTGAACTATTTAAGCTGGTTTTGATATATAACAGATTTTTGGGAGAATAGTATGTCCACTGATTAGTTTTTGAGAGAAAGGACACGGGGTTTTACGTTAATTCATCCTTTTGCTCACTGCTGTCATGAGTTTAGACAGATCCCCACCAAAAATCAAACTTTGATCTAAAATAACACTCGCCAAACATGCAGCAGAGCCAAGAATGCCTGCAATTACAGGGCAGAAATATTAATCTGTCCTGGAGTTCCTGTGCTGCAATACACACAAAACACTTCAGATGGAGTAATTCAGATAATATTTCAGATAGAATAGCTAATAACAATTGTTTTAATTAGCCCATCACAAAACAAAGCCCTGTAACACCAAGACTGGTGCAGATGTTTTAAGATTTGCTCAAACAGGTTCAATCAACAGCTTTGTCCTGGCAGGAAATTCAAAGAGGGGAGGATAACTAGAACATTTATGCAGAGACACGTGAGCGTGCAGCTATTAAACACAAACCTACCAAAGAGCTTACTCAAAGGGGAACCACAGAGTCATACCAGAATTATTGCCAGCTGAAAACAGCTCCTCTATGGTTTCTCTGTGCCTACTGAATGTCTGTCTTCAGCCCTTCTCTAAATATATTCCATGTCATCCTGGGAGAAATACTAGAAAGGCAAAAAGATCTTCAGTACTTGTTCTCTTTCTTGTGAAAGGGCTGCTACCACCTCCAGCCTCCCTTTTAGATCTGCTACACAAAGTGGCCCTGCTGAGAGGGTTTGCATGGCAAAACTTCTTTAGATGATGATGCCAGAGCATGAGTGCAGTGGGCTCACCCCTGGCCTTTGCTTGGCAGCAAGAGAAAACAAGGTGCCTTCAGCTTTTGAATTCTCCTTTTAAGCAGGTTGGTTCATCTGATCAGAGGCAGGCTGGCTACTCAGGAGCAGATTTTACAGGCAATTAAAATGGCAGAGAAATAAAATGTGAGTACCACATTTAAGTTTAATTAATTGATTTGCAATTATGCAGGGTGTTTCATGCACAGGATGGCACAGCGGGTGCCTTGGCAAACCAGGGACAGACTTGTGTGACCTCAGGAGTGCCCACACCAACCCAGTCAGCCCCAGAGACTCAGCTGGGACCCAGTCCTGAGGAACACAAATCTCAAAATGCAGAAGGCTTCAAATCCTCATTGTGGCTCCTTCCCATTTCAGTTTTGACCACAGGCTGCTCACCAGGGCTGGGTCCTGCAGGTTGGGTCCTGCAGTCAGCTCTGGCTTCAAGCAATGCACAAAATCCCTGCCCTGGCACTGATGGCTGGGTCAGCTCAGGGGTGAAGGAGATGCCTGGAAGGCACCTTGGATCCACCAGACCCCATTCCATTGCACACCACTGCCCCAGCCCCGGGAACCATGGCTGCACCCACCTGGCTCCTCTGTCCTTTCCCTTTGGGCTCCCTTCAAGGTGAGCTCTCCCTTCAGGTCTAATTGGATGTGTCGGTGTGTTTCTGTGCTCATGTTAAAGTGGAGCTAATTTTACATGGCAATATGCCAGTTCAGGAAACCAATACGCAAATTCATAATTATTCATGCATAATTCAGGGATTATTTGCATACAGTAAACAGGCCATCATCCTGATGAAGTGTCAAATGATATAAAGTGCTAATGAAAGAAAAGAGAATAGACAAGAAGAGATCATGAGATCAAGAGAAAGAGGGAGTGGAATATATCCTCTAATGAACTTTCAGAAGCTTCCCTAAAGTGTTGTGCATGACAAGAGGCACTAAAACACCTTTAAGCACAGCCTCATGAGCCTTTTTCTCTCCCACATTTCAGTCCAAAATCTTCCATCAAGCAAAGACACATTTTCAGTCTGGCCCAGGGTTTATCTGGGTGTAAATCAGATCATTCCAATCAAACCAGGAATCAGTTCTCCCAAGACCCAGTAATGCAAAAAAGCCCATCATTGTCAGAGGTGCAATGTTTCATTATTAAAGGGCTCCTTGGCTGTCCCTGGAGGGTACCTATACTTTCATTATGTATTATGTATGGTGAGATTATTTTAATAATTTCAACACAAGAACAAACATTTCCCAGCCTCATTCAAGTCTCTCTCTCATTCTTATCCTGGGGTCTGTGAGGGAGACAGAGTCCTCACCTCCAGCCACTGCAAAAACACTCCACATTACTAAGAATACTCTACATTACTGAGAGTGCTTGTCAGCAACAGGATATTCCCTGAGGAAGAAAGGGAGAAATGGATTCACATGCTGATACTCCAACACTGGATTCATTCCATCATTTTACAGTGAGGGTTGCATCCACTGGAGAGACACAACTCTTACTGAAAGCATCCTCTTTGCAAGGAAAAACAATCAAAGGTGTTTGCTGAGAGAAAATTCTTTCTTTTTAAATATGCAGGCTTCATTACTATTACCTTGAGCTTTAAAATGTAAATATTTCAGAAAAGGGTTTCTAGCTTTCATGATTCACAACAAATGTGGTTTTAATGTGTTATATGTAAATAATATTTCTACCAAACCACAGGTGTTAGTAGTTGCTATATACATATTAAAAAATCCTCTGAGAAAAATTACAAAAACTGTTGTAAAAATATGCTTTTAAAAGTTTTATCAACATTTGATTTAAAAAACTTGACTTAACTGCTAATGAAAAATTTGAGCATGGAATAGTGCAAACACAAATGAGAAAGGATACTTCCCATCCTGACTTACAGTGTATTAACCTGTTGCTTTGTGCACACAAAAATTGGCATAAAATGAAATGCATAAAGTGATGATGGTACGCTCCTGATAGTAACTCCTGCTAGACTGAAGCCCAGCCAGGCTGGTCTAGGCTCCTGGGGGCTATTGGAGCCTCTGGTCCTTTTTGTACACATGTTTTTGTGTGGTTTGCCATTGATTAGGTCATAAAAGCCCTGACTTTGATACCTGCATCCACTGAAGGGGAAATCAGTGGGATCTCCCCAGTCTTGCTATGGATTTATCATACTTTCACTGAACTGCAACCACACCTACTGTTCATGGAGGGGCAGTCACATTCTCACTAAATACAAGCACCAAAACATTCATTATTTTGATTATTTTGTGGTTTGCTCATTTCTGCCGTCACACCAAGAGCAGCAAGGTGGCTCTCAGAGGACAAAGGGAGACACAGGCTTTCTTTGTGTGCATTCCTGTTTGTTTGCTTGCTTCTTAAGCAGATAATATTGCCTCTCCACAAAATCTATTTATAATCAAGGCCTCAGTCTTGCTTTCCTCTTGGGTTTTTTTGGGAGGTGGGGGTTGCTGGGTTTTTTCCCCATGAATGGACTGCCATGGGGAGCTGAGCCTGGCAGATAAATATATCAGCTGCAGGAACTCTTGAGCAGAGCTGAGGCTTGGCACAGTGCTCTCTTTCACGCTGCTGTATGCATGATAAAAAGGATTTTTTTTTTTTTTCTGTGAAGATGCTTTGGGAGAAAATGTTCTAAGCATGGTGCACAGTGGAGAGAAAGAGAGGGAGACAAAGTCTGGGAGAGAAGGCAGGAGCACTTTGTGCCGTAAGAAAAGATTTAAGCTTGTCAGAATGAAAGACAAGCATTTTCAAAGCGCATAATATCCTGAGAATTACATGGGATGTAGGTGGCTTCAAGGCTACAGCTCCTGCTCTGCCACATATAGGTTTCAAGGTCAGAGTCTAATTTTATCCTGTGATATAACAGCCTGTGCTGAAGCTGCTGAGACGAGTCTGAGCCCCAAGCGATTCGTGCTCGCTTTCCTTGTTCCTCTGAAGCTGAGGACGGTGAGAATGGGGCAATTTGGGATCACTCCATGACTTCCACATCCACAAGTGACACAGGGGCAGCCACAAACACTGCTCCCAGCCACTGCACAGCTTCCACTGCCAGCTTTTAAGGTGAGCTGAAGGTGCTGGAGGGGAAGGAATGAAAGCAGAAACTCCTGCGGTGGGCACCAGCTGTGGAAGATGCTGGTTTCTTTCTCCAGTTATCCCACAGAAGCCTCAGCTTGAAAATTAAAGACTTCAGGGCAGGAACCAGAGGTGCAAGGCAAGGAGGGAACATGGCAAGGCAAGGCAGCAGCGGTTCTGTGCTTGTGAATTCAAGAGTTCATCTCAGATGAGCTTGGCAGGAGCCCTAGAGAAGCTCTGGGATGAAATCTGACTTCAAGCAAACAACCAAAAAAAGGAAAGAGTCGAAAATGGAAATTAAAAGTCAGTGAGACAGACCTTGAGAAACCTGATAAGGATTAACACTTCTGATACCTGTTCCTCATAGAGGAAAGGAGAGTTTGGCAGCATCACAGGGCTAAATAGTTGTGACCTCTGGGAATTGGTCCATCAGAGCTCCTGGGATGGGCTGCTGAGATGAGGGCAGACAGAAATCTACGCCTAAGCGGTTCCTGCCTTGGAGCCAGCACAGGGCAAAATGACTTTGTGCATTATCTGCCAGTGCTGCTATTCAATCATTTCACAAATTCTCCATAATGCATCTATTGGCATCTGCAATGCATCCCAAAGAGGGAGGGAGGGAAGGAAAGCAGCAAGGAAGGAAGGAAGGCTTCTTCCTTTGTTACTTTTCCTATAAACAACAGAGCCACCTGCCAAAAATGAATACAATTTTTGTGGGTTTGGGGTTTTCCCCCCCACAAATCACAGAAAATGTTGGAGAGCCAAACACATCTCTACAGCCAAGGGCCACTGCTCTGCCATTATCACACAGAAAATGTCAGGTTTTGCTGTCACCACAACGTTCCAGGGCTGGCTCAGATAAATCATGGATGAAGACAAAGGCAAATTCTGGGCAGTGGCCATTTAATGAAGACAAAGGGAAATTCTGGCCATTGGTCCCTTCCCAGTGAAGTGCAGCCCCTCAGAGAGATCTGCAGTGAGCCCCCACAGCTGCTGCTCAGTCTCCTGCTTGCAGCCCCAAATTCACACAGGGATTTTCATGCAGTGAAAATCTCTCCTGTGAGAGTTTCTCTCCTGTGAGCTCACCTGTAGCTCTGTTTAAGCTGTCTCCTAATGACAGCCTCAGAGACAGATTTTTCCTTGCCTAAGCAAGAGCTCTGCCAATTCCACCCATTAGAAATATTGACTGCCACAGGGTGATGTGTGGAGCAGTGAGAACACAGAGCTGCAAATTGTAAAAGACAAATCAAGTCCCCGCTGACAGTTCTGAGCACCACCACGAAGAGAGCTGTTCCTGCCAGCAGAAGGATTTTTTAGGACTTTGCTAGATAGAAAACAAAAACAACACATGGTGACAGTGACCTTTGGGCTGAGGAAGAGCCAAGGATGAAGTTCTTGCATCTGTAAGGGCCAGAGGAGGTGCAGGATGGTGCTGGGGGAGCACCAGGAGCTGTTCAGCCACCTCTCACTTCTGCAGCACAGATGACAGAGAACAGTTCAGTTTTTTGGCTCTCACTTGAACAGCTACCAGACCCCAAGTCAGACACCCAGGGCCATTGCAAACACTAAAGCATCTGGTAACTGTAAATCATAAATTTTCCTCTGAAGCATTCTATTAAAGCAACAAATTCCCTATCTTCCCACACAGCCTACATTTATTTTGCCTTGTACCTTGCCTTGTATTTAGCTGCATTAAAATCAGCTTATTCTACACCAGTCCAGTGCTGACTACAAAGTATACTGCTGGTGATTATAAATTCTTCATGATGTTATTTTCAAAGTAGGAAGGACCTGCAAGGCTGGGAGAGACTCTCCTTCAATCCTTTTACCTTAATCAATCACGTTTGCTATAAACCTGTTATGAACTTGTTATGAAGTAAACAATCAGAAAACCAGCATCAAATTTGTCTGACGAGGTCATCTTGCCCTCCTTTAATACTTTATCTGTTATGAGGTAGGATTTAAAATAATGATGCCCTCAAGGTGCCTTCACCCCTGGCAGATGTCAGAAGTCACAAGACAAGAGCTGTAATTAGAGAATCAATGGTGGTCTCATCATCTACATCAGTGCTGGAGAGAAAAAGAGGGGGGTCTGTTTGTTGGTGCTGAGGGTACCCATTTTCCATTTTCCAGTCTGATGCTCTTGTCCCTGGCCTCCAGAGGATGTTAACATCCCACTTGAGTTGTTTTGGAAGTCTCCAAAGTGCTCAGTTGTTTCCAGGACCAAGGAAAGGGGAAATGTGTCACTTTGCCTGCTAAGAACTCCTCAGTTGCTTTTCTTTAGTGCCTTTGGAGCTAATTCCTGAAGATTGGCAGGGAAGGGGCACTAAGAGTGGGATTGTGCCTTTTGCAGATCCCTGATGAGTTACCAGCCCAGAATTTCCCCAACACCAAGAGGAGTGTATGCAGGCACCCTGCACTCCAACAAATGCTGTGTGCATATGAGTCACACCAATTTTAATTACACGATATTTTTTTTCTCTCAGGTTCCCACACTTATGCAGGACACGCTGCAGAGCTGGCTCATGACTTACACACTTAGAAGGAGCTCTAGTCCTAAATCATCAGGTTTATGCTCCAGGCCTGCTTCCTAGAGTACCCAATCTTTAGCAGCAACACAGAAAGCCCAGGAATGAGCAGCACCTTGCCAAGCTTTTCAGCCAGGGCTGAGAGTAGCTGGCCTGGCTCACAAAGGGTGCAGAAGTACCAGAGCAGCAGCTGCCCCCAGCCACAGGCTCAGCATCTCCAGTTTTTGCAGCTGTGGCAGGACCTCAGTGCCCTGAGTGCTGCAGGGGTGAGAAACCAGCCCAGAAAAGGGGCACCAGTAGCAAAGGGAGCATCCTGTATGTAACAGGGCAAATAGTGCAGGGGTACAGGCAGCATTCATCCAGGAGCAACTCTGGAAACATCCCACAGAGCAGATAATGCCAGGGAAAAGCATTTTCCTTTAATGGCCCCTTCATTTCTCTTTTATTGCATCTGAAGTATGCAGTAAAAGGAAAAACATTTGAAGCCATAAACAGCCACAAAGGAACAGCCTGGCATCTCCTGGAACACACTGCAGGACTGAACACAGGCAGTTTTAGGAGGGAGCAGGGTGGTGGCACAGGGGAAGAGCATTGATGATCTCATGCTGGGGGAATCTCATCCTCCTGAGGGGTGCCAGAATGAAACACCCTCACTGCACTCCCCATCACTTGTTCTGCTCTGGGAAACTTTCCTGCTGGCTCCATCAGGCCCCAGGGATCCTGGTGTCCCTGGGGGAGGCAGGGGTGGTGGCAGACACAGGGACAGTCCTGCAGCAGCACCTCATGTTGCAGGTCCCCGAGATGTGCTGAGGAGATGAGCCAAGACTGGGCCTGTGCCACTGCACTGCAGCACGAGGGGTCCAACCAGCAGAATTCCACCCCACGGACAGCAACAATGCAGAAATGTCAGAGTATCTCCAACTGAGCTGCTCCTCACTGCCAAAATGTTGGCCCTATATATGAAATACCAAGGAAAATTAGCTTTTTTGAGGAACTAGTAAGGTACCAAAGCCCCACAGTGTGCAGGATGATACAGAGCCTATCTAGTGAGCAGATCTCACTCATGGTAGAAGACAGAGCCCCATGGTGGTGAAGAAGACAGAAACTGGAACACAGTGGTGGTGGCAGTGAATTCCCTCACAGCCTGTCTCCCATCCCCTCAATAGTGAGAGAGATAAGAACTGAACCCAGCCCCTTCCCCAGCCAATTATTGAGGTATCTCTGCCCCACCAAGAGAAACCCCTCAGTGAGAGCAGCCAGGTGCACCCTTCCCTGAACCACTGCACCTTCTTGGGTCTCTCTCAAGCCCCAGTCATTATTGTCTCTTAGCAAAAGATGCGAGAAAATTCCCTGACAGAAAGGAGGAAAGGAGCAATCCTGACCTCCAGGACAGCAAACAATGCTGCTTTCCTATAAAGTTTGTAGAAATTTATTAAAGTTTGTAGAATTTGTTAAATAACACCGAATGCTGGTTTTAATTTAGCTGGATGCTGTAAAATAACACCAAAATAGGAAAAAAAACCAACCCACAAAATCCCAAACAATCCAAAGTACCTATTTCCAATGCCCAAGAGTCAGTAACCAAGGACATGAAACAGGTTAATTACAACATTCAGTGTAGATATGCATTACACCGCTGGTTGTCCAGCCAGCAACTCCTAATTGAACACAAATTATTCACTCTGCATATCTAATTACGAGGCACAGTCTCAAGGCTGTGATGCAATCAGTCACTCAGCATTAGGCTTTGATGTGAGACACAGCTGAGGACACTCACTTGTGCAGGGCATGGAGGAAATGCCAGTGCTGGACCCTCAGCTCTGCTTTGCAGCAGATATTACTGTTTATGATGGCCTTGATCTTTTTTGTTGTATATTTACAGACCCTACTGCTGTGCACAGACATCCCACACTAAATCTATCAGAAAACATTACCCACTACAGCTCTTGGCAGCACCAACTCTGCTGTGTCAACCAGCCAAAACAGGGCTCTAAACGAGGAGAACAACTCAGATCATATGTTTTGCTAATTATGCAGAAGAAGAAGATGTAAACAAGCTCCATTAAGATTATTATGCATGAGTTCCTGTTTTTGCACAATTCACAAATTACCTATAACTGCTTTTCTCAGATAAATAAGGTTGGAACGACTCAGCTGACATTTTTTGCCAAAGTCTATGACTTCACTGCAGCTTTCAGAGAAATTACTCTGAGATTTACAGTCTTATTAATCCATGACCCTGATATTGTCTGATGAGACTTGATCATCATCCCAGTCTGGTGGCTGAAAGAGTCCTTTTCTAGATCCAGAAGAGTCAGAGCAGAAGCAATGTGCCTCTGAACTGAATCTGAGTCTGAAGGAAGCTGTCCCAGCTGTGTGTGAGCAGGGATAGCCCTGCTCTGCCTAGGAGGAAAGCTGGGTCAATAGGAGGAACACGTAGGATATCTTTATTTTCTGATTCAAGTCAGTCAGTTACTGGAAGGCATTGACACATAATTCCCTGATCACACAAGTTCATGATGCTCCTGCAGGGAGATGCACGGAGAGTCTGGGGGATCAGGACAAAAAAATTGGGTTTCCTGCAAGCATCAGGATCTCCACGTCCTGAACAAACACAGCTCCCAATGCATGAAGCCACGGCCTCTCCCTGGGTCTCAGATCACAATGAACATGTTGCTTGTCAATACCATTCCCTGCTTAAAGCTCTCCATTCCCCAGCACTTCTGGCTTCCCTCCTAACTCATACCCACTTGGGATTTCCTGTTGAAAAATGCTGGGAATCAACTGCACTCGATTTCTCAGTCCCTTTTTACTGTTTAACATAATAATCAGATCAGGGCAGACTTGTGACTTTTTAAATTAACCATATTATTATGATGATACTATTTTCTTCTGGATCATTAGACAACAGGAATGCCTTTCTAGCCCCATGTTACTCTGCTAATTGTACTGCTAATTGTTACTCTGCTTCAGTTGTACCTGCTGAGCACTGTCCAACACTGGAAAGAACAGATGGGTTATGAAGAGATTGTCTCTTTTTCCATAGTATCTCCTGGCAGAGATAGAAGGAAAACACCTCCCTGAGATGAGAGGAAGGTGGGACAAGCCCATGGTTTCAGCCAGTGCTGCAGACAGCTCTGCTGGAGGAAAGCAGGGATCAGCCTCTCCCCGTGACCAGGCTGTACACAAGCAGGAAGCCTTACCTAACATTTCTGAGATTTATAAATCCCTGAATGACCTTCATGGATCTCTTTAAAATAGTTTTGAAGCACTGCCGGGTTCACTAACCTTGCAGCATTTCCAAAAGGATGCTGAGAGCCTTTGCTTAAACTGGCGGTGGGGTAAGAGCACCTTGTCCCTTCACACCTGAAGGGCTTAAAAAAGGTAATTTAAGGATTTCTGCAGAAATCTCATCTCATCCATCTTCCAAAAGTGGCCGCTATGAAGGACACAACTCCTGTAACACTGAGAGCCCAGGGGACTGCAGGGCAGAGCAAAAGTCTAGAGGAATCCAACAAGACCTGGTTTTAAGCCAAAATTAACCCACATGTCCATGAGCTGCTGCTACCATTGAGTCAGAACAGACATGTGCTTTCCTGGGGATGTGTTCAGGCATTCAGCTTCCAAATCCAGCTTGCTCAGGGGCTCCTGCTTGTGCAAAACTGTGCCCAGACCACAAATGAAGGTTTGCCAGCGGCACTGTGTTCTCCTTGACTGACATTCATAGCTTTAACTACAGGTATTTAGAATTATATTAATGTCTCCTATATTATGTAAGGAAGATTAGAGTTCTGTTCCATTTAATCTTGCTCATCCATCATTTATTTAACTTTGCATATTGTCATTCAAGGCAAGTATTTTGAAATCAAAGCTCCATTAAACCTATTCAATTATCTGTTGTTCTGGGTAACTGTTATCACTGGGTGCAATAGCTTTTATTAACTGAAATAGAACATTAAGAAAATGAAAAATATGTGATTGTTAACCTTGGAGCATCCCCAGGTCCTCATTTTAAAGCAGCTCAAGCATTAATCCTACAACTTATAAATAAATGATTATTAAAAACAGACTAGGAAAAGTTGTAGAAACAGACAACTAAGAAATGTCTTCCATCACTGATTCTGCTTTTTTAAGCAGGTAGATCTTTCTTTCCATGCAGCACACAGAAAGGCTTTGATGTTTTATGTAATGCTGTTGCTCACTGAAAGGCAACTTGAAGTTCAGTATAAAATTCAGACTGCACAAAGAGCCCAACCCCACAGCTCTTGCTCTCCTATTTGTGAAATGCTTTATATTTAAGAGTATTTATAGTGCTTCAAAACCACGTTCAGAAAAGACATATTGTGGTGAGTCTGTCTTAATCACTTTGTAATTAGATGTACATTTAGTAACTTCAAAGTAAGAGGAAATATTGGTCTATTTCTGTACTATTCTTACTCTGTGTCATGCTTGTAAAAACTTCAAAGTGTCTAAAGAACCAGACTGATTTCATGCATAATTAGGTGTGGAACTGATACTTCCAAACAGCAGCCTAAGACAATGGCAGCCCACATTCCAGCCCTTGGCAAGAAACAAATTGAGACAGAGGCAACAGCAAGAAGGGCTGATACCTGAAATCACCTCCCTGCTTTCTGGAGTGAGAAAAGCTTGGGATC
Organism: Melospiza melodia melodia; assembly: GCF_035770615.1. Lineage (NCBI taxonomy): Eukaryota > Metazoa > Chordata > Aves > Passeriformes > Passerellidae > Melospiza > Melospiza melodia. Next base: position 12,802,588 of record NC_086209.1, on the reverse strand, counting down.
AGACAAGCCATGTGGTCTGTGGATCATCAAATTTCTCACTTGTGCCAGGAAGTTATCTAGGAAATCTTACAGACTGAAATGCATGAATTGGTCAGAGAGGAGTGGCTAGATCCAGACACATGCTTGAAACAGGGAGCTGCAGAAAAGTAACAGGCACTAAGGGAAGGTGCCCAAAGATTCCTGACACAGGATCACATAAAGCAGCCAGTCACAAGGCAAAATGGCACTGTGAAATTCCCCTATGCTCAGGTACAGCTGTTAGCTTTATCCTGGGGGAAGTTTAATCCAGACTTCCTTGTAATCCTTTTCCTGTTGCTGACCAACACCACCTCCCCAAACAGCCCAAACCACTCCTCATGGGCAGCAGTGCCTGCACAGCACAGCCTGCCATCCCCCCAGCAGTTCTCTGGTGCAGGCATCAATGCAAACTCCTATCAAGGCATAACTTTTTCTGTTGTTCCTCTGCCACGGTGCAGAGAACCAAAAAATACCCTTGCAGAGATGCACATATGAGATGAGATGACTTACAGCCAGCATGAACAGCAGATGTCTGTGGGTATTGACTACCTTTCTTGCTGCAAGTAATTACTGCAGGCTGCAGTGATGAAGCTGCAATCTCCCAAACACCTTCAGTCACATCTCATTGGTCTCCAGCCAGATCATCCCACAAGAATCTTTTCAATCACACAATCCTATAAAAACCAATTTGGTTTCATGACGGTGATGAATCTGTCCCCTGACTAACCTTATTATTTGCTTGCTTGCTTTGTGAAGAGCCAGATCAGACAGCTTCAGATAGATCCATACATTTTCAGTGTTTTGTTAATCACCCTATTGCTTTATTGATGTTCCCATATTGGACAATCCCCTTCATTTGAGGAACACTTGCTAATTGTCAATACTGGGGAGGCTGGACATTTGTGATAAGTCTGGTTAGCAGAACAGCATTTCTGCTGTTCTGTCAGAATGTAATGATCAGCTGTAAAACAATAGGATAAAAACAAGTGGGAAACAAAATAAAATGCTATTTGTTTTCATCCATGGGAAATCATGCCTGAACAATAGCACATAATTCCTTATAAGAGAGCTTCATTGTTGGAGTGGGGAAACACACTTGTGCTCACCTGTCCAGAGAGTGGCACTCACTGAAATCCCCTTAAGTGAGTTATTGCTTGAAGATGGAGCAGCTGGGAATTAAGAGCAGGAACCAGCTCCATTGGGATTACCAGCAGGCTGTGCTGAAATGAGGCATCTCAGAGCAAGGGCATTATCAGTGCTGACAATCCAGCCCATGGTTGCCATCAGGGATCCTGGACCATGAAGCAGCTCAAGGAACATGCCAGGCTCATGTTCGAGGCAGGAGCTGCCTTACAGAGGGAGACAGAACATCACACTCTGTAAGAGGCTGAGAGTCAGAGAAAAGGTGACATCAGAGGGACTGGTACAGATGAAACAGAGAATGCCTTGCAAAGAGGCACAGCTTGACTCAGCTCTGCTTTACACCGAGCAGGTGATCACTGACACAGGCCCATGGGAAGGAAGAATAAAAAAATGTACTTCAGTTCCTGAAGGCTCAAGATCTGGGGAAAAAGAAAAGCAATCAACAGCACAATTTGTTTCTAATTCCCAAACATTTGAAGTCTACTGCAGCGAAATAGTTCATAATGAAGCAATTTCTGCCACCACGCTGAAGAGGAGAGATGGATGGGCCAGGAACAAATCAAAAGCCACTCTACCAGAACCATCACTCTTGAAGAGCCATCAGAATTGCTGCTGAAGTGTCTCAGTGCATGTGGCAGCATTCAATCCCTGCCCAGTCTGATGTGGGTCTGTAACCAGCTCTGTACAGGTCAGTGTTGCTGCTGTTGGGGCCCAGGTGACTTTTGAGCTTCCCTGTGCAGGACAAGGAGTATGAGATACTCTCATTTGCCTCCCAGAAGCACTTCACCTCTAAATTATCAAGCAGTGGAGGAAAAGGGGGTTTTATAATGCCAGATGCTGCAGCTTGTGTCTTCAAGGCTGTCTCTCACAGGGTGCACCAAAAAGGCTCAGATGGTACAAAGGGTTTGATCCACACAGGGTTGACAAGCCAGGATGTCCTGCAGGGACCTGCCTGTGGTCACCAAACCCTTGGAAATTTGCAGGATCTCCTCAGCTCAGCTGGGACAGGGTGAGCAGGAGCAGCAGCGCAGCCAGGACAGGCAGCTGGGACTGAGGCAGCTCCTGAGGGAGCTCAGCCAGGGCAGCTTCTGGACCAGAGCACCACAGTCAGACAAGCTCAGCACTCACCCCAATGAGCTACAGGAACAAACCCTGTTAATTTTAATGCTGTCCCATTTATGCTGGAGTCACTGTGCTCCCACACCCCCTTCCCCTGGCAGTGCCCACTGGGACAAGGAGCAGCTCATTCCTGAAGCAGCAGCACCTCTGTACCCTGAGCCTGGGCTGGGGACCAAAGCTCAGACATGAGCTCCCAGATGCAATGTGGGGCATGCAGACACCCTGCTCACTGCCACTGCAGGACTGCCCCAGAGCAGGAATAGTGCCTGGCTAAGGGGAGGTTTTGCCTCCAAAACCATCCCAATCCCTCTGCAACTCCGAGGTGAGCTGAGGGACTTCAGCAGGATCCCAAACTGCAGCAATCCGGGACACAGAGACTCCTGAGCTCAAAAAAATTACAAGACAGGGCATAAACAGAAATTAATGTAAGTATTTCCACAGGATTTTTTAAGCATGAAAACCTTTTTATAAGTATCTATGGAAAGATTACTGCTATTTTGGATCAGCTGTGGAGTCAGCATCGAGCGACAGATTTTGCTGAGCATCCGCTCCTCTGGAAACATTTCCCAGGATAGAAACCAAAACACCCAGAACTTCTCAGCACACTCAATTTGCTAATTTTGTCCAAGGAAATCTACCCTCCAAACTGATCCCTTCATTAGACAGAGCAGTCCCAAGGAAGAGCAGCAGCACTGCAGACACTTTGGTCACCATCAGCCCTTTGTACAACACACTGCACACACAACCCAGAGCCTTTCCCTTGCCAAATACACATTTTTATCCATTTTAATGCTGATCCTCCCTGCAGTAATGAGTGGCTGAAACCCAGGCAGGCAGCAACAAAACCACTCTTAAGGTGTTGGGGAGGACTGAACCTCCCTGAGGCACTGGTGGGACTGAAATCCTCCCTGGAACAAGAGTGGAGACAAATTCAGGGAACTTTTCCCTCTGCCCAGGTGTGCTCAGCATAGCAGGCAGCTGTGCAGAACCAGGGATAGCCTGAAAGAAAATCCATCAGACAGCATGGAGAACAAGACCCTGGAGAGAGGGTGGAAGAAAATATATAGCCATGGATGCTGACTAATTAACACAGATTAATTATCTTACTAATGTCCAACAGTGTTAAAGCACAGAGTGATACTCTGGTATCACGTAAAAACTCAATTGATTAAGGCTTATACAAGCATCTTTTTATTTTTTGTATTTTTGCCAAAATTAACTCTATAAACTGTCAATGCTACACCAAAGCTCTGTAAATCAGGGTATTTGTAAGGCTGTTTTAAAGATTTTAAAAACTGGGAAAGTGAGTTTAAAAAGAGAGCTTCAGATGAAAATTTGAAAGCCAGTTTGCCGGCTAAATAGTACAAGGAGAAAAAGAAAAATTAAAAATAAAGTTATCAGTCTTCTAATACTACATTTACCAGACAAGCTAAATATAGCAGCGTTAGACTAAAGCATAGTCTTTTGCAGGCTTAAGTTTCAACAATTCCTTTGCTGATTAGCATCAACATGAATCACTCAGCACCTTGATTTTTGGAAAAAAAAAAGACAAATAGTGAATTTTTACCTGTTTAAAGAAACCCAAACCACAGTGGGCTAAACATAGCAAAGGAGAGCGATAACGGAGAATGATGTAAAACCTAATTAAAGACCTCTGGCTGCCGCAGAATTGAAAACCAATTAAAAACCTCTTTTTGCCCAGGAAGGTCCCAGAAGAAATTCCTAAATCTTAATTTGCTGCTGTCCTTATCTGCTCTGTGTCAGGTCTCTGAGGGCTCCCAGGCAGACAAAGGGCAGAGCAGAGGCACCGGGGCTCTGCCTCCCCCTCCCCAGCACAGCCATTGGGACTGAGATCTGTAATTACAGAGCACATCGGGGGCTCCTGTACAGAAAGGGCTTTAAAAGCCCCGTTTGGAACTTTACAGCCAGCCTCAACACCTCACAGCCCTGGAGGAGGGTGGAGGATGATGCTCAGCCCAGGCCATATTGTGAGAACCCAGGAAATTCCTCTGGCTGCCCTGGAGGGCTGGTGACCCTGCCCAGGGGGCTCAGAGACCTTGGCACAGAGCCCAGGACCCCTGGGCCTTTGATTTGGCCCTTGGAATAAACAATTACCAACCTTGTATGAAGAATTACAAGCCACAAAAGTTTAAGTAGAATGATAGGGAATTTATCACAGGGTGAAAAATAGAGGTTTTGGGGGTTTTTAGCATGGGGGTTCAGGGGGCAAGATGAAGGAATCTGGGCATGTCCAGCCTTTCTCCTTCTTGGCCTCCATCTTCTGCTGTGATGTTGGCACTTTTAGACTGGTTTAGAGTAGAAGCTCACTGTCTGACATAGGTGATAGGTATTGGAAAGTAATTGTAAATATTGTACATGTAGGTTTTAGTATAAAAAGATAACACTGCCTCTGAGGCGGGCAGAGTGCTTCTGTCCAACCTGCTGAACAGACCTCAACAGGTCAGGAGAAAGAATTTTATAGATAAGATACAATAAACAACCTTGAGATTGGGAATTGAAGAGTTCTGACTCTTTCTCTGACCCCTGGGAAAAGAGACTTTCTGATGTATCTCGGGGTCACTGTGACCAGCAGAGACCCCCAGACCATTCCTTGAGCCCTCCCACTCCTGCCAGCACTCCCAGTGCTCCCAGCTTGGGCTGTCTCCTGTCCTGCTGCATGGGGACAGTGCCTTGACACTTTGGCAGACACTTGATACCCTTTTGTTTAATTGCTGCAGGGAATTATCAATGACAGAAGCTGGGAACACTCAGAAAGACTTTTTACCGATTTATACTTAATTTAAAAATCTAATTTAAATCCCTAGTAGCCTTTCCTTTTTATAAAATTAACACTTAATTCCTTCCTTGCTCCTTTAATGAATTCACATCTGTGGTCAGCCAGAGCAGATGAAATTGGCAATTACAATTCTGGGGTGTCATACTGCATATGAGTAATTAGAACCATGGGTTTTGACATTGATTTATTTTCTTTACTACCACTTTCTGTTGCCTGTGTCAATATTCCTGTGACCTGGGGTTTGAGGTTCACACCCATGGCAAGTGCAGAGACCAGAGGGAAGCAGAGGGGAGCAGAGGGAAGCAGAGGGATCAGCTCTGCTCCCAGTCCCAGCACTGGGAAGGTGCAGTCTGCCCACTGAGTGCCCACAGTGAATATCCTCCCTAGAGGAGAACACAACACAGATCAGCAATCCCAGACACTGAGGCTCAGCAAAGCATGATTTGGGAGCTGGTCCATGCCAGAGGGCATGCTGCCTGGTGCGTCCATCACCTGAGACATTCTTGGAAAGATATCAAAGAACCTTTTCTCCTGCGCATATTTCCCTTTTGTTGGATGCTCCCTTTATCCTGTTACTGCTCTCCTTTTCCCTTCACTTTTTTAGATTTCTAACATATTTTTTCCATCCCCCCAAGGCAGACTCAGTCTTGCCTCCCCCTGCAGGGCTGGGGGTGACCCTGCTCACACCATCCCTCTCACAAGCTCTGCTCTTCTCACCTGAAGAAGGAGAATTAGAATTATCATAGCAAAACCCTGCACAGTGATGGATGACTGATCATGGCTTTTTCCCCCCAGAGCTCCCACAGGCATTGCTTGAGCTGGCAGCTTGCTGGGGTTTTCGTGATTTAATGTTTACCCATGAGCTACCTGAAGAGCAGCTTGGGCAGTGCAGGCCCTTTCATCATTTTTCCTGCTGAACTCCCAGGCTCCATCCAAGCCATCATCTGCAGAGGAGCAGCCTATGCCTGTGCAGACACAAAAAATATCATAGTACTGATATTTACCAATTAATTAGCAATGACAAGTGCATCCACCTTAAACAAAAGGACCACCAAGCCCCAGAGCAATTACATAAAGCAAACTCTCACCTTGAGAACATGTTGACATTATTTGAAACTCATGCTCCCAGTGAGTTTGCTCCCTTTGTTTGTGTCCCTCTTGATGGCAGCAGTGGTGGATTGCTGCCTTGAGGCTGCCATGCCTGTGATCCTCACATTCCACTGTCTGCCAGGGCTGGGGCTTGCTCTCCATGGACAGGATGGGTGCTTTAATTGCAGCCTCTGCCCCCAGGACTGCTGGGATCCTGAGGCCTCACCCTCTGGAACGCCAGGCCATGGAGCCCCAGGGCTCTGTGGTGCTGCTGCTGCAGGCTGATGCTCCCACCACTGCTGAGCACTTGCAGCCAGCCCCCAAGGATCATTCCCATGACCAAGGGCCACTGATCACCAGATCAGCTTGCTCACCACACCAGCCAGTTCTGCTGCTGCATTCCCTACATAAAAAAGGCAGCTTTAATTTGGGGGAGGCAGCTTTAATCCTGCTGGAGGAGAAAAGCCAAGGGAAGTTCATTGGGGGCAGTTTGCTGGGAGCTCTGTGTGTTTCCTCTCACGCCATCAGACACTGAGTGAAAAGCAACTCCAATTGGGAATTAACCCATTTTGCAGTCACTGCTAAACCTCTGGGTTTAATTATTTTTAAGAAAGTATTTTAATCCCCATTCCTAGGGATTTTCCCCAGAGATCTCTATACCTTAAAGCAGGTTCATTTGTACAATGGCAGCTTCAGAACCTTGTCTGAGACAGGCTGGATCCTGGCTCAGGGGGCTCCAGGCCATCAGACACATCCAGGTATTCCAAAACCATCAGCTCAAGGGCTCTTCTACACACAAAAATAGCCTTTAAATCTGCCCCTCCCTCCTGCACTGGTACAGCTAAATTTTATTTTCCTTTATGCCAAGCCTTTATCCTGAACAACACACTGCCCAGAGGAGGATCAAGAGGAGCTGTCCAGAGGTTTGTGCATTGTAAGGTCACAGCAGGCCTTTCCTGACGTCAGCCACTAATAGCATGGCTAGACACACTAAATGGCATAAGAGTCAAGAGTGGACAATTAAATATAATTTCAAAGTGATAGTTATCCTACTTGGGAAGGCCACTGGATTTACAATGTCTAATCCTTTGCAAAATGTCTGTATATTAAATGGAAATAGTTAATTCAACCATGTATCCTCTCTGTGACCTCATTAGTCTGTCCTCTTGCTAAAAATACTCTTGGTTTGTCCCTGGGAATACAGTGATTCTCATTAGCAAATCATGGTTTCTCTTACTCAGTACAACAGCACAGACTGCTATACATGAAAAATACATCAAAGAAACTAAACAATGTCTTTCTGCCTTTCTGAGGGGTAAAACCAGTCAGAACAATCAGTTATTTTCTTGTGAGAATACAAAAGAACCACCAGACCACTGCATGCAGAACCCAGCAATAACCTTGTGCAGATATAAATCAGCCCCTACCCCTCCCTGTGCTCAGGCCATGCATTGTACCCACAGCTCCACTCTTTTATTCCCTTTGTGGCACATCCTGGAGTCCTTGGCAGGAGCTGCCCTGGCCTGTCAGGGCTGTGCCACCTGCACACCTGCCACCTGTGTCAGCTCAGCTCTTGTGTAAGTCACAGCTTCCCAAAAGATGCTGGCCCTGAGTTACAGGCAGTGCCTTGTTGAATTTCTCCATGCTGTCACATCACTCCTGCCTGTGAGATGCAGCACGAGCCCTGCATTGCCCTTGCAGACAAAAGTTAAATTTGCTAAAAAAATGTTTGCAGAAGTGTTAAAGCAAACAACTGGAAATTCTTAAGACTGTACAAGCATTTCCTGTGAGCATGCTGGTCTCAGGGCTGGTCAGGATCTCCCTTTCTCCCTCTGTGTCCATCACCCAACCCAAAAGCAGAGCCCGGTGAGGTAACACCAGAGGCAACACCAAACTGGTGAATCCAGCCCTCCACAGCTGGAAGCAGAGCCTGCAGGTGAAGATGCTCCCCTGCCTGGAGGCAGCTGTGCCCAGAGAGAGATGCAGCTCTCAGGTACCAGAGCTTTGCCAAAGGGCATTTAAAGACCTGAGAGCTTCCCTGGCCTTCACCATCCTTAAGCAGCAAAACCCTAAGATACTTCCAAACAGTATTTTTCCTAATACTTCTTCAAAAATCACTGTGGCTTTCATAGAACTCATTTTACCTGTAATTTTATCAAATTGTTTTGGTGAAAATTGTTCACTCCCTACTTGGTGATGGCCACAACCAAAACTTGTTCATATGCCTATAGTAATACTGGGAACATGCTCCAGATTTGCTTTCTAAGCCTAAAATTATTTGAAATAACTTTACATCAAGACCTATAAATCAGATCTGTGACCCATACACAAAACGTTTCACTCAGTTCCACATCATTCACTGGACCTTAACTGAACATAAACCATAGCATCAGAGTATTTACCACTGCATCTTCAAAACAGCTCCTCTGTTACATCCTTCCTGTTCATCACTTTTTTCAGCTGAGAACACACAATGATTGGTGATATAAATTCTAAGAAGTAAATAAAATTAGTTCTAATTAGTAACCAAAGTACTTTTACTGAATAAACAAACTGTAAATATTTCCTCTATGCCTACAGGACATATTCTCTCTTAAATTATCTGAGATCATATTACCAGAGTCCTGCTACTGGGCAAACCTGGTGAATGAAGCACAGAAGTATCAGACATTCTGCAAGGTGTGAGCAGGGCAAATGCTGATGGTGGTGGTTGATGGGGTTGTACTGTTTGCAAGAAAAAGTTGCTGCAAAACTGCTGCAGCCATTTCCAGTGTCTTAATGGTGGAAAAATGGTAAAGCACCTGCTACAGGCCATGAGAGGGAGAAGGGATGAAACTGCTTTAGATTTGCCACTGTGGTGCAAATCTTTACAACCAAATGTTCATGCATAAACCATCATCCATTAGCTATGACAAAACATGCACTAAAAATGATTTTAAAAGGAACATTCAGCAGCTATTTACCCATTATTCTTTTGCTATTCAAGATGGTTTGAGTTTTTTGTCCCTTTTTGTAAACAATTCATCCCACTCCACCTTGACATCTTGTTTACAATTTGTTTCTAGGCACAGAGAGCTGACAGATGTGATGTGATTAGCGAGACAAGACAGCCTAAATACAGAGCAGACAGCAGAGCAGACAACACGCGAGGGGCCTGCAGCTCCTCTGCAGCTCCATCATCCCCACCAGCCCTGGGAGCTTCCATCTCACACTGGGATGGGCATTAACCCCTGCAGGTCCACACAAGGCTGCACTTAGGAGCAAACACAGTTTCTGTTGAATTATGGAGAAAAAAGTGTCTTTCTGCAGCCCAGCCCTTTCAGACAGGAACATTTCCAGCTCAGTTCCACTGTCACTAGCAGAGTTACTAAAATTATTTCTGAAGATCAGCTTGTGTGCTGTGACCTTGTCCTTGGAGCCACCTCAGCAGTGCTGAGGGAGCAGGAGCAGAGCCCCACAGCTGCTCTGGGCTGCAGGAGCAGAGCTGCCTGTGGGGAACCCACCTCAGTATTCAGTGCTGTCACACACGGAGTCATCTGGGTGTTTTCCAAAAGGGTCAGGGCAAAGAGAAACTGAGGAAGTGTCTAACAAACCCAAATGAGCATTTCTGGTGTTGGCAGATTCAGATACTTGGAGTCTTTCTTGCCAGGGTCTTTACATTACAATGCTTTGGCTTCTCAAACTCCCCCCCAGCTCAAGCAACAGGTAACACATCCAGAGAAGAAGCTTTGATAGGAGCTTTCCAAAATATCACTGCCTTGTTTTGAAAGGCACCTGAGGCCATCCAATACCACCCCTCAGTACCACACATCTGGGAATGTGCTGCCCAGGATCTGCAGACCATGGGGTCACAAGCCTCAGCACATGGCTTTACTTACTGCTCTGCTGAAGTTTTCACTGCAGGCTGTCAAACCACGTGGATAAGGTCCACAGTAAGAGAGTAGAAATGAGAAGCTGAGCAAGGGGCATGGCATCCCACCTTCAGCAAGAACCTCACACATTGGTTCAGGGGCTGATGGTTCCCCTCCCAGCAGCCATGCACAGCATTTTGCAGAGGCATTAACCAAGAGTTCTCTCTGTATTAGATACTTGATCAGCAGACTTTCACTCACTTACTCAGTTACTTGTGGCAATTCAAGAGCTGTTTTCATAAAGTAACCAGTGGTCATGAGGTTCTCCTGCGCCTTCTGTGGATGGCCAATACAGATATGTGACAGCACAGCCTTTGCTGTTGACATCAAAAATGTCACCTGACCCCCCCCCCCACCCCCCACCCCATCCTCCTTCAGGTAGATCACACAATGTTACAGTTTTTGAGAAAAAACAAAAAGTAACACCAATAAACAGTTGGAGAAAACAAGTCTTTCAAAGCTTAGCTGATAACCAGCTTCAGAAGAGTGTAATAAATTATTTGTTCCTATTTTATGAGTAAGGGAATACTGGCTTCCCAGTTGGCTTAGAAAAGAACCAGGAAAGAGCAAGGTCTTCCTCCATCAAATGGAACTAGGAAAATAAGGGTGGATCACACCCTCAGACCAAGACCCAGCCCCAGGGCAGGCCAGGCCAAGAGTTTCCCTCTCAGATCCAGGCCCCGCTCTCCCCTCATCCCCATCCAGAGCCTGGACAAATGGCAGTGCTGGGAAGTTACTGGAAGTTCCTGGGAAGCAGAGGAGCCACCCTGCTGGACATGAGCTCTCCCTGGAGGTTCATGGCACTCCTCTCCCAGGGCTCTGCTTTTGCCCAGCACCTGCAACCTCCAGGCCTTCCTCAGCAGGGCCCTCCCTCCACTCCAGCACTGAGCCCATGAGATTTGGCAACACAGAGCTTTCACTTGCCTCTTAGCCTTCACATTTGCATCACACACAGTGAGATTCTTCTGCTTAATCCTGCCCCATTTCCAGTGGCCAAGCAGTGGCAATGACCACAGGGTGCAATGGTTTGATGCTGCACAGTCAGCTCCATATGGGGTGTAGGGAGAGGGCTCAGAGCAGAGGCTTCTGTAAAAAGAAACTCCAGTAATTTTTAGTTTGTTTGCTAATTGACAAGCTGATTTTAGACTGCATGAAAGACTAATTGCTATTCCTTTCAGCCAGTGAACTGTTAATGAAGCTGGAATTTGTCCTAAAGACCATATGGCACATGTCATCTCTATCAAGTTATCTAAATTCCAGAAAGTCCACATTTATAAGTGTATAAATATGGAAGAGGAAAATTAAATGTGATTCTGTAGAAAGCATAGTTTGTGCTGTAACCCTGAGTTCCAAGCTGCAGCTGTTTATTGAATGGCATTGGTCCCTCATGCCACATGATGTCAAGACCAAAAAATTCATCTTAATTTCTAAAATACAGCAAAAATGAAGAGTGAGATGAAGAATGTGAGGCATTTTTTAAAATCCCCAATCTGATGTTTGGTCTGATGAAAATGCTGGTTTACAATGGGGATGGGCTCTCTTTGGGGAGGAAGTAAGGACAGGGAGAGCAAACAAGGTCACAGCTTTTTTCCTATTAGCATCCCTAAATACAGGACACATGCTTGGTGACATGAAGAGGTTTCAGTCATGTCCCTAATACTTAAACCTCTGCATGGCCCAGCCTGCCTGGAATTAGACCTGCAAAATGTCTGAGAAATATTTAGGGCTTTGGCACAAAACTGGGCATGGGAGAAATCCCCACTCTATTTCCAAAATCAGTGGCTGATGAGTGTAAAAACCAGATGAGATCATTCAGACATTCTCTTAGTGACCTCCATGTGCAATGACTGCAGCTCAGATTTGTCCTGTGCTTTGGAGAGCCAAGATTCAAAGCATTCTGATGAACAATCAAAGATAAAATCCTTCCTCCATGCATGGATGAAGGTATTTTCCTGGCTCTGCTGCCCACAGTGGAGCCCTGCTGGTCCCTGCTCAGAGGCCATAGCAGCCCCTGCCTTCCCAAAGCCTCTCTCCATCCCTTCAGCCTCCAGGGCCATGGGATGGAGCCCAGCTGGGGCAGGGGCTGCCACTGATGTCCCCTGGCTCTGGCACAGCAGGGACTGTGTGATCCCAGCCCTGACAGGAGCAGGGATGGGATCTGGGGCTGCAGTGCCTCGGTGCAGGTGAGTTCCCATTGTTACTCCATGGGGTAGGACGCAAGGCACAGAGCAGGGAATAATGCAAACATGTTCGGTTTTTCATTTCCCAGCACTGCAGGCCAAATGGAAACCTCCTGGGTTGTTACACAAGATAAATTTGACAAAACCGTAAATCATAAAATTGTCCCAAATGGCAGAGCTGCTGACAGCAGACACTCTCATTCAGTTGCACCTTATGTTTCCTTTTCTTTGTTTCTTCTTGCCATTCCCTCCTTAAAACTATAAAGTGAAAAGGAGAAGCAGAATCTCCAAAAAGACCTAAATTAACCAAAACCTGACATTTCATGTTTCCTGGGTTTGAATAAATGCAGTAATGCTGAAATAATGAGATACATTAAATCTCTTTTTAAAAGGCTTAGGAAATAAAACCAGAAAAGTGTATCCTCTAATATTCTATGTAATTTTAAAACATTATTCAGAATTGACTACATAGAAAACACTGACTAATGGGAACTAGGGCATCACTTATGTGATATGAGCACTTGAGACATCCCATATACACACAAAGTCAAATATTAATAGTGTGGTATATCAACAGAAGCAATCTCTCTGTTTTGGGGACAGATGTAGGGATTTATTTTATTGTCTTCATTTACAGCAGCAATCCTTTCATTGCTAATATCCTCAACTCCTGACAACACATGCCTAAGGGACAGCAGCTCTCTCTCCCCTTTGTGGAAACTTGGGCTGTGCTTTAACTGCAATTAGGAAACATTCTATAGACAGTGCCCTGTAAGCACCCAATGCAATTACTCATCTGAAAGAGACAAATATTCAAAACTAAAGTTAACAAGCACAGGCTGAAACAATCTGCATTTAAACAGGGCAGGCCTGTTCTTCAAAGCAATTTTTCCCCAGAAGTGATTAAGAAAAGAGATGACCCCTCTTTATCCCAATTAACAATGCAGCACCCATCAGCCGGAATTTTATGGCTCTGTGATGGTATTTACTGACAGCTGTCACACATTTGGGTAAAAATGTGGAAAGATAAACTGGCAGGCACTGAGTAAGAAACATGGGGAGGGGACTCAGGTGACCAGTGGTGTGTTTATTTTGGTGCATAAAACATGTAAGGAAAATTATTTTCACATTTCTAAGAAAAGGTTACAAGCAATGAAAAACAAATGGAAAAGAAACCAAGCAATTTTTTACAGTAACGTTGAACAAGGGAGGTAAAGGCAAAGTTGTTAATTCAACAGAAGCCAAGTATTTTGGAAAAATCCTGGTTATGAGGAACACAGGTTAAAACAGACTAATTTTTCCTTTATTAATGAATACTGTTCTGTGAAACAATGTTTAAAATCTGAAATGTTCCTACAGTTCTTTTTCCTGCAGTGTTGTGCAGACAGAGGAGAATAAACAAACTTGCTCTCTCCTGAGAGCTGGAAGTGTGACCAACCCTGACCTGCCCTCCCATCCCATCATCTCCACCTGAGCACACAAGAAAGAGCAGAATCCAAGGCCAATAAAAAGTTTGGTTACACAAGGAGCTCCTGTGCCTGCCCCTCCCAGAGCCCTCAGCAGCTCAAGTGCAAACTCTCCTTGCAGAGGGGACAAGGACACTCTGGTGCTCTTTAGGCACCCAGGTTACTGAAATTTTCAGCCTGAGAGATTTGCCTTGTGCACACAGATTTTAGCTGGGTTTGAGACCTTGCAAAGCAGTGAGGGGCTGGTGGGGAATTCAATGTCAAAGCCATGGTCCTCAATCCACAGCTCCACATGGTCTTTAGCTCCACAGGTGCTTTGGATGTAAGAACCCAAGCTCAGATTGATTTTGGAACTCAATCAAAGGCAGCAGGGAGGACAGGAGGTGCTCTTACACAGGGAAACAGATGCCAGACAGCACAGAATGCTGAGGGAGAATACAGCAACAGGGCAGCCAGGAGTGCAAACAGGTACAAATAACTGAGTTTGACTCACTTAAACCAACTATAAGTTATTAAAAAAAAAAAAAAAATATATATATATATATATATATATCACTCCCCATTCAGTCTGTGAGAGCTGAAAGTCCAAACTAACCTCTAAACCATGACAAAAAAAAATCTAAAATAATATGCATTTATGTTCCAGTCCCAAACATATTTTCATCTGAGATCTTTTCACATTGCAAAATGGTTTTCCTAAACACTTAGGAAGCAGAGCTCCAAATAGGAAAGGCTTAATAACCATGTGGACAGCCTGACAGCATGCAGCTCTGAAAGAGCCACCGGAATCTTTTGCTCCCACTGCAGACTCACAGAGGCATTACTCATTTCATGAATAAAAAGTTAAAAACTCAAACAGCAGCAATAAATACTCCCAAAGATGGGGAAAAAACCAGCACTCGAGCCAAAGTAATACTTAGAGTAGGAGAGCATCCCCTCAGGAATGTCAGCCACTTGTGGCTCCTGCTGTAGCACCACTCCCAGGTTCCCTGGGCTGCATTTCTACACAAATTACCAGGTCATTAAAGAGCAAACACATCCAGGTCCAACAGAGCTGGACACCAAATTTGGAACCTTCTGACAGAGAAAAGAACTTCACTTAATGACCTGTGAAAGACTGGCAACGAGAACCAGGTGTGACCTGGTGAAAGGCAGGAAAGCCCTCGGGATTTCCCAGCTGCCTCTCAAACTGCAATCACCCTCTCACAGCTGAACGGGTCCAGCAATACTCATGGGACTAAAATCTTATTAAGCAAAGTATAACTCTGCCCTTTAAGACTTTTTTTTCTGACCACACTTGCACACAAAGAATCATTATTCACATTTAAAATATAAAAGAAATAATACCTGATAAGCTACATATGGTGTGCAAGGAAAGAACACTTTCACAGAGCATGGAGAGCATAAAGTGCCACATGAGAGCTTGAGTCCCTCCAGATCTCTGGGTCACCACTCCACACCACAAAGGGCACAAGCCAGGAGGAAAGGGGCACACGTTACTCCTGCACCATGCACATACCTTTCACTAGCTTAAACCTGCTTTTATATTTCCAAGATGCACAAGCTGAATTACAAATTCATTTATCAACAGTGGGCTGTTTTCTCTCTTGATGTAAGTGCCACTAAAAAAGCTTCTGCTTGATCTGTTCTGATCAGCAGCAGAGGAAGTAAACAGAGATGTCAGCTACAAAACCAAGGATTATAAAAACAGTGACCAGCAGAGTCAGACAGCAGTGTAAAGGTGAGGCAATCACCAGCTGGAGGGCAAATTAACAAGGAACAACAATTCTGTTAGGCAGAATGAACTTTGCAAAGAAAAGTGCTGTGATCTTTTCTGATCAGATCATCCTCAACTTCATCCTCAACTCTTTGGTTAGAAACTTCTCCAGATATTTGTACTGCACTTGCTGCTGTGGTATGAAATTATTTTTTGATGTCCAACCAGCCCATCAGATTAAGAGTGTAAGCCTTTAGGTAGAACTTTATTTATCTGCATGCAAACTGCTCTAAATCCATGATTGCCATTATTCCACTAAAGGACCAGACTACTGGTTTGAGCTTCTGTCACTAAAATGCTGCTCCTTAGAGATCCCACAGAAACAGAATGGGCAATTTAAAAATAGCATTGTTTATAAGAAAGCAGCTCACTTTTGTCCTGAGAGCAGGTAAAGTGATTCTTCCACCCAAGGGGCCTGTAGAGCCACAGCCAGGCTGTCAGCCACGCTCATCCCTTCAGCACAACTCCTTTATCCCAAGAAGCCACAAGACTGGCTGGATCCTTGCAGGAATTGCTTTCCCTGGACGAGGTTCTTGGACTTTACAACTTTCTAAGGGGAGGGGAATCACAGAAAAATGGGTATCTGCAGATGATGAACTCTCTGATGTTAACAAGGCAAAGAAATTTTACATAACCTGGATTTTCCCAGGTCATCTTCCCCATTGTTCTTGTCCTATCTCAACACAGAACAAGGGAAATGTTATCTCAGATGTCTGGAGTCAGAGTGCTGGGGTCTGCAGGGACATCAGATGGGCCTTTGGGCAGACTCTGTATGGAAGTGAGCCCTTTTGGCATTTGCTGCTAATTGGGCACCACAAAGCAAAGTCTGAATGAATTTTGCAGTGTGTCTGCAGCACTGGGAGAGGGCAGACAGCTCCTGTGGCTCTCCCAGCTGGCACACCATGCCACCTTAATTTCATTCAAATCAAATAGCTGTAATTGCTTTTTATCCAGATGCTTTTCTGATTCAGGTACTACAACTGCAACATGAGAGAAGCCAAGATTGATGAAGAGGCAGCCTGACTGGAAATGGAAATTTGGTGTATCCATGTGTGTTCCTACAGGTGTGGGTTCAGAGATGGAAAGGGGCTCTTATGCTATGGTTAAGAAAGACTCAGTGAGCATCAAATCATTCTATACTACATTACAGAAGAAAAGAGTTTGCAGTTTTGGGCAAGTCTTTGATGTTTGCTTTTCAATCCTAGTGAGTAAATGTTAACTAATGTAATTATAAACACTTTAATCCAGAGGGAGATTTTAAAAAAGCAAACAAACAAAAAACCCCAAAGATTAATTTGATTGAAGCACTACATTTAATCCACTGATGACAAAACGTTCAAAAAATAATTCTTCCATTTTACGTATAACAAATAATGAATCAAAAAAAAATCAAAACAAAAAATAAAACAAACACAAAACAAAATAAACCCCACAAACAAAAAAATCTCAACATTGTGGCCATATACCAGCTCCTGGCTATACAAGGCTCAGACACAAAACTGACATCCTGGCTTTAAACCACCTCAGAATGATCAGAACCCATGTTAAGCTCTTCCAACAGAGAACACCAGTGAAGATACCCACTTTTAAACACTGTGTCCCTCATCCCCAGCATACAAAGAGCAGGACATATTTACATTATCCTAAAGGAATTGCAACTCCTTCAAGTACTTTTCAGTTTAATTAATAAAAGAGCCACTGAATATGGATTTCAGGGGATTTAAACTCAAGCAGGATCTAAAATCTGGTCTTTGAGCTAGAAAAAAAAATTAGTAGCATGTGACACTTAAATTATTGAAAAATCCTTAAACAACAGAGCAACATCTTTCTATCCAGTGCTTTGCACAGCATAAGAAGAGTATTCTTAGGGTGATGAATCAATTTTTCTTCACTGGCCAGTTTCCAGGAGTATCCACTGGTGCCACTATTCCACCTGCAACAACCTTACACAGCCACATGGAATTGAGACTTCAGTGTTTTTAAAGAGGAAGAATTGATTTTGACCAAAACAATGATGAAACCTAAAGCTTACATGTAGATTTTGGTAGTGACCATTACTAGTAAACTGCACAAAGAATAAATATCAGTACTTCCAAATCTGACACCACAGTAATCCTGCTGCTTGATTGCATCAAGCAGGGACAAAACACAAATAGCAAAATCCCAACAAAAGTCGATTAAGCTTTACTTGGTTATTATTAATAGGTAACACAATAAGTTGGTTTAAACAGTTTTCCCCAGAGGATGCCCCTGTGACTGTGTTCATTAGCAAAATGACTTGTAACATGATGGGAAGTTCAGAACAATCACAATGGCATAATCAGAGCTGCAGTTTGTCAGCAGGGCACTGCATTTTGGAGCAGGTAAAGATTCCTGTGAATTTGCAGGGCTACACACATAAGCAGCTCTCAAAGGAAAAAACATTAAGACTGGTTTTTCATCAGTCCCTAACAATAAAATGAACACATCAGACCAAAATAGTTTCTTAAAAGTAGGTCAAAAAATACCCATTCATGATCACTTGTGCATTGGTTTCCTGCAGGTTCACCTACCCACGTGGATATACGTCACACGTATCCTGGAGACAGTGAGGCAGAGGAAAAAACCAAATACATTAATGAGGTAGCTTAGACTGGGTAACTGCAGTTAAAAGTTTTATTGAACAAAAGAAGGTAAAATGTGGTAGTCCAGGTTCACTGAGCAAAAGCAGCTCTCTCACTGAAGCTGCACTTTGTGCTAAATAACCTTATTAACTGAGACTATACAGAGGACACATTATGCAAGTTATCTCAACAGCAAAGGAGAAAAGGTAGATTAAATTTGATCTGATGGAACCATTTGGTCAAATTCAGTGGCTTAAGTTACTGATTCTAGCCCTTAACTACCCATTTTCAGTACAGCCATAGCAAAGGATACACAACTGCACTGAATTCCCATTTGTTAATAGTGTGTGCTCCCATGCAAGAGGAAGCCAATTCCTGAAAAAAAACAAATTAAAAAACACAAATATATTTAGGATATTTTGTTTGAAGCATCATTCAACTGACTCAGGAAAAACACTCGATATATGTTATAAAAAACTCCCGGCCTCTACAAGGTCCGCTCCTGTACAGTGCTAATATTTTAAAATTATTTTATTTCTTCCCTCTGCCTAAGAAACTTCATATGCTCTGAAAGCACCCACAAAGTCAGGTGGGTAAACAGATATGTCAAAAATACTCTGTGTAAAGAGGGAGGTAGCTCAGGCCCCTTGGCAACCTTCAGAGAGTTCACATTGATGTGGTCTACCTACCCTTGTGATCTGCAGTCAAAAATGAAAGGAAAAAGGATTTCAACATGAAATTCAGTGACATGTTCAATACAAATTTGACTCACTGGGCTCCCAAATGTAAGCTACAAGGTACCTCACACCCAACATACAACATTAATAACGTACCTAGTTCATACATTTTATAGACAATACCCTCTCATTTGTTAAACATTTGGCTCGGGCGAGTACAACTTTTTTCGTCAACCACTTCAGAGACATTCTAGGCCAAACAAACAGCACAAATAATGTCAAAGTCCTTTTTTTTTTTTTTTCCAGTAATTGTATGAAATGCTGTAGGCTAAGCCTAACAGAAACTACTGAAGAAAAATGACAGACCCATGATGCAGTGCAGAGGTGTTACTACAACGGCGAGCCAAGGGATGGGTCTAAGGTGCTGACAGAGGAGACTCCCTGGACGGTGACCCTGTGTTGTCCTCTGGAGGGAAAACTGTCAGAGTGCAGGCTCGAATGCCACCAAGGGATTCTGGAAGGTCAAACACTTTATGCCACTCATCTTTTTCTGGATCATACTTCTGAACTATTTCCACCATGCACCGGTTATTCCAAGAATATCCTCCAACAACATAGATTTTATTTTCAAAGACAGCAACCCCGACATCGCTTTGCCCACGTAACATGGCGGCAATTGGAGTCCACTGGTCTAGAGTTGGTGAGTAATATTCACAGCTTAGAACATCATCATAATCACTTGTTCCTCTAAAGTGATTGCCACCAATAACATACAGCTTGTCTCCTACAGTACACATGCAATGCAGACCTCTGACTGTCGTCATGGGAGCTTTCTGAGTCCATTTGTCTGTGTCAGGGTCAAAGCACATGAGTTCCTTTTGGAAAGTATCGTGGGTGATTCCCCCTAAAGAAACAAGACACATGTTAGAGGAGTGCTCACCCTAATAAGCATTGAATAACAAAAAATACATTTAACTGAAAGAATTCCATCTTCCTTAAAAGTTCTTCACTCTAGCTTAGATTACTATCATAGAAGTATTCAATTTCAAATGAAATTTGTTCCTTTAAATGGGAATATGGACAGAAGCCATGTCTCACACTGCGACTCATTACACAATTGATACTGGCAGATTAAAAGAACAAAAAATTGTTACCTATGCTTCTACTCTGCAAATTTATTTCTTTGCTTGTGTTCATTCAGTTTGCTGGTCATGTTTCTCACCATCAAGAATCCATTTCCCTTTCAAATTTTGATACTATGCCACTGTGTTTTAAGTATCACATAGTAGAATTTTCATCAAAACACTTTTTTCATCAACTTCAAGTGAATAGAGAGAGGACACACATTTCAAACACTCTTCAGTTAATAGTTACCTAGGGTTCCTCTACATTTACCTCTATATTTACCTTCTCCATAGCTCCCTGTAAAAGCATTTGGAGAGGCTCCAGGACAAAAGGAAAAGAAAAATCTGTGGGATCTACATGAAAAAGCCACAGCAGACAGCATATGTATGTGCCACCTGCAGCAAAACAACCAAAACGGGCAAAACACAACTGACAGGAGCACAGCAATTAGGAACTCAATAGACTTGCTCACATCAAAATAAGCACCTGTACCTCACAGTAAATTCTAAAGCAAATTCCTCCTAGCCTACTGGCACAAGAGCCCCTAAATGAAGCTGCTCCAGTACATCCCCCACCAGTTCTTGTCAGATAAGCAACTTTGTCCCACCTCCTGCCCTGAATTTCAGCTTAGTTCTCAAGAGGACATCTTTTAAAATTTCAGCATGAGGATACAGGGCTGTGATCCCTGTAATGACCACTGACAGACAGATTGAATCTTCTTAAAAAATTAAGCTAATAGCAGATTTTCAGACAACCCATTTGGAAAAAAAAAGTAATGAAACTACAACCTCAGTGACACACAGAACAAGCATATTTCAAATAAAAAACAGTGAAAGTACAGATATCACTTATATGCTTTGATTAACATGAGGACTTAGCCCTTTTCATTACCTCAATGAAGGCAAACATTTTTCAGTTATAAAATTTCCAATGCAGTCCAAAGTTTATAGGGAGGCTGTGTTTAATTGCTATATTATATCATAATACATGTTATAATTATTTAATACTGTTATACACAATTATAATTATATATTATAACAATATTTTGTTTAATTATATTGCTATATATAATATATAAATTATATATTATAATTTTTATATGTGGCTACAGAAAACTTTATTCTGATTAGACTGCTTTGGAATTCAGAGCTATTCAATTACTGAGCACAATATTATCTACAATAATTTTGTCAGAGCCAGAAGTGCATGTGCTGTTTGACTGGCTTCAAAGGAAACTGCATCATTACTGATACCATGGCAATCCTACTGCAACCACAGCCTAATCTGTACTGTCTGCTGCTGAAACAGAGAAAGTTAGAGAAGGAACTGTTTCACAGAGATGATGTCACAGGCATGATTTATTTACCTGAAATGTACATTAACCCCCCATAGACGGTTCCAGCGTGACCATAGTGGGGCTCGTTCATTTTTGCCACGTAGCTCCACTCGTTCATTCTGGGGTTGTAACATTCCACAGTGGCTGTGGGAGACAAAGAGAGCACAGAAGTGGTGAAAGCAGCAGGGCAGTTTGGTGCTGCTGAAACACCCACAGAGGAAGTGCCAACAAGTAACACTGTTCAGCTGAGGGAGTCTCAAGGGAATTATTGAAATTATTATCACAGAAACACAGAGCAGATGGGGTTGGAAAGGGCCTCTGGAAATCATCTACTCCACCTCATCCAACTCTTCTGCTAAAGCAGGGTCACCAAGAACAGGTTGCATAGGATTGTGTCTAGGTGGGTTGTACCATCAGCAAACTTGCTCAGAGAACATTCTGTGTTCTTATTTTCTGTGTGCTAATTTTCTATTGTATTGCAGTGTTTTATCAAGGATTTGCACAGCAACATACAGCACAGCATATGCAAGTCGATACATCAATTTACAGAAGCCAAGCTTAAAAGAAAAAAGATTAAACATCCCTGAATTTGACAAGGAGATAAGCAGTGCCTGTGTTGATGCACAACTCCATTTGTGCAGGTTTCTCTGAGTTGGAATGTTGGAATGATCAAGGGTTTTATCAATCAGAAATCACAGAGGGCAGCACCCAGCAGCACCCAGGAGTGCAGAATGGATTCCTGAGAGGATCCTGGATCCTCTCTCCAGTGTAAGATGGGAGAGAGGCAGGCTGCAGGAAAAGGGCTGCAACAAGCACAGGGAATACAAATAGAAGGCAAATTCAATAATGGAGCAAGCTCTAGGTCTGGCACCTTGATACTACAGGAGATCAGAGGGGCACAAGGACTCAAAACCCCCATAATATAGTGACTTTATGATGCACAGAGAAATTGTCAATAATTAAGTTATCTTAAAGACAAATTAAATCTCATTTTGAGTAATTCAAGGCTGCTTAATCTTTGTTGGATGTTTATGAACTATACAAAGAAAAACTGAATCTGTCTTTAAAAGTGACATTTTACTTGCTCTAGAACAAGTTTTTTATTGAATCAAGAGTAGAAAATCTGAGTCAGCTCTATGGAATCAGTGATGGTGACTTAACAGTGCAGGGTTACACATCAACCAAGAGAGAAAATACCCTTAGAATCTGAGAAACTTGTTATTATAAGGCAGAATTCAGTTTTAGTTTAAGCCTAATTACAGAATTACAAAGCAGGCCAGTAAAGAACATCAGACAGTAACACATAGTGAATATAAAGCACCTCATCCCAACTCCAAAGCTGTTTTAAAAAAATCCTCGGGATCATTATAAAAGAGTTTAGCTATGGTCTCAGACTACAAAAAAAAAACCCCTAGTCATGAAAAAATTAGTATAGAGCACATTAGAGTGACCTTCTGAATTCTCTTTTAGTTGCTGCCTAACCTCTTTATTGTTGCAAAACGGGATGATCATACATAATTCCATGCAATTAGTGTCTCAAGTACATGCACTGAAAATAGAAGCCTCTAGTTCCAATGTCAGAAATACTGTTTGACAGCCAGTGCAGCATCATCTAAGGCTAGAAGTGAAAAATAAAAAATCTATATTGCACATAAGAATTGTTAAATTGTTACAGCACACTGGATTTGCTTCAGCTTTTCCCCACCCAGGAGCTGAACTTTAAATTTATGAAATGCAGAAAAGTGCCAGTCCAGAACATCAAGTTCATGATACAAGGCAAACACACTAAATTTCTACTTTTTTTCTAAACAAATTATATATGTTGATTTGCATATATAAAATTATTAATTTCATATTCTTGAAACTGTTTCAAAATAGTAATGAAATCTTGAAATGCATCTGGTTCTGTGTGAGTGGCTTGCACAAGGACTCCCAGTTCTGCCAGCTCAGGGATGTGTAAGATGGATAAAAAAATAACAAACCAATACAAAGGAACTGAAGTCAGGTGTGCCTGCAGTACTGCTGATGTACCAAATTTTTGATTTAAAAAATCTGCCCAATATATGGGCAAGTTCCCAAATTTCACCTAAGAGATCTGCCTTGGTTGTTTGGGTTTTCTTAATAAAGACAGAGACCTCCTTTTTTAAAAAAAATTGTATTATTTTCCACTTGATATGCTGCAGGCCTTCTGTATCCCATCACGGACTTAGCCACAAATCCAAGGAATGCTGGAGACACTCTCTTGCCCAAAGAAAGGTACAGGCACAAAGAACTGATTCCACAAATGACACCTAAAATTAAATCTGAGTTGTGTTTCTCTGCAGTGCCACCTTAACATCACCTGCAGGTTTTGCCCAATCCCCAAATAAACCCAACGCTCTTGTAAACATCTTCATCCATTCAATTATTCTTTTTTTTAAAGGAAAGCTCCTTTCCACTCTGCTCTATTTAGCAATCAGAAGCAAAGATGTGCAGAAATTTCAAAACCAGAGGGAAACAGATTTGATGTGCAAGTAATTACAGCTGTCCCAGTTCCACCCCCAGGGCAGCCCCTTCCAACCCTTGTTTGTGCTCCTCTGTGCTGAAACATCGCCCTGCTGCTTCCACACAAACTGCATCCCTCCCCAAAGTGCTCCCACTCTGCATCAAGGTGAGGAACTCGTGTTTCTAACACACTCCAAGGACAGGGAGAGCAGAGGATGTGCAAAGCAAGAGCAGAGGATGTGCAAAGGAGGAGCAGAGGATGTGCAAAGGAAGAGCAGAGGAGCAGCACACAGATGAATGTGACAGTTCTATCTCACTCTGCACTACAAACCGCATTTGAGAAGCCATAGCCAAAATATCCCTTTAGCTAGAGAAGACAAAACATGCAGAATTGGTACCCATTACCACAATCACTATCACCATGTTGTAAAGACATTATTTATCTGAGAAAGGATGCTGCTGAGTCCAAGGCCCATCACTTTCTGATGTGGCTTCAAAACTGTCTCTACCATTCCTAGCACAGCCAAAATACTGTCTGCCACTATTTCAGACAAACTATTCCTACCCAAATCTCACATCCACTGTGCTCTAAAACAAAGTTAATCACTTTACAGCTGAAAACCCTACTCTTCTGTTTGATCTGTGTAATTGTACCCCTGTTACCTTGCAAGGTCATTCAACTTCTCTCTTTTAGTAAGATATTCCTCTGCACTGAAAAGAAAAAAATATTCAAAATTCCAGCTATCAAAGATGCCCATAATTTAAGAGAGACAAATTCTTCTTTAGAAAATCTCCAGACAGAGCAGAGTTCACAAAATACTCTAAAACTGCTACTTTAATGCACCTAAGTGAGAGTGATGGATTCATTCTTCCAACACCATGAATGATTCAGACCAGGCTTTATTTATGTTTAACAGTAGAACTTCTGATGTGCTCATTACCATAATCCAGGGAAGACAGGCCTCATTTTAAGAGAATTAAGCAATCTCAAAAAGACAAAGTTTTGGCAGTCCCAAGGGATGTTCAGCCTGCAATCATTTTATAGTGCCATCTGTGATGCTATTTGAGGAGGATACAGATATTTAACACTTCTCTGTCAGTAGCTTCTAAAGTGTCTTGAGGTCTGTTACAGCAGCACTTAGCAACTCTGTGATGTCCCAAAACCCAGGCTCTTAATTTTGTTATACTATTTCTGTAATACAGCTTATTAATGTACAATTCTAAACTGACTTGGTTAAATAGTCCTGACTAATTTTGTCCTAGCATAGCAAGGAGCCACTCCAAAATAAGCCTCTATATGAGAGGTCCTCTAGTTCACACTCTGGTCTGATACTCACAATACTACTCTGACAGTGAAGAGCCCAGCTGGGTACTAGTGCATATCAATCAATAACATTTAAAATATATTAGCTGTATCTTGACATACATATATATGTACACACAAACACACACGGGGGAAGTTTTTACATAAACAAGGAGGGATCAACATCATAGAGGGCATCTGGAAAATAAATATCTTCCAACTTGATGGGCAGAGGGTCAAAAGAACTGGCCTGGCAGTTTTCTCTTTCTGTCTTTATTGCAGCATGATGAATGAATCTGTGGTTTAGTCACAACCCAACTTCCCACAAAGTGTGAGGAAAAGCCCATATATAAAAACTCAAAACTCTACTCAAGGCTTTCAACAGCAGAGCCTGAAGTATTTGGGCAATACCTAATGCACAAGTTTTCTAGAACTTACAGACACAGCTTCTGCCATCATCCAGCACAACTGAACTCTTACAATGAGCTACAAAAATCTTCTTGTCAGAAGAGAAAACAGTCTCCAGTGTTCAGCTGGAATCTGCCAGTGTACTGTTCTTCACAAGTATCTTTGTGAGCCACACCTGCTTTTCCCTTTGTCTCTTTTTATGAAAACTCTTTTTTTGCCCACCTGCCCTCTCCAGGCTGGGCTCCTCCATGCCCAAGGGCTGCTCTCCTGCCTTCTGGGAATACCTCTGGCAGGTGCCTGCCTTGACATTTAAAGGGAACTAACCAGAATTATCTACAATCCTTCCAGGTGTGGTGCTTAATTCTGCACAGCCCTAAGCTGTCACAGGGTTGAAAAAAAATCTCAATTTTAATGTCATAATTCAGGACATTTAAAGGATACATTCACCGCATTCCAACACGTGTACCATATACATGGAAATTCACTCATTCTGTCCAGTGAACATAACCTTTTCAGTAGCATGCACTGGTAAAACAGCAGCTGATTATTCCACTAAAGCAAGTATTACAAATGTAGAAAGTGGCATTTACAAAGTTCTCAGAAGAAGAAACATCTGAAAACAGTTTTCAGAATGTTTGATAGAAAGCCTAAAAAAGTATAATTTTTATTCCCATGAATGTCAGGGGAAAAAAAAATTAGTAACTTTAATCCTTTGGCCCTTTTCCATAAGAGCCCATTTTCCAGAAAGCTCAATTCAGGTTTTGGGAATTTTTCCTCTGTAACAACAGACTGAAATTAGTTTGAACCCAAGGGCAACTTCTTTAATATCTGTCCAACACAGATTTGACCTTCTCTCTTTGAAAAGCCTTAGAGCTTTTCTCTTCTGAACAGAATGGGAAGTTTAAGCTGGATTGCATCTTCCAGTTGTCAAGGTTTATGAAAGAAATATGAAAATGAAAAGTGACTCACCTCACAATTAACAAGGAAAGAACCTGAAGCCCCAAATCAAAGCATCAGAGAGCTACAGTATTTAGCATTTAGAGTGCTCTTCCCACAGAATGATCTGGTGGCATTTTTCAGGTCTATGTGGAAATTGCTACAGCATTTTAATGATATCTTTACAAAAGAATTTTAGATAGGTGATAAATTTTGTATTTTAATTAAAGAAAGCAGAAGAGTTGAGGTCAGCAGAATGATACCGCTGGTTTAATTTAAGGTAACTCCTTCACACACAGGTTGCACTGGCTTAGTGGCAATATTATTTCACATTGATTTTGTCAGACTTGCAACTTTTTCACTGACATTTTTATAACCCTCCTCTGTTCAGATTGTACAGTGCACAAGGTCAGCAATCTGATTATCTGCTATTAATTCATACTGTTAAAAATAGCTCACTGAAGCTATATATCAGTTTTCTGATGCTTAAAGATCAATACCTGTTCTTTTGTACATTTAGTCTTCCAGAGGATATTGAGATTGTTTAGGATGCATTTTCAGGTAAATAGTGGCAATAGTAAAAAATTCTGAAATCCTCAGGATCTGCATCAGAAAATGGCTGTCTAGGGAAAACAGGTTATTGCTAAGCAGCTTCCCATCTTTTTGGAACAGGAGGCATTTTTGCACGTCCCATTTCATCAAACATTGGAATGGAATTAAAATTTCTAGCAAAGCCAGGCCACTTTTTTTCTGGTGGAAGCAGTGTACTGTATATTTCCTATGAAAATTTGCAACGTGACAATGAGTTAAACCTGTGTATGTGAATAACCAAGATGCAATAATTTTAAGAAGCCACAGATCCTGCAGTAGAAATCAAGTTTTGCATGGTTCCAATTAAATATGTTTCTCACTGCACTTACAGATATCTGTGCATTTCTGAAAAGTAAATCTTGGTACCAAGAGGTAGAAGCCACAAAGGGACATGGGACAGTTGAGTATTGGGCTGAAAGCAGAAAACTAAATAATGAGATGTTAGATCTGGTTTAGATATAATATTATGCTAAACTTCCAAGCTGAATCTCTCTAACATTTCAATTTTAAAGCACAGACAAATTTACAGTTGTCTCCTATCCCAGACTTGACTAAATGTTAACCACTATGGCTTTGCACAATGCACTGGATTAATAGGGGTCATCCTCTGCATATTTTATAAACTTACCATGTATTTATTATTTGTTTCTATCTTGTTCTCTGGAAACTGATATGGGCTTTTTCCTTCTGTTTTTGTTTGTTTCCTTCTTTTTTGGAGTTTTTATTTTTGTTTTGTGCATTTGGGTTGGGATTGTTTGTGGGTTTTTTTGGTCAAGCCAAATTAAATATCATTTGCAAGGGGGGAAAAGAAGAGAGACCAGGATCAAGTCATTCAGTCATTTGTACAGATAAGATCATAGGCGAAATATAACATTTTTAATAATTAAAAAGTCCAGAACATCAGAATACCTGAATCTCACTAATCTGTGAGTGAACCAAATCAGTCGTAAGACTAAAACAAAAAAACCCCAAACAAACAAAAAAACCCACCAAAAAAAAGAAAAAAAATCAAAAAAACCCTTGGCATTTCAAATACTATTCCAGAAAAGTTTTTGTCTTTTAAAACATAATGTTCATTTAAGAGTGAGTTTCAGCTAGAGCCATGTATCCTTTAGGAATGGATTTTGTTTCTCAGCTGAAGAAATGATGAATTTTTTCTTTTTAAAACTGCATTTATATTCCCTACACTTACACAGGCAGACACAGATGCTCACTTCATGTTTCCTGGTAAAGGCCAAGACACTGGATAATACACATCAGTACACATGACATTGGAATGGTTTTCTATTGTTTGGTATTGTTTTGTGGGATTCCTTCTAAAATTAACTTCTAAGTGTATCCAGAAAAAATTCTGCATTTGCAGTACTCCCAGAAAGCAGCAGCTCTCCAAAGACCTCAGCTTGTTTCTCTCCACCCACTCCCTGGGCAGAGGGCATTTCCATGCCCAGCACAAGGCAAGGCCCCAGCAGGACTCACCTAGCTCGCCCGCTGCGTTCCGACCTCCGACTGCATACAAATGTCCTTTGAGGGCACTTAGGTGGAAGAAGGTCCGTTTCTCGTTTAGAGATGCCACTTGCATCCACTTGTTGTAGCGCGGATCAAACCTGAAGACCGTGTCCACCGCCGTCTTGCCCTTGGTGTCGTAGTTGCTCTGGCCGCCCACCACGTAGAGGAAGTTGCCGATGACGGCGATGCCGTGCTGGTAGCGCGGCGCGTCCATGGGCGCCAGGGACTTCCACTCGTGGGCCTTCTCGTCGTACATGCGCAGCTCCTTGCTGACCACCAGCTGCTGCCTCAGCACCCCGCCCAGCGTCACCAGGTGCGTGCTGTCCGAGCGGATCGCCGTCCGCTCCGACTGCATCACCGGCTGCATGTACGGCATCATCTGGTAGTTGCTGGCCTCCAGCAGCAAGTTGACGCAGGTGTTGTCAGTCCTCATGAAGTCCACTGTCTGAACGTAGTTGATAAGATCCTGGGGTGTCATCAGGGGAAACCTGATGTTCTTCATGAGCTTGGCGGCGTATTCCATGCGAGGCTCCTCGTAGCGCAGCCAGCGACACGCCGCCTTGAAGAGCTCCAGTTCAGTGCAGTGCTTAAGGCTATTACTTGAAAGCACAAAGGCAAGACGTTCAAAGGGGAGTTTCACAAATTCACCAGTACTTAATAATGCAGGGAAGTTCTTCAGGATGAAATTATTAACATATTTATCCACTTCTGTGAGGTTGTATGTGTTGGCAATTCGCCCAACCTCAACACAGTTTTCCAATGAAACCTATTAAGTAAACAGAAAAAGGGATCAAAATGCTTTCTTAATTTGGTGTCTAAATGATAACATAAAATTTATGAATAATGTAGAATCAGCAATATTTCAGCATTTTGCAGTGCTCAAGGTGATTTACACATGAGCAAATATTCAATGCAGTGTATATATTCCTGACTGCAAAGGGAGACCCAATTTATTCCTTCTTTTGAAGAAAGAACTGAGACAAGTAACAGCAGATGGCACATATTATGTCAAACACCTTATACAATGATGAGGCATAGCAGTTATATAGCACTTCATCTTTGAAAAGCTCTGAAAACATCTTTGTAAGAAAGACATGTGGAAAATAAAGTGAAGGGACAGGTGATCAGCCCAAGGTTATAGAGAGCAAAACAAAAGTCTCACCATTAGACATTTTCTGACACTATTAAAATTGTATTGGCATAATAAAACCACAGAGAACGGCACAGCTAACCCCTGCATGCCACATATTTTGGACAACTAATATTTACAGTGTTCAATCTCATGAATACATTCTTTCAAAACAAAAATGGATCTTTAATAAATCAAGGCAGTGTTCTTACAGACTCTGTTCAAAACTAAATATACGTGTCTTAAAAATAAGACAAAGGTGGTGATTTTAGATCAAACATACATTTTTAAAAAGAATGAACCTAGAAGGATTTCCCATAAAAATACCCAGCTCATTAAATGCTTTAGCAGTATGGATCACACCCTAATTTAACTCAGTACTTGAGCAACTTGGTAATCATCTGTTTTACATTGTAGCTGCATCTATCTTTTTATATCTTTGGCTCCTGAATTTCTAAGGTCACTTGGGATCCAAGGCACAGGAAGGAAGAAACACGCCAGGAATGGGGCAAACTTGTGGTGGGTTTTCAGTGAACCCAGCCAGTTCCTTTCAGGAAGCTCTCTGGTACATGTGCCCAGCAAGTCAATCAAATGCTTCTTGCTAAGAATTGCAGCTTTTTTGCATTCAAACCTTATTCCAGACCAAGCTTCATTTACACATGTTCTAGTCTCTGTGCATGTCAGTCCTACTCAGTGTCAACCATTTCCACAAGTTTGTGATTCTCATTACATTCCTAATGCCAGAAGAATTTAAGCTTACAAATCTCACAGTTATTTTAAAAAAAGATTATAAAGATTGAGGACTGGACCTGACTGGAGCCTAAGAATTCAAAAACCTTCAAATGACTTCTGGTCATGACAGAGATTAGAAGATTTTAATGCTGTATAACTCAATCTGATCATTGTCCTTTAATACCAGACAATTCAAATGTCTAAGAGTACAGGAATAGGAGATTTTCTTAATTCACTAGAAACTGATCTAACTTGCCCTAGAGTTAAGATCTACAGTCATCCCAAGTGTTCATTCACGCATCTTGAAACATCTACTAATCCTCTAATCAGGTCCTATCTATAAAATGAATGTGCAGGAGACTGTCAGGAGTTCTAGTACGAAAATATTTGTACTTTATATACATGGAAATAATTTTTGTATTACATGACAGACCACATAGATTATATAAAAATATAATCACACCAACTAGCAAATTATATTGCAAAGACTTAAAAGTCATAAAAATATATATTCTAGGTTCTTAAATCCTGAGCCAAAAAATAATCCTTCAACAGAAAGAAATGCTATAGCTACTTCTACTTGAATATTCAAAACAGGATGGAGTTCAGCACAATAATGTTATTTAAATAAATATTTCAGTTACACAAACATTGGGGGTTTCTGGTTTTTTTAGAAGTTTGACTTATGCTATGGTTCTGTGTGGAAATCAGTCAACCAGGAACTCTTCAATGAAGAGAAGGAATGCCTACTCTGGAAATCCCACTGAAGTGAACAGGAGGAATGGAAATATCAGGTAAAAATACATACACTGTACAGTCTATCCAATAACAAGTAAAAATACTCACAAGGAAAGAGTTAAAAGCCATAGACATTCAAACAGCTAAGGAGCTCCACAAGGAGTTGAGAATTTCAGTTAAATAAATCCTATTTTATATGGATTTTGACTACTGAGCAGAGCTGCTCACTCACATTACTCATTGTAATTGCTCATTACAAAACAGAAGTTGTAGAAAATACTAAAAAGCTTTTCAAAAAAGAAAGGTCAAGCACAGCACCATGTTACAAAAGCCAAAGTACTTTCTTGAGAAAGCAGTTCACTTAATTCTTTGAAATTTTGGTAGCAACCACTTCCCAAGCTCTCATAAAAACTTAACTGACTATAAAATACTACAAAACTGGGCACAGCCAAATGATTGCAAGTATGAGAGCCTTGGAGAACAGCTCAGGAAAAGCAGCATGCACAAAAAAATCCAGCCCTCAAACCCAGCAGCACAAAACAATCAGGTGTCTGACTTTGTTTTGTGTCAGTGGCTGTCAGACACTGAAGCATTTAATGCAGTGCTTCAAAGGGTCAAAGTTTAAAAGAGCAAACAAACCCCTGAAACCCTCAAATTTTCCTATGAGCTCCCATTGACAGAAGCCCAGAAAAAACAGCACAGAAATTTGACCAGCTCAGAAAACAGAATCCATTTTACCCCTACAGTACAAAGTCAAATTTCTGGTGGCTGTCAGAGCTGGTCCCAGGGTTAAATCCCACACTCCCACAAAACAGATCCTCCATCCTCAGATAACGCATTTTTTTTGACAAGACACAACTTCCAAGTATTAAGCCTTCAATATTTGATTTTTTTCCTAGTAGTTACAAAAGTGTAAAGCACCAAATTATAGATAGAATAAAATTTTTTTGCAGGTACATCCAAGACATTAATTTTCAATGTTTGGGAATGTTTTCTTTAATTACAGTGTAACAACCCTTTCCCCATTACCCTGTAATTTTCCTAAGTGCTGTAATTCACTTGGGCAAGTTTCTCATCTTCCTCCATTTTGTACATTGCTGCTACTTTTGCAAAATCAGTGTTGTGTCTAGAACTCACTATCCTGAAAACATTTCCACAGCATTTTAATGAATTTTATTTACATTACAGCTCAGTTAGATGTGAATGTGAGAGTAGTTGTCTATTGCACAGCTATAATTATTGAAAACCAATAGTAACAGTAAAACTGAAAACATCCTGGGAAGTATTGCACTGTTTTCTCTGAGAGTTTGTCTGGTTGCAGAGCAAAGACAATCAGCGCAATGGGATACTTGACAGGAGGGGTGTAAATGCAGAGCAAATAAAAAAAAAACCACTTTCAAGTCATCTACAACAGATATTGTTCTTTGAAGGTCTCATTATTTTTGTTACATAAATTAAGCTCTTACCTTAGGCTTTGGTTTTTCTTTGTAAATATTTCCAATACCCTCTTAGAAAGTACACAATTACATTATGCCTTACATAAACTGACTTCTATAATCTCTTTAATAATGGACTCCCCTGATAATTGAAAGACAATTAAGCATTTGTCTGGGAATGGTTACCTCAGCTCTCAAGCCAGCTAACTTCAGTAGAAATAAGCTCAATGCTTGCTCAGAATATTCATTTAAATTATGGAAATGCTCCTTCAAAAAGAAGCTCATATGCTCAACAACTCTTGTTTCAACAATTTTAGAAGTAAGATAATTCAAAAATTCTTTACATAAAGATGCTAAGAACATAACTAGGCTAACAGAACAACCTCAGTTTTGTACTTCCTCTACAGCTATACCATGAATGAGATTATGTTCCCTCAGACATCAGTCTAAATGAAAGTATTCCCCAAAAAAATCCCAATAAAATTAAGAGAATTAACAAAGTCTTCCTCATTCTTTGGAAATGAAATGCAGTATCAAACAAGATATTTCTTATTTGAACAAAAACAGTGACTGAGTCAACATCACAAGTGAACATACTTTCAGAGAATGAGCATTTTAAACAATAACACGATTCAATATGAAAAAAGTTCTTTCCTTCACACAGCAAAATAAACAAGGAGCTGCTCTACCCAGAAAGGGGAAAGGCCACCACAGTGTCCCCAGGGCTCAGCTCCCATCAGAAGGAGCCCTTTTCAAATACCTGATTCAAAACAACACCAAGACCTTTTCCCAAGCTGGTATTTATAGTAATGTCAAACCTGGAGAGGCATCATTTTGGAGGGAAAAAAACCACTGAGCAAGATATAATAGATGGGGTAGGATTGAAGAGTATTAAGCTTAATGGAATATTATCACAACATTATCAGACAGGTCACTTATAAAATGTCTCCAAATTAAAAGCAAGATGGCATTATCAAGCCTGAATATCTCCAACACATCATAGGAAACAAATTGCTGTTATTACCAGCTTAGAATCCTCTGGTTTGCATAAATCCTGGTACATATTTTCAGTTAGGGAGGCCACATTTCTGAGCCTGTGCTCTGCAGAGCAACAGGAATACCTGCTTCTTTATTTCTCATTACAGAATTGAAAAGCTGATTTCCAAATAATTCTGTAATTTGTGCGGAACACACCTGTTAAAGTCAGAGTTCTAGTGAGATATATAAGCATTTAACATCAACACTAGAAAACCTCCAGTGAGCATTAAAAATAACAGCAGAATGTCTCTCCAGGCAGAACTGCTCTTGCAGCACTGCTGTTCTATAGCCCCACAGAGCAGGAGCTCCTCACTGCTGGCAGGGCAGGGGAGGTAGTGAGGGATCCTCTCTGGATATTGCTTTCATCCTTGTTAGAGTCAGAAAACAGCTAACTGCACCCCATGGAGATGGAGGGGCTGTAAATACAGGAATAAAGTGACAGTAACTGAAGCACACCTAATGAATGCAGCAAGCAGATAATACCAGAGTGACTGCACTCATGCAGGGAGACCCTGAAACATCTCAAATCAGACATGTAAGGGAAGAATTTCAATGTGGTGAAACATTTGTATCAAACTCATGCTGAATGCAATACTCAGAAGAAAACCAAGTTTTTCAAGGAAACTATAAAGCAAATTTCTTCTCTGTGAATAATGGCAAGTTTTAGACATAACTTTGATTTTTACATAAGTCAGTGGCATTATAGAAGAAAAAACAAAACTACATATCAAGGCCTTAAACACTGTAAATGGGAAACAAATAGTCTTACCCCAGAGATAAGAAATACTTTACAGAAGTCCAAAACAGGTAAAATCTGCAAAAAACTGGCAGCTTCCAGTGTGTCCTGAAGGTTGTCCATATTAAGGGAAAGTTTTGCAGTATAGATGAAATCAATGATCTTCTTTAGGCCTATTTTGTTCACACCATGAAGCTTAATGCACATTAAATCTTGTTCCTTCATTCCTCCTGAAACAGACATGCAGGTAAATGTTAATGACCATTTTGATGGGGTTGAAACTATTTCATAAATTTAGAGATAACTAAAACATAATTTTAAAATTTAATTTAAAACCCCATATGCAATAGTAGAGAGAGATGTTTAGTCCACAGTGTTGTTTGCAGTCCTGGACTGATTCACAAAAAAATCAGTGAACTCAACACTGAACTTGTGTCTGAGTGTCTGAATTAGAGCAATTTGGAGTAGCAAATTGGAGACAGACATGGCTTTAATAAAAACACCACCTGTGAACATGGCCTTGAAGTAATCACTTGCAGAAGCCATCATTGCTCTGTGCACAGGGAACACCTCATCACCATCTCCAGGAACGAGCGTCACGTCACAGAGCAAACCTTCCACCCGCAGCTGGTCAAAGCCCTGCAGGAAAAGCACAATGCAAAGCATCCCTTGGATTTGGGAGGACAGCAGGAATCTCTTATTTCCCTTATGTAAATATTTATTTAATTTCATGTACATGTGAGGAATAGGTCCAAAAAAGTGACAAAGAAATAATTTGTCATCTTAAAACCATTATCTGTAATATGTTCAATGATTTGTATTCATTGAAGACAAGCAGAATCATCATTATTTTCCAGATACAGCTGATGAATGCCAAGTACACCAGGCCCTGGAAAGTAGTTTTATTCAAATAATTAAGTTATTTTCAGGAAGGAGTTTATTTTGTAAGCTTTCACCATAGCAGTTGTTTCAGGGAGGGACTGCTACCTGTTTTGGACCTACCCCTTCTGGTCACATATGCATTCTAGATATAATTCTGTTCCACAGCAATTTAAGGGGTTTATTGTCTCTATGGATGTTCTACCACACAGTAGTGCCATAGTCAGACCCAGCACAGGGCATTACACCAAACCTGGCAGGGCTCTGCCTCTTAGCAACATGCTTAATGTAATTAAATAATGATATTTAAGTGAGCTTCTTTCATACAGCTGTCACATCAGAGTTTAAATGCTGTTACCTCTAAGAACTTGAGAGTGGACTGGGATATGACCCCAGGAGAAGGCCAGGTTTGTTTTGCAAGCTGCTGCTGAAAGTTGAGCCTCTATCTCACAGGAAAGCAAGTCCCAAGCCATGTTTGCTTGTGGGCATTGACAGCCCAAAAACATGAGAGTTTTTGAGGCTCTACAGGAATTACTAGATTAATGAAATCTATTGAGTGGACACATTGTTTAGAGCAGCCAAAAATCTCAGTACAGCTCAATACAGGATGAGAATATTTCATTACCTGTAACACCACAGAACTGTGAGTATTGCTGGTGAAAAACCTGGTGGTTCCTGTCTTCGAAGACTGCAGGTGGGCAGAGACGCCCATATCGCTGCTGCCAAGAGACACTTTCATATGAGGATCCTCCTCTTCCACCAGGGATCTAGGGGAATTGGAACAGAGAAACCTCAACACCAAAGCCAGTTTCATTCAGTGATCTTTTGTTTTAAACCCACAGTCTTCTGGAATGAAATGTAGCAGCACGGGGGCTACAGGAAAAAAAATCAGCAGGCAACAGAAGCAGTCCTTAGTGGTTCCCTTCAGCTAATTCAAGAAAGTGAAGGGTTAACAGTCTCTAACAGTCCCTAAAAAGGCATAACTGCTTTTTTGATTGTAAGTTTTTCCTTTTCCTTCCATCCCCAGCTCCCTGATTTAGACACTTGAACATTGTTATTTCTACAATCCAGTGTTGTAGAATGTTTATAGAGGTTTCATCTGGTTTCCAAAATTAAGCATCTTAGCTTTTCCTTGCCAAACTGGTGAAACATTGAAACTCTAAGTATAATATTAAAAAAAAGTATTTTCATTCTTGCAGCTTGCATTACCTCATCCATGCATGACTATTTATAATAGAAAACATACATCATGGAGTTTCAAGCTGCAGTTGGAGTTTTTAACCTGCTTTTAGAAACACACAATAGAACTCCTTCAGGATATGATATCCAGTATTCTGCTACTGTCCAGGCAAACATGTCATAATTTTAATTTAAGATGTGATTCCAAGCAATTACTGTCCAAATCTAGACAGGACAAGCTAATTTTAGGTAGAATTGTTAAAGAATTACTGCAGTGTTATTAGCCTACTATTTTAGTCTTCAGATATAAATTAGGTTACATCTGAGAGCCTAACTAGGCTAACCTGTAATTATTATACAATGTTAATAAAATTCTTCTACAGAAATATTAACAACTAGTTTCTGTAATTTCTGTGATTTAATGTTCTACCTATGAGCCTGTATAGAGGTCTAATGAATATGTACACAATTTTAATTAGCAAACAAAAGCTATAAATCTACAGAAGAGGGCATCTCCATTTTTAATCAAGTATTTCCATATCTCAAAAAATATTTATAGCTCTTTGACATAATTACTGCAAATTTCAGATACAGAAAGTTTTCCAAAATTTAAACATGCAGGTTAAAACATTGGCCCTTCAAACCAGTTTCAGAAATTACTTTAAGTAACAAGAATGTGCTTAAATCCCCCTCCTTGTCCCCAGTTTGGTTATGATCACATAGTCAAAAGGAAAAATCTGGAATTTGTGGAAGAAAAATAATTTTCATAATTTCCTTTTTTTAAAAAAACATTTACCCCCATATTCTTTGGGTACAAAGACCACGTAGAGCACTTTCTGAAACTCACATATTACCCTCATAGCATTGAAGTGCCTTGTTCAAAGCCATGAGTACAAAAGGTCAGCTACAAAAACATATTCAAAACAAATTCACCATTCAACAGAGTACATGGGTTTGAAACAGCGAGATTTTATGCACACAGACATAACATTGTAGGAACAAGGGTACATCTGAGCAGCTGTGACTTCTAATGTACTCAGCTGAATAAACTAATGTGGATGAACTGCAGCATGCAAGATTTGTGCTATTTTTGAAACACAATTATCTCTATTTTATAAAACAAATCCAGAGTCATTTAATAAAGTTTACAGGGTATACCTTCAAAAGAGCTCTCCAAACTATTTCTGCATCCAACAAACACAACTATGCAACAGAGCAGCAAGCAGTTGCTGGCTCACAACCCAAAATATTTTTGTTCAGTCAGTTCTAGGGTGTTTTGGGTTTGGTGATTTCTGTTTATTTCAGTTTTCATACAATCGCATGGAGGCAAGAGTCTCACATAATTTCAAAGGACATCCACTCTCTAAATTTGTACTTGTCTTCCTGAGAAGAAATACAAAATAATGTGGGGAGACTTGCAAGCATGGGAGTGAAGAACAACAGATTCAACAAGCATGAATCTGACTCTTTGCTCTTGAAGCATCTTCCCAAAATGTCAGATCAGATAAAAGTTACATGAAGGATTATTTAAAATACTTTCTCTGAACTCAGAAGAAAATAGAAAGTGAACACATCGTTTAAAATCATTATAAAAAGAAACAGACAAGTAAACCAACCTCCTTGGCTGTTTGGAGTGGGCTTTTTACCATGTTTGCCACATCACTGCTTGACTTCCTGACAGACAGCATAATTCATAAGTTTTACAAATGAAGGCAAAGACCTTGAGCATGATTCATTTATTCCAAGGACAGCTGGAATAATGGAAGCATTTTTCTGAACATGACACACAACTTCCCATAGCTCGGTTCTCTACAGGTTATCCTCCATAGAACACAATGCCTTGTTAAAACTGCACAGTCAACACAGAGGATATAATAAATATTAAAATACTTGCAATACCTAAAAGTAGACATTGGACATGCCTTGTGTGGCCATAAGCAGTTCTCTACCTGATTTTCAATATATAATGAGCAGTTCTCTATCACACACAAGCTCAGCAGTTCACCACCTGAAGCTCTTCTGCAGAAAAGATTTTCACTATTTCTCTTCTACATTTGCTGTTATGTATGGACAGAAACTTGCACACGTGAATGAAGCATTAAAAACTGCAAATTCCACCCTGTGAAAATTCACCAGAGTATAACTTTTATAATTCTAGTCCTAAAAATTAACTTGGCTGATTCCGTATTAATAAAGACAAGTAGATGATATTAATCCTAATAGACTTTGGCTTGTATCTAAACAACTATGACAAAAAAAAAATTGTGAGGTGGGGTTTTTGCTTCTTTGTGGGACCTTGAGGATTTTTGTTTGATTTGCTGTTGTTAAATACACCACTACAGCTTAACAGTTCTGGAGGGCTGAGCACCCTCTCCTTTCTGCAGAAAGTGACATTCAGGAGCTGGGTTTGGCAGAAGTTCCAAAGCAAGTCAGCAATAACACCTGGCAATAAGGCACTGATCCCCTGAATTCCAGCCCTGTGACATTCACCAAGAGGGAAAGATCACTCCCAGAGCAACCACAAATTCTGCCTTTGTCACTGGCTCGGTAGCAGCTCAGCATTTATCTCCACGCACCACCAAGAACCTGGTTTTGTTAGACAAGGTGAAACTACAACAGTGCTTTAGCTCTGTGTAAACTGCAATACACAA
The DNA here is from genome assembly GCF_035770615.1 of Melospiza melodia melodia. Classification (NCBI taxonomy): domain Eukaryota; kingdom Metazoa; phylum Chordata; class Aves; order Passeriformes; family Passerellidae; genus Melospiza; species Melospiza melodia. Next base: position 12,763,601 of record NC_086209.1, on the reverse strand, counting down.
AAAGCAAAACCCAAGCATTGCATCACATACCCTGCAACAAAATCTTGAAGTATTCAGAATGTAGCTTCTGTTGCAGGGGCTGTAACATTAAGATTCAGAAATAACTCTGCCATTCACACCCAGAACAGATGGGAAGTGAGCTGAATGTCCAACTGACTTCCCAACAAAACCACAGTAAGTACATCTGTCTTGTTTGGACACTCACCAAAGGCATTACTTACATTTATCAACATAGGTCTACTAAGCACTATCATTAACTCAATAGTAATGAAGATAAACATATTGATTTTTTTTTACTTTAAGTACAGTATATCACAATTAAGCATACTACCAAAGGAGAAAGTTAATTCACTTTCTAATTAATTCTATTGTTTTGATCAATAGAAATCATTAAACAAGAAGTACAGCAGTACTATTTTTAACCAGAGTTTTAAAGAGTTAGGAAACAAAAGTTAAAAGAAGTTAAAACTACAGTCGCATGTAGTGAGAATTCACCACAAGCTGCTCTAAATGTAGATGTTAAAATCACCTTCAACACACTTGGTCTGGAGAGGGTTGAACATTACAATAGTTAGCCAAGAGAATGTTGGAGTTGAATGTGAAATGAATATTAACACTGCCAGAGGAAGGCACAGGAGCTGCCTGACTCTCTGCAACCTCTGGGAAGCAGTGGCTTGCAGCTCAGAGAGAGGTGCCAGAGGTTAATTAGTTGCTATCACAAGCTAGGTTGAATCAGAATTTTCTTTCTAACCACATGTTGATTCTTTCAAGTACAGCACAGTTTTTTCCTAGAGGCTACAACCAAATGTGCTTTTCTCATGACTCCAAGTTAATCCTCCAAGTACTTCCAACAGATATTTTTGGAGTGATGAAATACAGAGTGTTCATTATATGGATATTAACATGCTTTAACTTTCCAGCAAATACTGACAGATTTCACTGGCTGGAGTTACAATATGATTCACAGAGGCAAATTGCTTTCTAAACCACTTAGCAAGTATTAACCTGTTAAAATAGTTCAGAGGCATCCAGGTGATGATAAGCAAAGATCCTTGAAAATTGTGATAGATTTTATTCTCAAATAGAATATTCAAATCATGCAGTTCCATTTTGTAGAGCTTAGTGGGACAAATGAAATAAACCAATATTCTGACATTTTCTTCAGAAGTAGTTGAGTTTATTCTGATGCAACAGGAACAAGGCAACTAAGAATATTATTGGGATTTTTTCATTTCCATCAGTAATCCATTCATCTATTTCTCAGACTACTGTAGAAACTCTTTGAAAACAAAGTAAGGAGATCAGCCTACAGCTACAGATATTTTAGAGTGCATGTTCTCCAATTTATTTAAAACCCAGTCTTTACATAACTCAGTAAAAGCTTTGCCAAAGCCAGATCAGCCAGAGAGCGAGCTCTTAATTTGGTGAAGCTCAATAGCTCATTTTTGAAAGGACTATAACCTTATTTTCTCTGTCAAATTACTGTTCAATGAACCATGACCACAAGTGTTCTGGTCACTGGTAAAATGGCTTCTGCTGCAATCACCCCTGGCATGTGCCAGGACTCTGGTATTTATCAGGAAACAAGGACAGAGATTTCAATTTCATATTAGGTTATTCTTATTGCAGGCCAAATCTTTATGATTTTATGACCGATCAAAACAAAAAAAAAAACCAAAAAATAAAACCCTGGTACATCCCAGGGCTATCCTACACATGCACATATGCATGTAATTCATTAATGAGCCTATTAATTAAAAGGCCAGAAAAATACAAGTAATTTTTTACTTTGTATGCATAATCTGCTAAAAAGTATTTAAGTAAGCTTAGTCTCCAAAAAACCCAAAAATTATTGTCTATATTGCTGTCTTCTCATTATGAACAGGTGTTCCAACTTACTGAGTAATGAATTTAGGAATTCCTTAACAAAGTACCTGGCCACTTTGGAGCTCAGTAAGCAGAACTGATAGGGAAGCATTGTATTAAAGAAAATCTCATATTTTTTAAGAAATTCAAATATTAGCATAATGTAGATGAAAAAATTATGCAATCATGGTATTTCACATTTCCATTCCATATCTTCTACTCATACAATTTCAAAAAACCCTTTATTCAGGCAAAGAAGTTACTTTTATACTTGTCCTCACCTAAAATAACATCATTTCCTTTTATTACTACTTTTTATCAAGAATTTCTAATTTAATTCTTTTATGGTATCAGGAACCCAGTAAAACTAACCAGCTTTTATCAACTGCTAATGGTTTCTTATTACAAAAAAGTTTCTATAGGAAATGCAAGTTCACATTTTAAAACAGATACACGACTCCAGCTAGGAGAGAAAAGGAAGAGAAAAGGTCATTTTTGTGCCAGTGGGTTGACATAGCAAGTTAACTCCTGTCCACAGACCAAGGAGCAGGTTCAGACTTCAGCTCTGGCTTTGGGGCACACAGGAGCTGCCACTGCTGCTGCTCAAGAGGCAAATGGAGCATGAACACAAGAACAACACTGGAGGGCAGGACCTAAATTGCTCTGCATGGATCACCTCTGTGACACACATACTGCATTAGGAGTGGGAATCATGCCTTTCTTTCCTTTATCACTTTCACCAGTTGTCCTACACTACTGGATTCAGATGTCACTGTTTTTACTGGACAGTTAAAAGACCAAATTTTTATTAGATGAACTTGAGGCGGCTGCTGAAACTAAAAACACCTTGTATTTGTCAGGCTACTGACTTTCTTTGAAATGCTATTTAATTAGGTTCACTTGAAAGGAGCCACCACAATCAGAAGTTTACAGATCTTTTGCCTCAAGTGAATTATCATTGCACTGTAACTGCTGCGAATGCAATCTCCTAAAACAGTTAATTGCAGCTAGTGCCAAATACTGTTCACTTTGGACAATGCTCTGATGTTTATATTTTAATATTTCACTTTTTACACCTCATCTTTTTCATACATTACATGGGCAGCAGTAACAGCTGAACATTTAAAAATATTTGCTTAGTAACTTCATACTGAGCTCTTTTAAATCTCCACTCCAGGAGAAAGCCACAAAGTAAAACATACTATTTCTTAAATTAAAAAGCAAATAGATGTCCCATTTTCCACCTTTCCTCTAAAGTGAGGGTGCTCTGTAAAAGAGAACATAAAAACAGGCTCTATACAATAGACCAAAGCAGTGAGAAGTGGAGTTTTTACTTTGACAAGGCTCTGGCCAAGGAAGCAGGAGATGAGGATACAGCTCTTGCAAACCCCCCAAATCCAGCAGAAAGGAAGAAGGTCATTTGTGGGCACACAGTGATGGGCAGAGGCAGGCAGGGCTCCAGCCTCACCTGCTGCTCTGACACTCTCACAGCACAGGATGCTCACTGCAGTGACCAGCTGAAGAAGGTGAAGGCAAAGTCAGCACAGGAGCAGCAGAGCCTGAGCAGCTGTGCCAGCACCATCAGCAGAGGCAGCAAGGCTGCACAGGGAACAACAGCCACAACCTCACCTGAGGGACAGGGACAATGACATGTGCTTAACACAGTCAGGCTCCAGGTGAAGCTATTTCTAGAAGCAAAGTTTTGGAGATTAGTACTTAAATGTCAAGCCTTAACCTTTCCTTCCTTTTTTTTTTTTAGTACAGTCAAGTCTCTTAGGACTTCAACATAAAATCACCGTATTGTGTCCAAGCCCACATCAACAGAAATTATGAGAGCTACCACAAACACTCAGGTGATTGAAGACAGGCTCATTGTTTCCAGCACCAGTGGATCTCAATGGCAAGTAGGAGAACACAGAAACAAAGAAACTCCCAACATCACTTAAACCTTTTTGTATCATTTTCCAGTAAGGCCACACTGTGACCACGGCCAGCAGAAAATCAGCTGCCACAAAGCCAGCAGAAGAGGACTGAGCAACATCAACTGTTTAGGTATGATTTCCCAAGAATTTGCACACAGAAAATATTCTCTTCAAAACTCCTTCTTAAACAACCAAACAATCACAGGTCTCAAGCTGTTTGCAGCATAATTACAGCCCGCTGGTTAATTCAAATTTGTTTTCCACAGAAACAAAGCAATATTTGGCTCAGTCACTGCTATAAAGCTTTTGTTCCTAACAGCATTTAATCACTCTGGGAGCCTTAGCATCACATCCACATTTATCTGTTTGACAAAGGGTTTGCATTCATTGAGCCATTCGTAGCTTAAATCTGCAGACTTGCATTGTTTAATGATGCTAAATTAGAAACAGTTCACTAATGACTTTTTGCCAAAGTTGGAGTTTGTCTGTTGATTCCTGCTATTAGAAACAGAAAAAGCAAGGAAATACACATTTTGTGGCTTTTCTACATAGGGAGAACTGTTTTATTCCCTTAATGTTAAAAAAGGTAAAATAGAAGAGTCAGAGGTTTCCCAGTTCAGGCTGGACTAACACTGCATGTATTATCTGCTCTTTATGTTTGGTCTTAAGTACACAACAGTTAAATAAGAAGTTTGACCAGGCAGCTTAATACATCCTGTGTATTACAAAACACAAAACCCGTTCTGCATGCACCAGCAGATTACAGTTGTACCTTGTGTGTCCTTATTTTCCACACACAGAAATCAGTAAATTAACACAATGGCTCCTTAGAGACAAATTTAAGGCTAAGGAGGCACCTGCACATTCAATATTTGGTCAAAGACCACATATGCCACTGTATTCCTGTAACCAAATTAGGAACTACTCCTCTCAAGAGTGTTAGAGGTTTTTTCCCTATATACTGGTCAGAATAATTCTGAAACCTTAAAAGTCAGTAAGATTCTGATTTAGGGTTTGGGTCCTTATCTACCATTCCTCTTGCTCTGTCACTTCTCACAGATGTTTCAGCATTCCTTTATTGCAGTCTGTCTGTAGAGGGGCATTAATTACTTTCAATTGTAAAATATTTTTCCCCTATATGTGATAAAGCATTTAGATCTATGCATGCCAGATAAGAGGGGCATGTGACTTGTTCATCCCATGAAAAACCACAATTGCAATTTAGACATTGATACAATCTTTGTCACCATTGGACAACAGCAATATAGATGCACACTTCCACTTTAGTGTGATAGCTACACATTATTACACTACAATTCCCATTATTACCATTTAGAACAAGCAACTACTATTTTAAAACCCAAATATTCACCAATCATTTTTTTTAAATCCACAGGTAGCCCCATCCAAATGTCAACAGAAAATACCACTTAACACTAGAAAACTCAATGAGTAGAATGTGACTGGACAACAAGATTTTTTGCCTTGACAAAGAAATAATGGCAAAAATAACAAAACTGGAAGAACTGACATGCTGGCAGAACAGGCTAAGTAACATATTCCAGATAATTCAATAAAGATGCTTTACCATGTCACAACACAATGTCAATATTGCAACATCCTGCTGTATAAGGAGAAGTGTGTAATTTTGGGGACCTGTAGGCCACATCATCCCCTATAAAGTCTCCCCAGAAAAAACAGTAGCCCCGGGAGACTTCACAATAAACAAGTTGGAGATTTTTTCTCATTTTTCTCAGTTTATTACAGCAATGAAATTTCACATTTCAAACTTAGAATAATCTATTGAAATACCTATTATATAAAGAGCAGAAGAAATACCCACAGGCACAAAAAAGAACTCCACACACAAAATTTGTGGGATTAAAAGCAGTCTCCTACTAGCATGATGCAAGACCCTTCTACTCCCCACTCATCCAATTCATCTTTTTGCATGTATTGTCAGATCAGTTTAAAACATATTTGAGGTGAGCCGCATATTGACTTCCAACATGTTGAAATTTGAAATGTCTAGGAAGCAATGTCATAAAATGGAAATGTTGCCAAAGACAGGAGCATGTGAATATTGTGTAGCCTGTCAAATGCTCAGGAGCCCAACAAAAGGGTTCATTTCCTAAAAATGACCACTGAAGGCAGAAGACATATATAAGGTGGTCCCACCAAAGAGAACTAATACAAGTGGTCAGATGAATTACACACACACACCTTTTCCCATTTAAGTATATATCACTGTATAGGATAAATTCAAAGAGCTCATTGTAGAGCAAAGCAGATTGGTGCAAGAAGACACAAAAGCATTAACCTGTATAACCAATATAAGCAGCTAACACTAATGCTGCGTACTCCAGAGTATTAAGAATTTATTCTACCTTTCTCCAAAGCAACTGATTTCCATTAGAGCAAAGCATTTCCTATTAGACAAATTTCATAACCACACGACTCAGGATTGACCGTGTAGCAAACCCTTTGATAACAATACATTTGGAATACCACATCTGTTTATTTCTAATATTAGTCAGTAATTTATGAAAACACATGCAAAGGATAGTCTCCATTTAATACTATTCCATGTGAAAGGATAGAAGGCACTAAGATTACAAGTGGATTATTCTGAAATAAGAATGCTTTTATTTTACTTATCTTTCAAACTGGCATGCAGGTGACTAAAATCACTTAATTGAACATTTAAATTTCAAAAAACCAGCTAAGAATATTCTTGCGTGACATAACCTTAGCAGAACAATCCTCTGTAAAATATTTTTGCATTATTGAATTCTTTATAGATGTTCATCATAGCACTTTAATCTCCTGAGTTTCCAAAAACATCTCTTCCATTTGTATTAATGGAAGATGTGCACAATTTAAAAAAAAAAAAAAAAACATTACCGGTGTGAATAAGAAAGAATTCTCTTAGTTCTTAATGCATGAGATACTGGGCACCATGAACAAGAAGTGGGACCCATGTTCCTTCATGCCTCAAAGCTGTTAAATATAATTCAGGACTACTCCTCACCTCACTGTAGTAGTGCTTTAATTCTTAACCTCTGCTTATGTCAGTCACTGTTGCTTTTTGTTTTTAAACATTTGGCAGTCATGTTAAATAACAGCCATGATGCCATGGGACATCACTTTTTCAAGAGTTATTCACTCTCTGTGCTATTCACTTTCTCCTTTCTTCTTATTCCCTTGCTGAAACTGTCCACCTAATATATGAAGTCACGTAGGTCTCTCTCCACACAGTCAACACAACCACAAATATGAATATGATTTGACTAGTGGTGCATAAACTTGCTGTAACAGCTTTCGCAATGTTTGACAAACAGCATCTATATTCTAAACCCCAGCAAAATAAGTGCCACAAAAGAAAATGCAGCCTGACAAAGGCGTGTGCACGTACCCACAGCTGCATTCCTAACTCATGCACTCAGCCAGCTGCACTACACCTACAGATGTTGGCACATGCCAGTCTTCCAAGTCTAATAGTGCTTGATTTTCCCTAAGCAATGTCACTGGATCTCTCCAGCTTGGGGAAAGTTCAAGCTACTCTGAATCAGTTTCAGCAGCAGTAAGGGAAGGTATGCCTTCCTTATCCCTTCACCCTCTGTATAATGTGGAGAGTTACCTCTTTGCAGTCAGGATGTCCTGAAAATATCCCTAATAAATAACTGGTGGTATAGAAATCCCCCAGCCAAGAGGCAGCAAACCCCTGCTGCTCCTCCCCATTGCCAGGAAAGGGGCACCAGCTCCTGCAAACCAAGCAGAATTCCCAGTGACAGAAGCACATCCTCATCTACAAACTGATCCCACCTCAGCTTCTGCAGGTCCTTCATGTCAGCTTCTGCCCAGCCACAAGTTCCCAAAGCACAGAACTCTGTGAGACAATCTCTTCACACTCATCTTCCCCCATCAGCAGCTACCACCAACTTCCCAAGCAGACACTGATTAGCACAGCTGCAGGACAGCCAACACTTTGCAGTGGCACTTTGTACACTGGTGCTTCAGCCAAGAAGCCAAACCTGCTCACAACCACCAGTCTCAGCATTTTGAGACAGGGAAACTGAGGCAGACTTCAGCTATCGGGCACACAGACCAAGAAAACTCTAATAAAATCTATACATCCTGATCATCAGTTTAATCTCTAGATATGTTGCCTGTAAATCATAAGCAGGATGAAGTTTTTAAAGCTAAGGTCAACTTCATTAGAAGAACCTGAAAAACTGGAATTTCATTTTAAATACAAGGGGAAAAAAGCCAAACAAAACACTTTTAAGACCTTCCTACTTTGCATTCCAAACTACACTAAACCCCTTATTTTGTAAGATTTAGATGTCAAGTATCAAAGGGATTAAAAGCTCAATCATACCTTTGTATACCCTAGATCCAAAATATGAACAAAGTGTTCATCTGTGAATTATAGAGCTTTATGGCCATTTATTTTACATCAATACATGTTCCATTTCACACACCACTTATTCCTCAACCCTTTACTCAAAACATAAGCTCTTTGCCAGTGTGCAGAGTACTATTTACAACAGAAGTTATAAATATGAATATGAAAAGCATCAGATTATATAAAACAGTATCAAATTTACTGTTATCACTACAATGAAAGTAATTAATCTGATCACCTACTTTACTGGCCAACCCAAGATTTTTTAATTAGTTGATTATATTGCCTAATAAAGTCGGTGCCATTTTGTAATGTTTCTCATTCTTTATAATAAAATATATGAATAATTTTAGTGTTAGACACACAAATCCTCCTAATACCAGGTCTGTGTGCCAATAAAGAAATGTCTCCATAAACATTGAGATACATTGACTCATTATCAAGAGATGATTAAGGCTGCTGATCACATATTTCTCATGCTCCACATAAGCTCAGCATCATATAGTTTAAACATGATCACTAAACCTGCTCGTACTTTCAACACACTGAGATAATCAGCCACACGATCCCCATCACAAAGGCTGGAGCATTCTCAGGGCTAAGATTAGCACTTTAAAGGCAACGCACAAAAGAAATGCTCCCTCTCAGCAGCAGAGACATCAGACTGGGCTAGTTCTGATTTTTCTTGCATTTAAGACCACTACAGTTTAAAAACAACAGCATAAGATAAAACACTGATGACACTGTATCCCTGAAATAGGCTCAAATGTCTCACAACTCTTATCGTCTTGATACTTTCCTTATATTTAAATCATATTTTTTAACAACTCAGAATAGGTAGCAATTTATAGGAAACAGCTTCCCTTTTGGTAGCCTTAAGGATATTTGATGCTTCCCATAAAAACCCTGAAGCACATCCACACCTTGCCATAGCTGAATTAATCTCAAAAGCAGAGGTTTTGTACAGGCAGGTTTGTTCCCTACCTTTCTGTTCCTGAGAACAATAGTGACCCTGCACATGGCGCTGCATCCTTTCAGCCCCACCATAACAATGCCACGCTCAGCAACAATTAAAAATACATTTAGAGGACCTGTGCACCTCTCTCTTACAGCTTGTACCTACTGTAGCTGTAGCAAAAGCCTATCTGTAAGCAGACAATACAAGCTTAAAAGTACTAATATCATAGGTATTAGGCTGGAATTCTATTGGAAAGTAGTAGCCTTTACAGCAATTTCCAGAAAAGTCACCTACAGTGCTACCTGGGCATTTTAAAGCAACTCTTCCTCCTTTTGGAAGAGCTGCTTCCTTAAATAAAGGCAGAAGGAATTCAGTACCCTGAGCTCAGTTTCATTTCAGAGAAAGAAAAAAAAGCCACCTGTATATGCTAACACAGAACTCACAGCAACAAAAGGTGAACAAAAGCTGCATCAGGATTTGGCAAGACAAAGGCACATTGTGAAGCTACTTTATACTGACAACCTGTATAACTACATAAGCATTCAGATATGAATGATTCAAATTTATTTTATAAGCTTTTATTGTAACTTTTTATGAAGACATTCAATTTGTATTAAGGCTAAGACTTTAAAGAATAAAACAAGACCAAAGCCGGATGATTTCACCTCTACAAGAACTCACACGAACAAAAGTGCAATACAATACAGCAGGTGATTTCAAGCTCAATTTCCAAATGAAATAGTCAGGAGAAGAAAATGTTCACATATACACTATATAGAAAGCCTGCCAGCCTCAAAGCTTGTAATTTCAAGATCAGCTCTACAAATTAACACCACCACAAACTTTTCAAATGAACATACACAGTATCATTATGAATAGAGCTTAATCTGCACAATTTCTCTACGTTTCAACAAAAAGGGAAAGACTTGACACGACATCCATCATGAAACATCCAGGATAAAATCGGGAGGGGGGGTCTACATAGCAAACAAGATAAAATTCTGAGTGCCAATGTCATTTAATATGTATCAGGGTATTTTGCCACAGGGTAGTCTCACAAAAAGAATTCCCACCTTATTATCCTCATTTCTCTCACTTACATGTATGCTGGAGAAAGTGGCGATGACCTGGATGTTTTAAGCACAGGAACTGGGAATTTCCAGATAGCAGGAGAGCTCGTTTTCCATTTCAATGGCATGTTGTCACCACGGTACTACAATAACAGTAAACAGCGTTTCCATAACAGACTACCAACTAGGACTTCCATTCCACACACTACTGACACAGCAGTAGCTGCTGCTAAGAACAAGGAAATGATTCTGCCAATGCCCTTAAACCGATGCTTCCAATCTGTAAAACAGGGCTGTAAGGCATCTCCTTTTAAATCCTGCTGTCCCCTAAAGCAATATGATGATTCTATCCTTCTAACTCAACAATAGTGCCACCTCGTTAGGGAAGCACTGACTGCAGTATATGTTAAGAAAAAAAAGAAAAGACTGCACTCTGCACACCAGCATAATGCAGCTTTATTTAATAAAAGCAGCTAATTTTTAAAGTACTGTTTCTGATGCTATTGTTCTACCTTAACAGGGACACTGCAGCACTGTACTATATTCTCTTCCTATTAACCTCATTTCTGACCAATGGAAGCAGAAAAAAAAAATGGGTTTCATATGAAAATGAAACAACATACCTACTCAGAATACACTTGTCATCCTCTGAACATTCTTCTTTTGAGCTGCAACAATACAAATGGGATATAAATCTCAGCATAGCCTTAGGCCACGGCTAATAGAGATCAGTGACTAAATTCAGCAGCCTGTTTTCCTCCTGTGCAATCTCTGACCAAACAATACAAGAATGCCATTATGGAAAAAGCCCATTGCAAAAATCAGTCCTTCTAATCCATAGCTAGGAAGACAAAATAAAGCAGAAATCGCTGCAGGTTTCTGCATGCTCTTCTAATAGCTTCTGCTTCAGGATGCTCTCATTTTCCTATTCTCATTTCCAAGGAGGAAGAGCAAAATCTCATGCATTTTACAACATGATATGGGAACACAAATATCGCTCTGTCTTCTGCAGTAGAGAAGCAGAGACTAGCAGGCTGTTAATAGCAGTCTTTGTAGGAACGCTATCAACAATCTAATTCTCAACGCCCCCCAGCAGCTCCCAAATTGCCTCCAGAGCTGACGAAGCAGATGGGGCCACGCCGGTCCCCAGCAGGGACAGCTCCGCAGCCCAGGGCTCTGCCTGGTGACCTCCCGGGGCTGACGACAGCGGGCAGCAGGGAAGGAAAGCTATTAAAAAGGGACTGGGGAATTTAACAGCGTCTTATGCAGAAGCAGAGCATGTTCCTAGGGAAGAGAAGGCAGAGATTCTGCTATACTGATTACCTTACAGGGAAAAAATACATCACCTCGAATGTAATCGCCTGAGCAGACCAAATCAACACTAAGATATTTAGTCTGCAGATTTCAGAATAGTCTCTGTGCAGCATGACAATTTTTCTATTCATCAGGACAGCTTAATCCTCTCATTAAAAAGCCAACACCCTGTCACGCTACTTAGCAATAAAGAATTGAACCAGGAGCTATTTCTATAAATGTCTATAAATTTATTCATTCTAGTGACATTTAACAACACTTTGATAGGGTTCTGTAATGGTGAAACATTTTAAGTTTCACTGTTACAAAGTGTTTTTCACAATGTAAATTCAATTTGGGGATGAAATCACTAGGGAATAATTGCTGCTCCTGATTATCATTATTGAAAATAGTTTTAGGCAAGCTGTTACCAAATCCAAAGGCAAGGAATTAAAACAACACAGGACAACCTCACTTAAAACCAGATGCACCCTTTGGACAAACAATTGAGGGCCTCTTACCCACTTCTCTGAAGTTCTAAATTACAAATGAGCAGCATTAACCCAGGCAACAAATTTCACAGGAACTGGGATCCTGAAGAGACACCACTGGGTATGACAATGGTGTTTATATGGTGTGACTATTAAGAAACAAAGTCCTGCAAAAACATCAATGCAGTTTTATCACAGTCATACTTTTAGCAAAACAATTCAGGTATTTACATGCCAACAGGCAGGCCTGGCTACACACTTGGTCAATACTGTGTCCAGTCTCACAAACACACACAACACCAGACAACTACATCGTGCCAGCTCTGCACTCAAAGTCTAGAAATCAGGCTGAAAGATGTTAGATAGCAGCTTTTATAATCACAAAGTAAAATAAAAATCGTTAATTTGCATTCACACACTCAGCTTTGCTTTTGCATTCACCATTATACAGAAAGTGTTTTAAAATACAGAAAGCAAACACAGTTACTCCCTTCCTCCCACTGAGTGCAGCCAACTGGTAACTGCTTGTAAAGCCTCTGCCTCCACTGCTCCACCACCCTCAAGGAGATCTTCACATGTTTTATTTATTAAGAGCAGCATGACTAATTTAAAAAAAGAATGAGGTTAAAGACAATCAATGGACCCCTTTTTCAGAAGTAACTCCTGAAATACTCTTTTGATCAGTAAAATAAAATCCAACTCAAGCCATAAAGTCATTCCCAAGATTGACTGACATTGAAGTCAATCCAGACAGGCACAGAAATCAGAGTTACTTGTCACTTTTGACCCCAACAAGATCATTCACCCTAGAGGGCAACATGAGTCCTCCAATAACTGCTCTCCTTTGTGTCCCACTTACTTTTCCACTTACTCTACAAACAACATAAATAAAATCTTAGCAGAAAAAACAAATAAACAATTTTTTTAAAGTACAGGAAATCCAAGCACTACCAACCAAATCCCCTCCCAAAGTCCAGCATAAACTACACCATCTAAGATCCCATGTACAAAACCCAGAATTTAAGAAAGCAGCAGTTGCAGGTACTCTAAAAATAGGGAAATACTTGTCACTTGCTTAAGAACAACCATGTGAGAAATGAATCACCTATCCACACATAAGGGAGAAAAAAATAAATCAAATCCCATTTTATTCCTGACAGTCACAGATCGGTTGCATATTCACAAGGAAAATACTATTATTATGTATTTTATGCTTTGCATCAACTATTCCTAAGTCAACAGAACATCTCAGTATATAATTCTGATATTTTAATTAAGACTTCAAAATAACATTTTAGCTGCACATTTAAATATATGGGAAAAGTAATCTGATCTCCTGGAGTGTGTTATACCACTGAATACACATTTTTCTGTTCTCATATTACATAAATTTGCCACTCATCCTCAAATGAAGGATTCTGAGGGCCAAAAGCAGCATTACACCTCTGTGCAGAATACTCCTTGCTGAGAAAATATTTCCCAGTGAAGTGCTCTGAAAACATATCAACTTGGCACACAAATTGAAGATGTGCTTTAAATTTAAAACTCCTAAGAGCTGAAAATCCCATGATAACTGCACAGATTAAATGTAATTTTGGGACCATTCGAAGGGCCTTTCTGTAATTTTCCACAAGCATGTTCACATTCAAAATTAAAAGCATCTACTATTTATAACTTGCTTGAAGTTATATTCTACTTATTATCCAAGTCTGCCACACATCCTTAATTCTGTGTACAAAAGATGAGAAAGTGTTTGGGGTTTAAGCAACTATTTCCATTTTCATTTTTCCAAAGCTGCACTGAGCACAGACAAGTAACTGAGAGAGTATCACGAATTTCTGCACAAAACTCAGCCATAAAGGAAAGGAACAGGTGGCATAAGAAGAATAAAAGTAAATAATGGCACCAAAGGCAAGATCCCAAGGTGCCACTTCACAGAGCTGAGACATTAGGAGAGGCCAGAAGCTCCTGGCTGGGGCTGAACAGCAGTGCAGCTCTGATCCCACAGGGAGAAGACTGAAAAGTGCTTGTGATTAGAGAGGAAAACATTTCCTCACCCTCTCCCTCCATCCCTGCACCTACATCCTGCTTCACTATTGACCAACAAGCAAACTTGGGCCCCAAATGAGAAGAGCAGGCACAGAGCATCACTCAGCAAGCACATGACCAAATCACACACAGAGTTCCCCTGCCAGGGCACTGATCACAGCATCTTTTCTTCTGAAAGCTCTCCCTGGTTTTCAGAGCAGGAACACAGCTAAAACCACATCCCTTGTGACTCTCCTCCTTTTCTGGGGATATCCTCTTCCTTCCTTTGAATGCTAAGCTGCTGCCTCGTTGTGTCACACACAGCAACTGTCAACACATTGTCCTCTTACAGCCCACTGTGTTCACAGTTTTGGGGCATCTGTGCATCCAACAAAACTTTTAAACCATCTCTGCATTTCCCATAAGACTTCCCTTCACAGTTGTTCAAAAAGAAGAAAAAAAGCACAGGCAGAAATCTGTAGCAGAGCCCAGGCAATAGAAAACTGTCCTAGTCTGAAAGTATTTATTCCGAGCCTTTGAATGCCACCTGAATTTTTGTATGAAAACCAAGCAGAATAAAAGTCAAATTCTAGAGATGTTGCTGGATTTTCATAAGTTTACACAAATAATGAGTTTAGCCTTTTTTCCTCACTTCTCTAACTGTTAAAAACAAAACTGAAAAAAATACTTGCTCAGTCAAGTGATTTGCTGTGGTTAAAAAATTGCTGTTCCACTTTAACAGGCTATTTACCTGTCTCCTTTTATTCATCTCTTAGGTGTCAGAGGAGCTGAAAGCACTAGGTGAAAAGTAGGGTTATGCTACATCACAACTTTCTCAAGTCTTCCAAACCCTTCCTAGCATGACCTGAAAAGTCTTCTCACTTCCAGAACCTCAGGCTTCTTAAGCTTTCCAGAAAGAAAACCAGCCAAAGCTACAGTGACAGTGTGATGTACATCTCCCATTTTCAGCTAGAAATGTAGACAACAGAAAGGTCTTAATATTTGTGTCATAAACTATTTCCTACTGATAGAGTGTTTATGTAAGAGAAGATGCCACACTCAGCAACAAGAAAAATACTTTAAAATGGTACTGGTTAGACCAGTAAACATATTCCAACTTCTGAGATTCTTTTCCCCCACACCTGTGTTCTAAAAATTCATCAATACAAAAGCATGTTTCCATTTTAAAATGCATATTTGTTATGTGATAAAATCCCTGGTTTATAATATTAGCAGCAGCAGAGCTCACTCCAAACTGAAGGCAGAAAATCAGTTTCACATAGGGAAAAGTTGTTCTCATTTTTTCTATATCTTCAGACCACCAGCCTGCTGAGCTGATGCATCCTACACCACACAAGAGTATTTTGATGCAGAAAAAAACAAAGCAGAACCCCCAAAATCCAGCAAAATATTCCCAAAGGCATGGAGCTCAAATGCAGTAATCATTTCAATATCCAAATCATTTCAGCAATATAAATATGGCTGCAAAGGCACGATCTAGAAACTGAAGAGGAACAAATAAGGATGTGTAACATTTCTCTACAGGTTCCCAAAAATCTGTGTGATAATTTAATGGGCTTCCTTACTCAGCTCTTTCCACTTCACATGGGTGCTTCTCATGCCTCTACCTCTGGCTTTTCAGTCTATTAAACTGCAGCTGTTCCAATTACTGGAAGAGAATAATTAAAAGATGGTGTTGACAGTACTGCCCTATACATGAGTCAGTTAATTAATACAATTTCTTTCACCAGATATCTCAAAACATTCATACCAAAATTGATAGGAAGGGAAAACAAATCTTTGCCTAAGAAGGAATCCAAAGGAAACCACTGCAGTCACATCTGCAGTCCTCTCACAGCAGCACTGAAACATCCCCCAAATACTGAAGTACAGAAGAAGATTGGCAATATGCACCTGGCAATGCGTTTACTGAAATGGCAACATTTCTAGAAACATCAAAAGTCTTACAAAGAAATCTTACTAAACCTTACAAAGAAACAGTCTTTGAATTTCTTTTTAATTTCATTTAAAAATTAGCTTTAAAACTGCTAAAGAAAGTTCTGACAATAACACCTGTACTTTGACTTGCTACCTGCTATACTGTCTCAATTTTTTTTTCCACAATTGGGATAAAAAGGCCCTCAGACATCAGATATAAATTACAGCAGCTTTTAGAAGCAGTTGTACTGTAGACATCAAGGTGCATGTGATGGATAATAAATGGATCCATCCATAATCTCATCTCATAAATGGATCAGAGATGCTTACAAAGTAGTTACTACCAAATAAATTTAATTCTTTTAAACTGGGATGACTGCTCATGGAACAAGGAGCAATCATAAAGAAGTGAGATAAACTGGGTTTGCAGCCAACCCCTCCTGCTGTCAAAATGCTGTAAGTAGTGCAGGTTCCTGTCTCTATGGCAATATGTGGGGCCCTTTCTCAAATAGAAAAAAAAAAAAATCCCCAAATCTTCAAATATTAAGTTAAGCAGTCAGGGCATCTCCTATGTCTTTAACAAGAAGTCCTACAGTTTTCTATCCCCTCACTCAGCATTTTTTCCTGTATAAATGAAGAAATTGCTGCAGTAATATTTTAGGATGCATCAATTCAGTGAAAATTATACATAAACATACATATGCATACTATATATATGGGATTGTTCATATAGCATGTGTGTGCATATATATATATATATATACATGCAGACACAGACACGATATATAGACATGTATTATTTATATACATATTTGACAAATACACATTACCCTGCATCTGACACAGCCACTTCCCCTTCCCTTCCACACTCCTCAGATAGGAGAGATTCAAATTCTCATTTTATTTTCAGACTATCAAAGTTCTTCAGCAAGCCCAAGATGCTGAGAAGGAATCATGTGGAGAAATTAGTTTCTCCATTTCACACATTCTTAAAATGCCCATAACCCCGGTCTTTGCATCATTCATAAATGAAAAAAAAAATCTTATAGTCCAAGTTCGAAATGCCTGAAATTATTCAGCAACAGCAAACATTCAAAAAAACTCATGCCATTTCCTATAAGGTCACAATCCACTATTTTTAAAACTATTTAAGTAAAATAATTTTGCTCAAATCTTAAGTCAGGTGCCCAAAAACTTGCAGGAAAAGGAAGACAAGAAATGCAGAAATTCAGTCCCTGTAGTATTCACATTTTAAATATTTGGAAGCATTCAGTTATTAAAATATTAAAGCCTATCTCAGGTATATTTGGTAACTATACAAAGTTTCAGAAATATTTCTAATATTCTGAAATGTGTGTTTCTTACAATGAAAATGGGTTTTATTTTATGCCACTTATCGATGTCTTGCATTTTCTTCTGTGTATTCTTGAAGAGAGATTTTTCTAAAATTGAGGTAAGATTTGTCAAGATGCACTGTTAACTTAATTACAAGACACAGGTTATAATATTAAAAAAAAAAAAATCTTTACTTGGGTAAATTACTGTTATGTAAAATTTATTAGGTAAAATAAGATCTTGAAACACTTAGTAGGAGGCAAAACCAAAGTGAGCTAATGAAGGTTTCCAATTTTTGATCTAAGTCCTTGTACTCTACTGACAGCACACCACTAAGAAGAAATGCTTTTGAATTAGCACCAATTTATTCAGAGAAGTTGGCTCATCTTCCCCAGGTGATTATATTTGATAAACCAACACAGAAAACTGAATGCACAGTCACAGCACCAGACTGACCCTGCTGAAGATAATTGTCTGAAGCAACAGTTATTTTTATTGGGTCAAACTGTGAACTACAAAGAATTTATTTCTAAACAACTTCTCCACAGCTGTTATAGTCTGCTGGCTGCTCAATTTATTTCAGTAAAGTATGCCTAAACACATTTACACATCAGACTCAAATGCTGCAAATATATTAAACAATTTAGTAATCAAACAGAAGCCAGGACTGAGCACCAGCCATGAACAACTTCAGTATTTCCTGCACCAGACAGTGAACTGCAAACTGCAGGTGGCATGTGTTGGGTAATGTTTTTTGGAAATATTCTTAGAGTGGAAGTTTGTGGGTTTTTTCTTTCATTCTTGCATTATTTATGTGGAATCTGTTAGTCTTCTTGCATTCTCTAAATCCTACCATCTTTATCCACTGGAGTGTGTTTTTGTGGTCCTGCACACCCACAGAAAGTATCCCTGAGGAAAAGAGAAGAACAGGTGTGGGTAGGCAAGAACAGAGCCTTGATCACTGCTCTTTGTGTGCTTCTGTAAGGACTCAGTTTCATTAAAAGCCAAAAATTCAAACTTTTCCTGAACAGAGGAATTCCCACTGCACTGTCACCTCTGATGTCCCCACTGTGGACACTCCTGACACCTCTATCCCAAGGACAGAATCGCTCAGGAAGACTGACAGAGAATTGAAGAGGTTTCAAGAAAGATGCTGATGCTTCAAGGGCAGGTTGTCAGAAATCATCATGCACAGCCTGGGAGCCATAAAAACTGCAGCATGCATCTTGCAGGATGCCATGGCCACTGCACTGCAGCTGGCTGGATCCCTTCAAGGAGCCACAAAAGGTGCAATCAATTCAACTACCTGCCTTCAGATACTCTGAAGAACATTAGATACAAATTTTTACTGAATAGCAGTTTGGTCTTGAAGTTCAGCTTGCCTTCACACAGGAACATGTGAAAGTCTTAGCAGCAAAAAGTTCAATCTCAAATTTGTCACCAATGTTAATTGTTTATGGCTAGTGTTAATTTCTCACATTCAGTGAGAGAAAAAATAGTGTAACTTCTCTACACTAGAAAAGGAGTTTCAGAACCACAGATAATTTCAAATAAATGCCATGTGAACAGGTGAAATTAGTACCAAAACCAGAACAGCTCACAGGCAGTGTGGGAAAAAGAGAGTTTTGTACTAAATTTTCATTGTACAATCAATGAGTGTATTTATGACACAGCATTAGCCCCATCCTAGGGGTCATCAACATTTAAAAAACACTTGCAACTTTCAAAATGCATACCTTGCTTACATTTAGATTTTTCCAGAAGACAAAAAAACATGATCACAAAAACAATTCTTCATATGAACTTATTCCATTTCTCTGAAATGCACCACTATGTTCTACTTCTAAATCACTAAATGTCAAAACTCCTGTGTAATAATTAAATTATAGACAGAAAATTACAAACTGCTTTCATCTTTAGCAGCTCTGAGAACATACATTTCAGGAAAATTCCATCTTTCCTAGGCAAAGTTTTGAAAAATGCCAGTTACTTGTTTCAAATATATTATGGTGGGCAAACATACAAGCTATTAATTCATTTCCAAAAACAGATTTAAAGTTTTAAAATATTCATTTAGCAGACTGGAAGAACTCTGCAATTGCAATACCCCTATTTAGTGGCAATCTGGATAATTTAGGATCAAATGAGGACACACTGCTTTGCATAAAATAATTGTACATAGCAAGAAAAGTACAAGCTGATTTTAGAAAGGCCCATGGAAGAATGGCAATCTTACTTGTATTTTTAAAAGCTATGAACTATTTAAATTAAATACTTCAAAGTCTTATGATTATAAACCTTTTTTTTTCATAAAACTTCAGACATCTGACTCCTATTCAAAAGTGCAGTGCAGTGCTTTCACCAATGTCCATGTAGCAGTTTCCACAGGTCATTTTACCAGCACTTCACACATTCCTGACAGTTTCCTACATCTTTATTGAGAAATGTGGCCACATCCCTGTACTTAGCAAAGCCTCCTTCAGAAACACAGAACAGAAAATAAATCAGTGAAGCTCAGAGGAGGAGAAGACTGCAGAGGGGTGGGTGGGAGGCTCAGCCCAGTGAAAGCCACCACCAGCACAGCTGCACCACTTCATCCCACCCACATCATATGGTCAGGAAAAAAAGGGTCTAAATTCTGCAAATAACTCCAGGCTCCTATGCAAAACAGTCACATCCTTCTCATCTGTGCTGCTCTAGTGAATCACAGCAGGCTCAGGAGAGATCACATTGGAGAAAAAAAAAAAATCAATAATAGAAGTGCATGGTGTAGAGGTCCTTGGGGTGAAATAGCATTGCACAGCTGTGATGCATGAAGACACAGTGCAAGAGTCAGCTAAACCAAGAAATGTCTGTATTTCAGCACCTTCTGCAGCTGCAGTAGTGTACTTTTCTACAGCTGAAGATATCTTTTTGAAGCATACATAGAGAACACCAAGCAACCACGATAACTTTGAGCCGGGACAAGCCCTTCACTGAAATAGTTTTAAGTAAGGCAGTTGTAATTCGGGCCTTTGTCTGCCAGAGGGAGCTGCAGGAAAGTGAAAATCCCGTGCATCTCATTCCTTCAAAAGTTTCAGGGTTGTCCTAGATTAAGGGTTGTCCTACAATTAAGGATTCTGACAAAAAGGGGGCTTATTGCAAAATCCACCCCAGCTGTGTCTGCACAGGGCACCCCTGCACTGACCCCACTACCGAAACCCTGCCCAGTGCCCTCACTCTGGGAGTGAGTCTCTCTACAACTCTGAATGGAAACAATATCTCCATTTAAAGTTTACTTAATTACTTTTTAATTAAGACTATAGTGGAGATGACTGCTCCAGAGACAGACAAACAAGGAAAGCATCAAATGAGATGGAATCTAACACCATCTTACACCAACTTGTCAATAAATGCAGGGCAGCACTGCACAAAGACCAAGCTTCCAGTTAGAACAAGACACATTATCTTAAAATAGATTATCATTAAAAGGCTCATTGTTTTGAGGTTTTTTTGCACTCTTCATATACTGCTTCTAACACCTAATGGTGGTACACCTAAAAATCTGCCTGTGGTTAGAGGTGCTACCACACAAAACTATCATTTATATGTTACCATACCAATAACTTTTTTTCATAGCACTTGCTTAAAAGCTTAAAATAAACAGGAATTGGTCTCATTTCACAAATTGATATTCAAACAATGTGCTCATGGAAACTGGGATTCTGTAAAACAGTTCAGGGAAGAATTTCACTACACGCATACTGGATAGCACCTTTCTTCCCCCCTGCGTTTTCAGGTAAACTATTTCCACCTTCAAAAACTTGACCAATAAAAACCTGCGCACAAGGGTTTCCCAATTTGAAAAATAAAATAAAAAAAAAAAAGCAGATGGGTATACCTTTAAATAAATCTTTTAAATGCTAAGGTCTAAGCTAATGCAGCTATCCTTAGACCAAAATTTCACCAACTTTAAAATCAGTGCAATAGCACTGTGTGCTTTTCTTGCAATCAGAATGCTTTTAGGAAAACCAGTCGTGCCACCTTCTGGAATTCATAAGAACTACACACCAAATATTTTAATACATTCCCATTTTAAATGGGAAAAAAAAACCCAGTACAAACAGAAAACTCACTTTATCTATGAAAACAATGAAAAATACTACTTTTTTATGCTTTGGTTGAGCTGTGCAACATCATAGCTAGGACTAGCTAGATTGGACTAGTTTGTACCCAGCCTTGAAGTCCTAAGGCTGTACTACCCAGGAGATGGATTTGATGGTCCTTAGGGGTCACTTCCAAATGAGGACATTCTGTGACACCTGCTGACAAACACAGCACCCTTCCCACATTTCACGTGGTCTGAGACATGAGCTATTCTGCTCTTTGTCCCATCTTACCAGCTGCAGCAAAGAACTGGGAAAGGCAGAGAGTAAAAAGGATGAGAAAACCTGTGGAATGACTTCTGTACAAGACTTAACAGCATGGAAAGCAGAGAGAAAAGAAGAAATACATTCAGAGTATATAGTGTCACAAAAAGCATGGGAAATGTGGGGTCCTGATTCACCTGCTCTCCAACACAATAAAGAAAAAGCTTTACATGAAACTAGCAGATGTTTGGTATGGGAAATAAAAATGAAACAGAGGAAATGTCTTCAAGAAACATGCTGCAGCTATCCCACCAGCAGCAGCTCTTCAATAACTGTTTATTACAACACAGATTCACTGAGGCAAAGTGAGAAAAACAGTTCAAAACAGAAGCGGTTGTACCTAGTGCCCCATAGGTGACTCCAGCACTCACATACAAGGCCAGCAATCAAACTTCTCCACCTTACCTCCCACTACCAAAGCATCCCTAATTCTGCAGGGGAACACACACATGGTTATGTAAAAACAACTGTAAATCCCCTTCCTCCTATATTACACCTGGATCTATGCAATTAACTCTGTAGTGGTAAAAAACACAAGGGAAAAGGAGTTTAAGCTATGACTTCAAGATATTTTGATCATTTCAAATCTATGCCTTCAATGCAAAACTGTTTCTAGATGTCAAATTCCCACCAACGGGTTCTGGAGCAGAAAAGGCTTCAGTGAAGGAAGAATGAAGGCACAGAATTAGGTATGAAATAACATTAACAAATTAAGTGAACAACTGACTCCAAAGTGTGTCAACTGCTACCTCACAACCCCTCCAAGACAAACATTTAGTGATTCTCCCATCTTAGACAATCTCTGACACAGCAAGTAGGTATTTCTGACTGCAATTTTCTGCTGTAACTGGGAACTACAAAATTTAACTATATGAATTTAAAATAGAATTTGGAAGTTTGGTGTAGGAACCAAACCCAAGACCATGCTAAGTCACTGTACCAACAGCAGAAACAAGGTAAGACAGCTGAAACACAAGGACATCTATTTGCATGCTGACAAACTTCTGTAAACCTCTGCATATTCTTTCAGCCATGTTTACTCAGCTCTCTGCAGTATGTGTCCCATGGTATAACCATTTTCTGGATCTCTAAACAAAGCAAAACTTATATTAATCAAAGCTTTGCTTTGACATGTTCTTCCTAGTGCAGGATATTTTACTCCTTCTGAAGTTTGGCATTTTCATTTTCTGGAGATGCTGAAATTACAATTTTGCCCACACAAGACAGAATGATAATACACAGGAGGGTATACAACACCATGAGAAATACAAAACATGATTTTCATCATAAGCAACACCATAAATCATGCTGCAAATAATATCTTACTTGCCTGAAAGATTTTACAAGAACCTCTGAGATAACTAATATAAGAGCAGAGTTGCCCAATAATACTTCAGGAGAATCATGAGAGACATTCAGACCAGGCAGGATGTGACTGCAACCCCCTGAACAAAGTCTTGCTGCATATTGCACAAAGTGTTGCCAGGAAAATGCAATGCCATAATCCCACATAACTAACTGTTAAAATACTTTTTAAAAAAAACCATGCACTAACCTCAGCCATGTATGAGCTTCTCCTGTCTCTCTGTGTATCTACAGATATTTAGAACTGGAACTGAGTAGATTCCTGCAATTTACTAAAGCACTCCTTCACTCACTTGGAACAATGATTCTAAATTTCAAACCCTGAATATACTGAATATTGAAAGCAGCGTTGGTGTCTAGAGATCCAAAGGCAATCTCAAAGGAGCTCAGTACTTTCATAACAGTAAAATCCTTGAGAGCTGAAGCTTTGAAGGCCTTTGAACAGCCTATACTGAAAACATGAAAAGAAGGGAAGATTAATTCTGGGGACACGTGGGAAATCTCTGCTGAGACAAACATACATTACTGCAAAAGCACAGGATACAGTGGTCAGATTAGGAAGGGAGGAAGGCAGGAAGGGAGGGTAGTAAACCAGATATTTATTCAGTAGGGTCAGTACTGAATTCAAAGCAAAATGCAGTTGGTAGCTTAAGATAAGATGAACATTTGCCACAAGAGTTTCTGTAAACACTGAAATCAAAACTGTTCAGTGAATAATAAACCTCTGCAGGGAAACCAAGAGTTACAGCAACTACGAACCCAGGAGTTTTACATAAACACTGCTACAGAAGACTGTTCTTTCTTTAGTGCTTCTCATCAAATTTCTGTGAACTTGTGTTCTGGCTCATATCCTGAATCAAGCAACAACATGCACAAACATACCTTCTTCTGTTTGAGTCTTTCACTAAAGTAGAAACATAAGCAAACTACTGACACCTTGCTGTCCAAAAAGCAGCTGCTGGGGAGAAGTTTCTAAAACATGACAAAGTTTTGCTGGATCTTGAAATAAATGTCCATTCAAGGACATTTTTTTTTTGCTGTGGGAAAGGGGATGTGCAGATGGCACTAATCAAAGACCAATTTATTTAAAGGAAAAGGCCTATTTGAAGACTACCAAGTATTTTAAATAATTACATTCAATAAATAGTTAAGAAGATTTTCAGTCATTCTATCAGGCACCTGTGTGTAAATAACTAAATACAGGATTTGTAGATAAGCAGCCTATTTATAATTGTCTTTTATCAACACCCTAGAACAACTCACAAGGCCCAGTGTGACTAAGCTTTTACTTCAGGGCTCTAATCTGATGAAAGTCTACAAAATCCAAAGGGCAAAACTAAAATTAACTAAAATTACTGAGCCTTAGCCTTCTGCTGTTGAATGTACAAATTCTTTTTCACAGCAAATTCCAGCAATGTGATTCAGTTCATTTACCCTGCTCCTGAGTTCTGCATCAGTGTGTAACCCAGTTCACTGGCTGGAGAACAAGGCCATTGCTGTTCTCCAGAGCTGCTCATTACTCCTGCAGCAGGAGCAGCAGAGGGATGGCTGCTCCCACTGCACAGCCAGCCAGCAGCATCACATAATTACTCCTCATAGCCCAAGCCTCTGCCACACCCCAGTGCAGAGCAGCAAGGAAAAGGATTTCCTGCTGCCAATGACAGACCAGGGATGTCCTGGCCAGGGCCCTGAGCAAAGCCCAACACAGACAACTTGTACTTTGCTGGATGGGCCAAGCTCTAATTATCTGAAAACAGAACTGAGCAGAGTCACATTGGTGCTCTAATTACCGGGAGACAGAACAAGAGAGGAGAAAACCTGGCTGTGGGAGCACAGAGGAAGCCAGACAAAGGCAAAGATGCTGCTCCAGCCAGGAGAGAGCAGCTTGACAAAGCCTGCAAACTCCTCTGCTGCAGCTCTGGTGTTCTGCTGCACTCCCACATTGCTCTGACTCACTCCAGGCACAACAATTTCAGCAACAGCAAACAGGGCTTTGCTCCTTGTCCAGCTGGGCTTCCAGGGACTTGCTGACTTGTTGATACATGACCTCTGTGCTCTTTGGGACAACAGAAGCAAAATGAGATTTAACACATTCTCCTTAAATTAAGTTCCCTCCTGGATCCTTTGTTGATCCACCTCCACCTACCTGGCTGTCAGCTTAGATTCAGCTGCCCTGTAACAGGTGAGCTGGAGCAGAAGAATGAAAGCAGAATTCAGGAATTTGGAACAGGGTGGCTGCATGCTGGAAATGTTTGGAATCCAGCATGATGGAGCTGGATGTGAAAACATAGCTTGGGAAAATGGAAGGAGATTAGCAAGATGCTCAAGTTTCAGCAATGCCATAGGAAGGTCAGGCATAAATACACACAGAATATTGTGACAAGGCAGAAGAGCAGTAGTTATAGCTGGAGGTTTTCTGAGACAGACATGGACATTTAAACAGTGCACTGTTATGTTCCATTGTTAAATTTGCCATTATCTGCAGGAATCATACTGATGTCTGGATTTCAGAGTGTTTATTTATGGGATGGAAGTCACCAGGCTGTAGAACACACTGTTTTAAAAACTGAGCTGTTTCCCTGAACAGCCTTCACTGGTCCTGCAGGATACCGGTATAATACCTCTGAAGATTATAAAAAAACTTAGTAGTTGCTTCAACTTTCATTCTCCAGGACTGAACATTAATGCAAATATAACCCAACACTTCTCATTATTACAAGATGTCCTTAACAACATTAGCAAGCTTAAGGTGCAGCTCATTAAAACAGATCAGTTTCAGATGCAAAACTGATCTCCCCATACAACGAGCACAAGCAAGACTGTTTTTCCAGCAGAGTCTCCACCACTGTGTGATTATTTTCCAAGATATGACTGATTTTGCATCCAAGTGAACTGCAACCCGAATCAGAGACATCCCAGATGTCCAATGACAATGGAATAATGGGAAATGTATTACCAAGCTGCACACAGGAATATACACAGGCAGAAAATCTCTAGCATAAAAAAAGAGTGGAAAGACTAATTTTTGAAACAACAGGAGTAATTTTTGAATGTTTTGTACATTATCAATTTCAGAACTATGCCAGTCTGTACCCAAAAGTGATACACACAGTTTAAATATAAGGTCACAATCAATAAATTACATGCAAACAAACAAATACCATAGTCTCTCTCAAAGGGACAATGCCATACACACTATGGGAGTAGATTATTTTAGATTTAGGACTTTAAATCACCTTATCATAAGCACAAAGTTGCTTTGGTTAAAGCCCTTCTTTTTAACTTGATGCATTCAAATAAACAGCAAACAGAGCAGGGAAACAATTACTCATAACTTACAACCACCACTCATCAGGAGAACAACTAAAACCAGCAGACACCCACCCACCCAAGAGACAGAAGACATAGAGAGGAAACAAAAGGGAAAGTGACATTCAGCATGAGATTACACCACACTGCTAACAGATGCCATCAGATGGAGAACTTTCCAAAGTCAGCTTTCCAGAAAAAACCTGCTTACAGTATGCTGAACATCCTACAAGCCAGCCAGACCTTCCAAGCAGTCAGGGCAGCTTGCAAGCTCACCTGTCCCAGGAAAAGCAGCAGCTGACCTCCTTTGAATGAAATATGAACTATTTTAGATCCACACCTCTCTGCCTCCCACATGAAGTTCAAGTTGCAAACAGTTCCTGTGCAAAAGGCACTGGCTCGCAAACCACACACTAAAGCTGCCCTTGGACAGATGGCAGGACCCACAGAATGTCTGGAGGAAACTGAACTGCATTTAACCCAGAAACATACCCAAACCAAAACCCAGCTTCTAAATATGAAAGAGAAGGTTTCTGCTTTGAACCACTGTTCTTTCTTCATGAAAAAAAGAAAAAAACAGGAATACACTTGTGTCATGTTTCAATAAATTCATTAAGCCTGGATGTTAATTTCTAGTCACAGAAGAGGAACTTGGGCACTTTTATCAAATATTCCATCACTAAGAAAACATTACTTTTACCTAGCCAATCCTGAAAACAATTACAGATACTTTCTTTTAATGCAAGTAACACTAAAGCTGCAAGTATTCACCCTACCAATTCCTAGGTCATTTTAGTGATTGGTTGAAAATAAAGATTATTTGGAGAGCTAAAAGCATTTACAGGAGAAAAACTTTTTACTGAAGGGGTTGATTCTTCCACTGAGATTAAGAAACCTTTACCCTTTAACAAGCATAAACACTGTCACACACACCATAGTGAGACCAGATGTAACAAATCCAGTGTTACCAATAAATATGGTAAAAAGTTTGTCATTGCCTTAAAAAATATCCGCTGAATTTTTTTCTAGTTCTTTATCTTCTAATTTTAATTCTTACACAAATATATTAAAAAAGGCTTCACATCACAATGCCAACATTTGCATTTTGAATGGCAATGGACTTCTAAAGTATTCAAGTGCATATGCCTGGGAACAAAGGACAAAATCATGAACCTAGGGAGGACTGAAAGCACTTAAAACATTACTGCTATGAACACAGAGGTGTGTTCATCTGCTAAATAAAATGAAGTACAAAAGAGTAACTTGAAGGAAATAGGACTAAGTAGGTACTGGTTGGGATTACTAGACTGGAAGTTTGCAGAGATGGAGAGAACACATACATAAGAACTTTGGTCTAAGGAAAGCTTTTATAACTGTTTTTCTTCAGAGTTTCACAGAATTATTCATTAAAGAGCCATTTTCCACACTAAGCAGAAACGTGACTGACCAAAACACTGCTAAGGGGTTGTGTGCACTCAGAGTGCAAGTCTGAAAAGTGAAACTTGAGACTGAATATGCTCAAATCACCATAAATGCATCCAGCAGACAAAAGGCACTTGTGTGCCTCTTTTGGGGGAGAAAAAAAAAGCCAGAAAATATACTGGTTCTAATCCAAGATCAAACCTATAAGGAAAATCCCCCCGGAAGCAGCGAGCAGCATACCAATGAGTTAGGTCATTCTTCAAGGCTGATTCAGCTGCTGCCAAAACATAACTTTAGTAATTTCAACTCTTGTCCTATGAATTATCTATTTAGACTGAGACAAAAGTACACTAAATCAGTCAATGAAACTACAGAATCTATTAAGATTTCTTCACTCCAAACTTGCTAAAAGAAGGTTGCCTAATGTCAATACATGCCTTGGAACAGAAATAATTGAGCATTTATTCTTAAGATGAATGCTCAAAACAGTTTTATTAATCTAGTTAAATGAAAGGTTTAAAATGCCATTAGCAATCCAAAGGAAAAAAAGTGGAAGTCTTAAATGGCATTAACAGAAAATCCCAGTCATGAATGATGCCTCTTGCTGCAGCAATAGTTTCAATCACCTTTAAAGGAAAATAAATCCCACCAACATACTGAAACACTCAAAGCCAGGCTGTTACATTTCATACAGTGGTGAGGAAAGGCACATGATGGATCCCTGTCACTTTCTCAGATAAACACTAAATCAAAAGTATCATTCCTGACAGGATGTCAGGATGTACAGATCCTTTACAAAGTAGTGTCAGAAACTGTTGTGCCAGCAGCACATTTCATCATAAACTTATGACCCCTAATTTTACCTTTTCCATGTAAGTATGATGTTCCTATTCAATTGCAAAATGCATGAAAACTAATAAAGTTGTTTATATTTGAGCATGCAGCTCAAAAATTGCATACAAAAACATACTTCACTACAAAAATATTTATTTGTCTTGTTTCTTTGAAAGATTGAACCCAGTTATCCCAGCATAAATTAACCACATCAGTCAAACTACCATTATGGGTGTGCAAAGTACAGCACAAGATAATAGAAACAATGCTATAGCTTCTATGTTCATATTATAAAGGAACAATTATGTTTTAAGTGAAGATTTCATTTCTAGAAAGAACACTGAAATAAGGTTGCTGGAATTTCTGTTGGGGTAAGGCAATCAATTCTGCATTAAATGACTGCTGAAGATCTGTGGAGTTCAGCTCCTGTTTACAATAAGAAATTAGGACTTGTGGTTTCAAAAAAGCATCAAAGAAAGCCACAAAACAGAGGAGACATTCTAAAACATAGAATCACAGCAAATCACAACTTTCCAATATCTAAAATGTAAAGATGGGAACTGTTCCCTTCACAAGGATACACTTGTCTAATTTTTCCATCAAAAATCTCTCTTGAAAACATGTTAAGAACCAAATTATTATCCAATTAAAATCAATATTAATTCATTTTTGTCACCACAAAGCATTCCAGACATTGAAAATATTCTGTATTACAAAAAAGGGGAAAAAACCTACTGAACTTTACTCATTTTTCTCTTTGTCAACAAAGCATCAACAATTGAAATTCAAAAGCTGAACCAGGTTTTCAGACATTTCAATATTATAAAGCCTTGGGTGAAAGTGACAGTGTTTATATCAAAATAATCTTCTCATTTCTTCTCTTCTGCCCACATGCTACCTCGAGTTTTGGGCAGACCTTTATTTATGCCTTTTATCTTGCCTGCAGCAGTACATCACTGGGGACGTGCAGTTTTGCCTGACTGGTAATTTGTGTGCTGGGAGCACTAAAGAAAGAGGGTTTTGTTTGCAGGATCCTGTCCCTTGGCATGAAAGTGAAGACATAGGAAATATGAAGGGTGCTGTTTCTCATTCAGAACAGCAAGGGCCTTAAATAAATGCAGTTATATTGCAAAATTATTTTTACCAATTTATGTCATCAATTAGGAGAGGACATCTTCTAGAAGTGTATGCTGCAGGTATAAAGAGTTACTGGCAAATAGACAACCATTTTTCAAAACTTCTTCTACCATATCTTCAAGATGCAGCCTTTTCTGCCTTGTTATCTAGTCAGGTAAAATCCATCTTTCACAAAATTAAATTGTTCTGGCTTCTGACAAGCCCCACATTTCCTAATCCTTGAAACTACTCAAGTGTCTTCCTGCCTTGTCTCTTCAGCCACATTAATTTCCTACAGCACATCCATCCACAACTTCTGCTTCTCTCACTACATCCAGCATGAAAAGCTGCTTTCTGATGCCCTACAGGGCTCAGCTTTGCTGGTTTTGCAGCAATTTTTCCTCTCAATTAGATCAACCTTTGGCAATGCAGCCAACAAACACCTGTGCTCTCTTCCATGGGAGCCCTAACACACAAAAGCACCAGAAAAGAAGAAGCAACAATAATTTCTCCTTCAAAACACCAAGCTGGCAATGGCACTCAGCAGTCAGAGTGATGATATACGGCAGCTATCACTTCTTAGATGTAGATTTTGCACAGATCCCAGACAATCCACAAGCTCTTACAGCAAGAATTGGGAGCTCCAGTTTGGCACAGCACAGGCACAGCTTTACAAGTGCAATTAAGCAGCAATTGTTAAGGTAACATTTTGCATCTTGCAATCCCAAAAACTTGGTAATTTCTGATCAAAAGCCACCAAAACTAACCATGAAGAGGGGTGCAAGCTGACTGCAGAGCACTCTGCTAGCCCAGCAACAGCAGAGATTCAGCCTTCCCATCAGAGGATATTCTGATGCAGCTGCAAACACCCACATGCAACATCTGTTGAGTCAGAGCTGCTTTAGGAGCAAGGGTTAAAGAGGGCATCAGACAACATTTCAAGATATTCCCCATGGATTTTTCTCTTTAACTGAAAATACTATGACACTGTTCTTTATTAGAAGAAGAAAAAAAAATATCAACAACTATTCAGATTGGCTCCTTGAAGCAAAAGCAATTTTTAGTAAGTTGTGCAAAACTGTCCAAAGACTAAATTTTAAGGAAGCTTTGTTAATAAAAAAACCCAACACACTTCGTATTGCACTGAAGAGTTCATCAAAATTCAGCTGTAGGCAAAGTCAGCATGTGTTGGATCAGTTCAGACTTCCTGAAATGCCATTTACAAGCAGTGAATTTCAGGTAAGCCACATACACTAAAAAGGAAGTGAGACTAATGGAACAGGATTCACTACCATGAACTCCATAATACAAAACCATATTTAAAATCACTGCAAGTAATTCTTGTTTTATGTAAACCATTCTACTGCAAAATTAGCTTGTACAGCACACAGAACACTGCTAAAGCAGCATAAACACCTGGCTTGTGAAAAATACACCCTGGCAAGCAGGAGGCAACTCAGCAAAGGACACATCACCAATGTGCAGAGAGTAAAGCTCCAAAAGATCTATTGCTTTGCCTTCACCATCCTAAAACACTTCCCAAAACAGCTCAGGACACCTGTACCAAATCAGAATACAAACTGCTTTACTGCACAGCCAGCGCAACCTTTAATAAGACATTGTAGAGCAGCAAAATAAACCTCTTGTGCTGCTACTCTGAGAAAGGAAAACCCTTCTACAGCCTTAATGAAATCTAATCTATAATCTCAAAACCATTGAGCAATTTCAATCCCTGCATAACATTTGCAGGAACACAACTGTGCTTCTGTGCTCCCAAGCTGCACAGGATTATTTCACTGCCTAAGTACACTGGCATCTTGGCTCTCAAGTCAATCCCTGTCTTGGCAGATAGGGGCTAATTCCTACATTGAGCTCCAAGAGGGACAAATCTGACAATACCAGAGTCATTGTAAAATTTCAGCACAAACAAGGTTGCATTTTACAGAAAGATTTAGGACAAAGCATAGCTGGAACACATTTTACAGAAATTTTGATCCACTATCTCATGTCTGCCACAAGTCATCTGAGACCCCTCCTCTCTTTGTACATCACTTCTAAAGATTATCTGCTCCAAATGAGCTTTTCTGTCCATTTCCATGGCCTAGATGATGACACTGCTTCCACCCTCTGCCCTGTATCTAAAGGAACAGCTCAGCCTGCTGCAGCCTCAGACAGAGCAGGGTCAGAAACTCTTCCCACCAACACCTACCCTCAAATAGGGCAGGCACAGAAACCCCCATTCCTACAGGCAGCACATGAGCTCAGTCAGGGCTCCCTGCAAGGACAGCCCTAAACCACTGCACTGAACAGAAAGCAGCAGAAAACAGAATTTTTACAATGCTGAGGTATGTGTATTAAAATAGTGTTTTAAATGAAAAATTCTTCTGAATTTAAAGTCTGATGATCAACTTTTTCATGCCTGGATTTGCAAAATGAACCAAATTTAAACTCACATATCTATGTTGTAATTAATCAAATTATTATTAGTTGGCCCAAAAGCATCCAATTAATTTATAAGTGCTCTTAAAATGTGAACTTGGAGATTTCCCATCTCTTCAGTATTCTGTAAAGGACTTTCATCTGCACTTTCCAACCCTCATAAAGCATTTCCCTGATATAAGTCACCTGTGGCTACAACTTATTAAAGCTCATTCATCATCACCTACACTTAATAAACCCACAGTGATGAAATAAACTCTGCTGACAAAAGGTTGATTAGATAAGCATTGCATGTAAGAAAAAAACTGTACAGAAGAAATCCAGCAAAGTGGATTTGGTTGTGAATTGTCTCTACAAAGACAACAGGATCATGACATTTGGATCCCACTTTTCCTCACTACCAAGTGAAAAAAATCCTGCTATGAAACCAGCTGCTGACTGTCAATTATTTTAAGAGCATAAAGCTTTATGTGGTTACAGAGAGGAAAGGCCAACAGAACACATTAGTCAACCCATTCATGAGGAAACTGAATAGCTTGGATACAGGATGTCCCTTCAGTGCCCAGCTTGTCACATACAGTCCCTGCTCTACTCACTACCAAGGGCACAGCTCAGGCACCTTCTACTATTGCCCAAACGAGACTCACTCAGACATGGGCAGGAGTCGAGCAGAACAAGGCACCCTCATTCAGCCTGTCCAGAAATAATCAGCATTGGGAATGCTGTGCATCTCTGCATTTTGGTTGAACTCCATGTTAAATATGATCCACTTAAGAATCCCCACTCAAAAATTGATATTTCTGAAGTTTATTAATTTACAAATCAATATTACATAGAAAATGAAAAAGCTTTTATTGGACATTTGTTCTTCATTAGCTAAGTTACATTTTAACTTAATGGACTAAGTTGCAGTGTATATTTCAAGTCCTTTAAAACCTTTGAGCATTCACAAGGTGAAATGTTCTTCAATTTTTCACCAGAAATTCCTTATATCAAGTACACAGTAATAACCACAAAAAGAACAATGGCAACAGGAAAAAAACAATTTCCTCTATATAGTCCACAATACTTCTCAAGATATTACAGCATAAAGGTTAAAGCTAAGGTTATGATCATGCAGAACTGGCAAAGGAACCGGTTCCTTCAGCTCCCTCCTGCACCAAAAATTAAATTAAATTCTCAACTTATCCCATTATATTTTACACAGATTCACCCTTGCAATAATGCCATAAGACCTAATGGAACTGTCCACAAAGATATCACCTGTTACTGCAGCTACTAATGCTGACACAGAGGAATATTAATGCAGGGAAATCCCAAAACACTCTTCATGGTGGTGCCACTGGCTGTGAGCCTCATCCACTCAAGCATCAGAGCACAGCCTGACCCAGCCCAGTGCTGAAGACCATGAAAAGCTGACTGCTGTGCAACTGAAAGGTCCTTAAAAGCAACCACCTGTACAAAATAAATGCTAGCCCCACAAAATAACTGCTGCCTATTTCACAGAAACTCTTTTCTGAAAATATAGTCAACATCTGTAAATAAGCCCCAGGAAAAAATTATGTATTATCAAATTACTGTAGCATCACCATAAGAATACTTCAAGGTATAAAGACTGATACTTGGAACAGTTCCAATTTTATTAAACAGATAATATTAAAGAGATCATTATTTTTAAAAATAATGAAGTAATGAAGAATATTGCATATTATCATTGCTACTCAGCCAACTGCAGCTAAAACTTCACAGACTTTGTCCACAAGAGATCTCAACAGAGTAAATCAAATCAACACTATCTCCTGGGTAAGTCAGCTGGATCAGGACAAGGATTTCTCCTGCTGCTTCATAAAGAATCCAGCATCTGGCCAGGAGATTGTTACAAAAAAATCCTCACACAGCCTTACTGAACCAGCAAGCAGAGCCTGGAAGAAGCCAAGGGAAAGATGAGTACAAGCCAACTTTATCTTTAAGCTGATTTTCTCTTGAGTGAAAGCAAGACAGGTTTTGAAAGCAGGCACTATTTGCAGATGCCAAACCAGAATGAGGACATTAAGCAATAGTGACTTTTTTTAATTAGTTACTTTAAAAATCACAAAACCATATCTAAGAAAATATCCAAAAGTCTCCAGGAAGAGGGAACTCTAAAAATCATTTAACCTTTCTCTTAGATCCAGGTAACAAGAAAAGCAAGTCATATGTAGGAACCCAAACTGGTTCCTACCTAGGAGTTCAAGCAATTACAAGTCTGTTGTAATAAAAGGATTTTTCTTCAAGAAAAGAACAAAGAAAAAAATTCACTGTGTAGCTTTAATGATATAAACACAGGAAAACTTAGAAATCAAGGAGCCTGAGGTAAGAGCAGTTCTTCTAACTTGAGCTCTTCCTTGCCTAGAAAAGCATTGAAGTTGT
Source organism: Melospiza melodia melodia (assembly GCF_035770615.1). NCBI lineage: Eukaryota > Metazoa > Chordata > Aves > Passeriformes > Passerellidae > Melospiza > Melospiza melodia. The sequence continues at coordinate 12,728,989 of NC_086209.1, read as the reverse complement.
CCACAAAGGCACTGTTCTCCTAGATAATTATCATTATAACGAAGCAGCAGCTCCAGACTATCAAAGTTTATGGTTTAAAAGAAAGCACTCAAGAACACATTACTCATATTATACTTACACACAAAAAAAAGAAGCACAAAGACTATCACGGAAAATCCTAAAATAACATGCTGCTTTAATTCACAACTGTTACTGGAAATCTGGCAAAAAAAAAGGAAACACTGGGACTAATTACTCCAAAGGAATGCTGGCTGAGGAGCCTATAGCACTAAAAGCACAGCATTTTTATGGAATCCATCTGAAAAAGAAGACATTGCATCACCTAATTGTGCTCTCTAAAAACGACCTTGTCTCCACAAAAGCAAGTCCTTTAAGTACTTATTTAGGTACAGTTATACTCCATCACGGAGGTTCTTTCTTTCCTGTAATACTTTAGCAGTGTGGTTTAGCTGCTTGGTCCCAGAATATTGTTGTTTATTCCAGCAGAAAAGAACTGAAAACTTTCAGGAAAGCTTCTAGTGACTGCTGTTATTCCCATCATCTTTACAGCAGATATAGCAGACATACAACCCAAAACTGGACAAGAACAATAAAATGTCAAGAACCTGACATGCAGAATAAACTTCAATAAGAAACAAGGTAAACCTGCTATAGGTTCCCCATGCCCACCATGTCAGGGGTTTTACTGCAGCCTAGAACACTTTCAGCAGCCAACAGTAAAAGCCTTTGGTAGACTGATCACTGCAGACAAGTGAAGCATTGTGGTTAATCCCTTATGAAACCATACATGGCTCTGTCCTCCAGCTCCTTCCTTCAACAATGAGCTTTGTCTGTGGCTCCCTTGAAGGGCTCTACACTCACAGCTTCCCAGACCCAAAGGAAACTTTTAGACAAATGGCACAGTTATTCTAAGTTAGAGAATTAAAAAAAAAAAAATAAAAGTAATTCCCACATTAGCATTTTGGGCTTTTTAGAAAACACACAACAGTTACTCACAAAGAGTCTCTCCACATCATCTCTGACAAGCGGAAATATCTCCTCTGCTCTTCATGCACCTGTAGTCAAACAGAAAAGAACTGAAGCAGAGTCACACACAGACATCCCCAAATAGCACCTGGCTCTCTGATCCCATGGATTTTCACAAAATTAACCAAGATTTGTTCCAAACATTCATGCACAATCTGTTTCCCCATTTCACTTACTTTCTCTGGTAAAATTACAGAGATGAAGGAGCACAAAAGCAAGAAAAGTGCTTCCTGTTTGCATGCATTAGGCTGCTCTTTGCTGTGGAAACAAGGATGAATTATGAAAACTAATCAAGTGAACAGAGAGCACATGCCCTAGATTTTTCAAATAATCTCTTGGTTTAACCCAGTTGTTCCTGAGCCTGCCTATCCCATGAACAATTTACTAAAATGGAAGCTGTGACTCATTAAAGCCACCTTTTAAGGGAGAAACAGCTCAAATTATTTATAAGAAAGACGTAATCACATTAATTTGTACAGAAGAGGCCAAAATCTTAATGATTTCCATTTCTAAGATCTAATACAGCTGATAAACAAACTCCTAGTTCTTTTTTTTTAATGTCTCAGGAGTATGGTATCTTACAGCCTTTAACCAAAATGAAAGACTACAGAATATATTGTGGCTTGTGAAATCATACCTCCACTTGAAGGGACAGTGAAAAAGTTGTGACATTTCTATTTGTTGACATTTATTTATTAGCAAACATTGCAAAATATAAACTAGGAATAACCCCCTGAAAAGAGCCACACTTCAGATTTTCAGTCTTTTATGTATTTTACATTTATAAACATAACTGAATGATAAAAACTTAGTAGCTGTATGCTCTGGGTATTTCTTTAAAGCAATTTGCTATTAATTCATAGCCCAAAGAATAAATTTCTTTTTCGTAGTCAATACTTTAAAAATACAATAGCAGATTTTTAGATAAGGTCACAGTGGCAGCTAATATATAACAGAAAATAAAAGCTTCTGCAAATCATCCTCTCCCCTTCAAGTGCTCTGCACCATGACAAATAAAATTTTGACTTCAGAGAGCAGACACAAGCTCTCCTAATTTAAGAGTCTGTCTAAAATCTTATTTTGCTAAAGCAGACTGAGACATTTAGTGGAAGCAAATAGTACACAGCATTTGTAAGCATGAATTATAAATTCAGTGTATGCTTTGCAATACTTTAAACATGCTACAACTGAGACAGCATCAAACAGAATTGTTTAATAGCAGCTAACTTGCCCACTCCCTCCCACTGACACTACAGCAGCTGGCAGAATAAAGTGGTTCTTAACTCTTGATGTTGTTACACCTCAGGACATCCTCTTGTTTCAAACAAACTTTAGCTTCTCCTCTTTAAAAGAAGTCTGCTGAGTGAAGGGGATGGATTTTATCCATCCTCCATCACAAAACTAGCACTCAGAAAGTGCCACATCACCTGAGCTGCTCTGCTACCATCATGACTCCATTATTTGTGAAGTCCTGTGTGATGTGTAGTGTGGTTGCTGCAATTGGGATAGGTGCTTAAGTCTCAGTCCTTGTTTTACCAACCTGTGGACACTACACAGGCTTCTCTAATGAGACCAATACATTACACAACAGTCTGAAGGGATCAAAAAAATTCCATTTTGAAATAGAATTTTTCATACTCAGAAAAATTTCAGTTAACTTTCATCTTTAGCAATAGATCTTCTATCATCCTCAGTGTTGATTCTACATTCCCAGCATATAAATATCAGAAATTCACACCTCTGCTTATACCTCTGTCACAGAAAGGACAAATCTGATCACCAGCCCAAACTTGCATGACCCTGCCAGGAGCTGAATTTCTCACTAGTGTGCAAGGTCCTGAGGTCTCTGATTCCTAGGGTTTGCACTTGTAGCTGCTGTTATATTTTGCCATCATTCTTTTAGAAACGCCAAAAGAAGAACTGAATAAGGATTAATTTCCTATATAAACCATTACATTTGTTCTAACCATTTTCAGCCTAAATACAGGAATACAAGAATACAATTTAAAAGAGGTGTGGTTGAGACCCATGTAAAATTGTTGAGCATTCCTGAGAAGTTAAACTATTTCTACTTCCAACTCCATAAAACAAACACACTACATGCATTGTCATATGCCACTGAATGCAACTCAGGTGGTGGGTACCCTGTGAAACTTTTTTTTTTGTCTGTAATTCATCTGTCAGGAAGCTCTAGATTATTAATGGTTGATAGTGCACACTGCTTATGTAGGTTACTTGTATCAGTTACAGCCAGCTCTCCAGAAACAACAGATGAGTGACATAAGGCATGCCAAGGAGTGACAAAGTGTGCAGGGCACAGCCTAGGAAGCCACTGAATGAACAAGCCCACACATCCTCAGGGGCAAATGTGAGCATCCAGGGAATGTGAGAAACACCTGTCAGGTCAGAGGCCAGACCTCAGCAAACATCACTCCTACAGCAGACAAGTTGGCTTTAAATGAGTCTCAGAAATCACACAGCAGATGCTGGGACTGAGCCTGACCCACAGTGGTAACACAGCAGACAACCTGAATCAAAGCTAACAAAACACAGAATCAAAGCTAACAAAACACTCTGAAAAGCAAAGTGCTGGTGAAATGCATGGGAGCAAGAGGTTGAATTCTCCCTTGGGAGCTCCACTGAGGGCCACAGCCCCTTGCTGCTTGGTTTCACCCAACCAGCCCTTGCCCACCTTGTGACCCAGCTGCACAAGCCCCCAGCAAACGGCTGTGAGGGGCAATCAGAGCCAGCCCAGCCAGTGCTGTCCCAGCAGAGGGACAGGGAGATGCTGCTCTCCAGGGCAGCCACAAATCCCCAGCACCCACTGGGCAAAGAGACAAGGAAGCAGCACTGTCCCTTCCAGCAGCAACTGACTAAATCTGACACTGAACTGTGCTCTTTAAATAATGGCTTTAATCTCTATATAAGTAATAATAAGAGAATCTCTCTCTAAATACAGTGAATATATGCCTAAAAAAGCATTATCATCTTAGAAGTCAGATGCAGACTATCCTGATGTAGGCAGTTTCCAGCATGGACTTCGTACACGTTTCTGGAGAACAGCACAGCCTCCCAGTTTTTATAACAGGCATCAGAGGAGCATTACTCAAGAGCAGCATTACCCTATATCAACTATCACCTGATAATCATTACCAAGTAGAATAATTTACTGACTTCCACTCATAAACCAGAAGTATATAAGTACTTAAACATTTTCTATAAAAATCCAGTCCAGACACAAAAGTAACCCCATACTATAGACTATAGAAAATATAACTGAAGCTACCAATTAGCTTCAGTCAGACAAAATGCTGCATTTTGAAAAACCCTGTGTCATAAAGGAAGCCAACAGTCAAAATACAACTGTAGGTAGCAGAACAGATCTTATCCTAACGGAAATTCTGCAATTTTGAAGAAGTCTTACCGACCAAAAGCATTGCTACCATGCTTGTCAACTGCAGTTACAGAATGGCCTTCATTAATGTACTTTAAAAATATGCTTGATAAAAAATTTATTCAACATATTCTAGAAACACAAAATAAAACAAGTTTCAGCATGCTCACACAAGCTTAGAAGTCTTCAGTAGTTCTTAAAGTATTAAAAACCCCAAGCTTCTTGGTATAGTATTTCACTCACACAGAAAGAGAAAACAGTTCCCTGCAGCAGATCCAGTCATTAATACACCACATATAAATCACACCTAAGTGAAACACCTGCAGTTTAAAATGGCACCAAAGGCAAGAAGAAAACGCTGTGTTGTATTGAATAGCTGTGCTAAGCCTGACAGACCTAGGTTGGATGCCCTTATATTATACTCTCAACACTGGGAGCTTCAGCAATTACAGCACAGCCTAATCCAGTCCCAGGGAATGAATGGACTTCTCTCCATTCCCTTGAGCCCTAAGCAGATCATCTTCCCACACAGCAATCCCAGCCTGGGAGAGGGGGACAAGGAACAGGCTGCAGATGACACACTGCAGTGACAGTGAGTCTAAGACAAGGATGCAGCAGGGACCCCAAAACACAAGAAAGCAAGAGTGAGACAAGCCAGCTCCTGCAAGAGCCACAATGACCTGACAGGTTAGTGACTCACCCGGGCTCAGCTCTGCTCCTGGACAGCAGCACTGCTCTGTCTCTTCTGCCCTCAAACATCTGCACCCTCTTGTCATCCCCAGCTGCAGGTCCAAGCATTGTTCAGAGCTGTGCACAGCACCCAGATGGTCTGTCAGTGGCAGCTGCCCAAAATGCTGATGTCCTCCCACTGCTGCTCCTACAGCCACAACACAGAGCAGATCCCTACCAGTGGCAATGCCCACAACTCCTGCTGTTTGTCCAGACAACAAAGCAGCTTCCATGCCAGCCCTCTCCTAAAGGTAATGTGAGCTTCTGCCTCCATGCTTATGACTGGAGGTAGGTTTTCAACCATTATCTCCCAAAAGTGCTGACAGTCCAAAGTTAGGAGTCTTACCCTCCATGGATTGCTTCCATTCTCCAGGAGCTCCATTCTGGACAGTCTGTGTCACAGATTTAGAGGCACCAACTACTCTGGAAGCATTAATGAAAAGGCCAGTTCACATCAGACTGGAAACAAGAGATAAAAGCAGGAAGTAAAAGCCTGTGAAGCTTCCTGGTAAAACAATGCACACACACTTCAGCAGACTGAAATCTTCCAGCCTTCACAATTGACTCCCAGATAGCCAGTATACATTACCTGGCAATAAAAGCAAAAAAAGCTCAGAATATTAAAGCCCATTTTCCCATTTTCTGCTGTAAACTTTTTGGCACCCTCTCCTACATCACATACCAGAGTGTCAGAACCACCTGCATCACTGAGAAATTGAATCCTTGCTATTTCTTTATTGCTACCATTCCAGTATCCTTATGGCAAGGCACCTTGAATCACTTCCCACTGAACTCCAAGCCTTCCCTCCTGCTGTTACTTCCATCAACAATGTCCTTTACCTGGAGCCTTCTCCTAATCTACATATGTAAATAAAGGCCTCAGAAAAACACTCCTAGATGAAGTTAGTCAGTATGACTTCCAACAGCAATACTGTCAGCAAGCTTCCTAATTGTGCAGTGCTCTTATGGGCAAAGGTGGAAGCTGATAACTGAGAGGCATCAGTGCTCCTTTATTGTCTTTGTAGAACTGTTTTGAGCAGAGCTTGAAATGGCACAAACACTGAACTGACTCATGCACATCTGCTCACACTCTTGCACACTACTCACACTCGCTCACACCCTTGCACACCTGCTCACACTCCTGCACACTCACTGCCTTATCCCAAGCCTCACAAATGACGTGAGAGCTGAGTAGGCTGCACTTCACATGTTGGTCATTCAGCTTCAGTTAGTGGCACATGGATGTTTTCTAACACAATAGCTTTAAAAGCAAAATGAGATTTGGATTTCTGATGATACTTGTGCCAGAAATGGACATTAAGAACTTCCCAAACACAAGGATCTTAAACACCAGTACAACAACAGTCCAGCTTTTTTGGCTCAAATAACCACCTTGAAGGAAAGACCAGAAGAGAAGCCACACAACCTTTAGATAACTGATTAGCAGGTAACAAAAAACCTCAGGATCATTCTAGATATCCCAACCTCTCAAACAGTAAATTTGCTAAATATGACAGTTCAAAATGAAGCCATGCTTTACCTCTGTGCAGCACAGCTTAAATTGTTTGCTCAGTCAATCTACAATCAGAAAAAGTAAACTGAAGCTTTAGCTGCATTCTGGAAAAATTTCAAAGCTATTTAATATTCTACAAATATATACATTTATCCTTTTCAGGTAAGCTGAACAAACTTCTCAGAAAGCCAAAAGTAATCAGTCTTAGCAGAATCTGCTTGGAGTGACATACCCTACTTTGTATAAAGCACTAAGCTTCCTGTGTCTTTATCAGCTCTACTAATAAAGAACATAAAGGCTCTGTGATTTGATCTACAAGAATTTAACAATTATAGTTTGTTTATCAAATGAGTCCTGATATTTTCAAGACATTCACAGTGCCTAACATCTCAAGGATATAACCCAGCTTTTGAGAACCCTTGGAAAAAACTGCTCCCATGAAAGAATTAAACATGACATGGTCAGAGTCCTACAAAAGAAAATAAAATACTTTTTCATTTTAACATTTGCATGCTAAGTATTTACAGTGCTGTGAAGAGTTTAGATTACAGGAGTTTTCAAGAGAGGTACATTTTAATGGACTAGATCCAAATTATTATATGTAACAATACAATAGCCTTCTAATTTCTGTCCCAGTGAAGGCTGACAAATAGTGTAGGTTTTCTGCAGACATTGTTGATATTTTACAAATATATTACTCACCCACACAGTCTCTCAAGTAATCTATTTTGTACCAAGAAAATTAATTAGAATAATTTTCAATTAGTTAATTTAAGGATGTCTACTGCAACATCTGGAAAAGGCTATGTAAAGAACACAGAGCATGTACATACATGAATATTTACACATCCTTCAAGCTAGGAAGTCTCAGGATACCAACAACACAAAAATATCTGAATATTTTGATCAACACTCAAGAATATCTTCAAAGCTATCTTGCTTTCTTGGCTACATGAACTGTTTAATCAACCTCTGTTACACACTAAGTTTTATATAAGAAAAGCACCACACAAAAGTGGGACAGGAAAGCTCAGACTGGAGACCTAATCAGCCAGGCTACCTGTCCACCAGCAGTCAGTTCAGGAGCAGTGGCAGTGAAAGGACACTTCTCTCTGTCAGGTTTTAGGGACTTCCTCCCACAAACTGCATCTGGAATTCAGCCTTGAGCGCTTCAAAACTCACTTTTTTTCCTTCCACTAATTTATCTAATCACATTTCAATCTAATTTGCACTCAAGGTATCCCATTACAATGGAGTCTTGATATAATTATACACTGAGTAACAATGGAGTCTCACAATGTAATTACACATTAGTGGAAAGCATCCTTCATCTAACTCCTCAATAATTTCTTAATGCACCACCCCTAGCAGCTTCCCACCTCCAATGCCATACTGACTGCAGAGATTTCCCCACTTGATGATACTTTTTTAGGCATATATTCTCTGTATTTAGAGTAAAAATGCACAGCTTCCCAAAGAATGCTCCCCTGCTGGTCCACCCCTCTGACACTCTCTGCTGCCTCTTTACTGCCTGGAAAGCTGGGAGCACTCCACACCAGCTGCACAGCGTGTGCCTGGTTGTGTTAACTGAACAGGAATGGTTTCACTGGGGTTTAGTCACTAAAAGAAAATTATTTGCATACACAAAGTATCTCAGCTTTCTTACTGTTCATGGCAGGATCCCAGGGCTATGTTTCGCCATTCCCAAGCAGTCCAGGTTAATTTTGACATCTAGAACAAGGTTTGGGAAGAGAAAAAAATTGTCACACACGTTTGCACACTATTATCCACTGTAGATGTTATTTTAAAGAACTGCAGGGTAGAGCATCTCCAACAGAGTTAACTATTGGCTTCTGCAGCCCTTTGAGCTCTGTCTCTAGTGTGAGTGGAAAATTGGATAACCCTGCTTCTTGCCTGAAGGGAAAGTTCACATAACTCACTAAAAATCTGTGGCATCCTGCTCTTTTCCATGTGTATGGAATATTTCATACAGAATCCCACAAGATCACAGCTCCACATAAAAATCTATTTCAACAGTAGCACAGAAGAAAAAAAAAGTCAGATCTAATTTTTGCTTTGAAGCTCCTCAGACAGACACTGTTTCAGAATCACAGCCACCACTTCATGTCAATCACAAAGTGCACACAAGCCACAGGAGGTACAGAAATCCTAACAGAAGTAATACCTTGTGCCATGATCCCAAGCCAAGCCCCTTCTCACAAATTCCCCCCAGCAGCTGCTACCACAGCAGGAAGCTGTGCTGGGCTTGCACAGAGAGCACCAGTCACAGCAGAGCTGAAATAGCACAAAGTTACAGTGAAAAGTCATCTTACAGACATGAACAATGGGATACAGGGATTTAGGAGGAGACACTGCACTTTTAATGCTGAAAATACAGCCCAACCAACTTGAAAAGAAAACAGTAGGCAGTTACCCCAAAACACAAGGAGCAATCAGCAGTGCTGTTACTTGCACTGGCATTAACTTTTTTGTTTTTAATTAATTCTAACGAAAAGGAGAGTGAAGAATTGTTGGCAATAATGCTGCTGGGTTTCATTTCCTCTCAGAAAAGAAAAAAACAAAAACATTGCACTTGGCAACCCATACCCTCACACCCTTATCACCAGAAAGTGAGGGTCACTTCTATAACTCAATGAATGAACAGTATTTTTTTCAATTACAAGCCCTTGCCAATCAAATTATTTACCCAGTTAAAACAATAAAGCAATGCTAACAACAACATCACAAGGAAAGTGCAAGTTAACCAATAATAATGGATCAGAAGCACTATGGGACACTTAAACCTCTTAACCAAAACAAAGGGTTTACCTGAAGATAAGGGGCTGTGGCAGTCTTATTTTATGAAGCTCTTGATACTCCTCCTAAAAATGTGTCAAATTATATTGCTTTCATATATGCACAGCTATGGATGGCAGCAATCAGAATGACTCAAGTTCCAGAACTAAAATACCATTGTGTCAGAAATGGCACACACAATTCACCAGGAAGCCTCTCACACAGTTTGTTTTGGTGAAGAAGGCCAGAAAGACACAAAGTTACAAAGTAGTTTTTGGTGGTTTCTTACTCCCTTTAAAACCAGGAGTAGGATGCAGCTCCTCCCATGCCCTATGAGCACATTTTGCCCAACCTGCAGGGTAGCAGAGCCGTGTCAGGCTGCCCCAGTGACACACACGGGCAGTACACTGCAGGGCCTTGTGAAAGGCTCTTAGTAATGAAAATCTCTGACAATGTCAGACTTGTTAGACACATCTGGGATGGCACTGAAACAATAAAGTCAATACAAAGACAGCATTTTCTCCTCTGACCCATTCATTTTTTCCTCCTCCCATTTGTTTTTCTGCCATTATTTATTCCTGACTCCTTGTTTAGGACCATGAACTGTTGTCATGCAACCTCCTACCTTGCACATCCAGCCCAAGTCCCTCCTACCATTAATTTTACTAATGAATAAACAATCTGGACTAGTAGTGGGAGCTGCTTACAACCAAAACACGGATCTTCTGTACACAGGAGTGGAAGGCAAGGCCCTGCTGCACAGCAGCCCCACACCACATGCCCTGGCACCAGGCAGCACCACCACAAGGGTGCCAGCACTGCCATGCCCTGCTCCCACATGAAATATGCCTAAATTTAATCACTTTTTTCACTCCACACCAGCAGATCATTACAGCCTAACCAGAAAACACAGACATTCCCCATGAGGATGATGAAGTGGAATTTTGTCATTTCAGCTGTAATCACAGGGTTATTTGCAGGGACAAACCACATTTCTGCCTCCAAGCAGCCCTTCAGCTTGTGAACCTCTGCCCTAGGTTTGGATCTCCCCCTCTAGGAACAGCTGTGCCAAGGAAGAGCTCAGCACCCTTGGCTGCCTGTCCCTGCTCTCTGCCATAAGGCTCCAGCTGAGCTGCTCTTAAGTACTTTCTAACCTATTTACTCAGGATCAACCAATACAAAGAGTGATTATTTAGGCTGTTAAAACCACTCCAGCTTATTTTGGTTGACATTCTGCAGAAGAGCTCACATAAATTTCTAAGCTGCCAGAGTTAAGGTTTACAACCCCCTCACTGAAATATTTTCTGCTCCTACAAACCAGGAATGATGTCCAACAGCAAGAGAAAGCCAGCAGCAGACAAGAAATCCCTCTGTCATTCCAAAAGAAGCCAGGGCATTTGGCACACTCATCATTACTGAAGAAATCAATTTTAAGAGAAGGACAAGTCCAGTGTACATCTGCTCAGCCCTTTCTCTCAGAAAAGACATAACTTGGAGCTCCATGAGCCAGGAGAGCCAGCAGGCACCTACAGTAACAATTAACACAAACCCCTGCCCTTAGAAGAAGGCAAAAGTGCTGGTAAAAGTCCAACACATCACCTTAAGGCTACAAGAAAGAGAAAACTGTTACCACCACAGGCTGGACTACTTGCTTACTAAGATGTTACCAACAGTTGTAACAGTTCCTTTATACAGTCATACCCAACCCCACCCAGTGCCACCAAAGACCAGAAGAATAATCAGTGGAAGAAAGACTACATCAGCATAGCAAGATTTGGGAAGGAACAGAAACTGCCTTTTTGTTCTGCACATGGGAGGTGCTATCATAACAAGGTCTTGGTGCATCACTTATTTATTATCAGGCTCTTAACTATCATCAGGTGGGGACACCAGCTAGAACACCATGAAAAAAAAATAAGGAATTGCAGTAGGAACAAAATCTCAGAGTCCCTACCTTCTTGGTAAAGGGAAGTGCTAGGGGAGTTGTACCATGGTTCATTTAGAGCCTCACAGCAAACTCCTCCACATATCAAATTTTACATTAAGACAAGGTACTAAACCATTCCTGAAAAAGATTTGCAAAAGTACAGGCCAGGCTATCTTGTAGCAAGTGATATCACCAACATCACTGAGATAAAAGATGAGTTAACAACACTTCTACCAACCCCAAGACAGGGGATAACATGATCATCTCATTACTCTTATCCTTTAAATAACAGAACTCTGTTTGAACATTAAGGACAAAATTCTCAGACTCAGGTAAAATATGGTACCAAGCCTCACTTGGATCACAAAATTCCCCCAAACAGTCCTTTTATCATTAAAGAAGTCAGTGTTTAGTACTAATAAGGAACAGAGACAGTGAATGTTGGCACATTTACTTCCCCATGACAAAGGTGAGCAACCACAAGAGACTGGTCAGATTTGCAGAGCCACCAAGGGAGCAGCATAAGGCAGCTCAAGCAACCTGGTAAATTCAACATGGCTGACTTATCTAGATTTATCCTCCAATTCCTTTGTAGTTCAAGTGTTTAATTCCTAATTTCCAGTTTCAATGTGTAAGCTTGCAATCTTTTGTTTGTATGTCTCATAGGACATACACCCTGGTGGAAATATCTCAATTCCACTGTATAAAAACAAGCTTTCCTTAGAACAGCAAACACAAGAGCCCAGAATAAATTTCTGACCATAAAATCATTGCTATATTATAAGTTTAACATTGAAGAGAGCAAAACTCATAACACTATTCCTGCTAAAATCTTCCAACATAAAAAAGCAATAAAATATAATAATTAATAAGTGTCAGCAATACAACCTCGTGTATTTTGTAACTTGTAGTTGCTACTATTTAAAAAGTTACTAACAGTGAGATTAAAGATGTTGGGGGGGTGGTAGGCATAAAATATTAACATAAGTCTTCTACAATTCTGGCACCATGGTGGATAATCAGCTTCTAAAAAAAAAAAATATATATATACAGAACACATGCCCACGACTGTAGGATTCCAGTGCTGCTTGCAGCTTTCTTTAAATAACAGATGTGCTACTCACTTCCTCAATTCTATTCAAAAACTGTGGGCAGCCATAAACTTGCCCAGAACCACGTGTTTTGTAACACTGAAACTGGTTGAGTGTCAGGCACTGAGAAGCCAAAAGTTGACAAGGCAGAAGAGCAACCCATTTCTTCCTCTTGGCTCCCTTCACGAGCCAGGTATCTGTTAGCAGAATGCAGGCCAGTGCTTGAATCCTCCAGAACTAAGAAAAATTTTTCCCCTTCCTTAATGTAGTGTAGAATTCCTGCTTTGATATAAATATTTACCTGAAACCATGAATTTAAGTGTTACATGGATCATTCAGCTTCCTCACAGATGGAAAGCTAATTGGAGAACAGCAATCCCAGGAGGGTTCTTTAATGGCATCTGGAAACATGACAAGTTTGAAGTGGGAGCAGTGCCCTGGTCCTGCTGAGCTGAGTTTGATGCTCCATCCCCAGCAGCTGCTGGGAGAAGCTGTGCTGCCTTCCCTCCACTCACCTCCTGACACGATTCCTGCCTCCACCTGCAAGGGGTAGCCACAGGGTGAGTTTGCAAACTGATAAAACATTACCGAGTGGGGAAGTTTCCCATGAGCTAAGCAGCATGAAAGAAATCATCCTGCAACCACTGAAGCATGAGCTCTGCCAATGGAGCTGCCCCAGGAGATCAGGGCACAAGGCAGGACCACCCAGAGGCACATTTGATGAATTACCTGCAGCACCAAACTGTCTCCAGCATCAGATTTTGCTGTCTGAGTATGAATCTTCTCCTTAATTTTCAATCCTAACAAGTCTATGAAGAAGTTTGAAATCTGAAATATTTTGCATTGTTTTCTTACAGAATTGTTTTAAAATGTAAAAAACATACTGTAATCATCTAAGACAGAAGCAGAGCTTCAACTTCAGAAATCCAATGCAGTAAAAATGTGCTGGGTATTTCAGATCATCATCTTGACATTCTGCTGGATACCTCCATTAGCATTATCTGATAAAGTCACTTATTCAAAGGAATCAAAGTTCTCACAATATTGAATTAAATGCATGTGGAACACCTTCTTCAACTTCAACTAGAACACACCACTCACATGGAGATCCCAAGAAACCTCCAGGAAAAAGGAACTGGGTTGAAATTCACATTTATCCTTGCTTTTTTCAGCCTATAAGATTCTCTCTAATATTTAATCACAATCACTCACAGTCATTCTGCTGAATTTTTTCATCACATGATACCTCACCTTCCTCATAACAATTTGCACTTGACCAGATGGTTATGGTGTGAATTAAGCTCATTTCCCATGCACCATGGTTTTCACTTGTCATGATGCTAAATCCTGGTCTGTGATTTCTGAATAACAGACTGATAAAATGAGCTTATTTTCACCACCAAGAAAAAAGGAACAAAGTTCTTCCCCCGCTGTCCTGCAAAGATGGAAATTAACATTCATAACAGGACTCACATGATGAGTAGCTGAGCACTGCAGTATTTGTTAGAACTCATATTTTAAGTCCTCTGAACAAGGACAGGCACTCAAACCACGCCATCCCTAGTTTTAACCATGAGATCCATGCACCCCATTCCCATAAGCTTTGTGCCAACTGTTTCTCTTCTTGCAAGGTGGAACAGCTTAGACAGGACCTCTGCCCTAAAGCAGCTTACACCTCCCACTTCAGGCAAATAAAGAGACTTCTGAGAGGCAGGACAAACTAGTCCATGTGCCAGGAGGCAGGAGCCAAAGCAAGTGTCTGACATCACAGGTAAATAGCCCGGCTGCTTTGCCTACTGACAAGCAGCTCTGCTCTGGTGCCATCCACACCAGCACAGAGAGCAGCAGCAGTTTTGCTCTTCGGTTGCCTTCCATGGGCATCACTGTCTGGGCACCCTCCAGAGGAGGAGGTCTTGAAAAGGGAAAGCAAAATGTGCAATGTGACAATTCAAGCAGGCATGGGGCACCTGGTAAGATAGATGCCCTTTAACAGGGAAATACAGAAAGGTCTGAAGATTTCCCCAAAATTTAAGCAGCTATAAGTCAGGGCAAAAGCTCTAAGAACTTATTTAAAAGCAAAACTTCTGTTCACAAACCATTTTCATTTGTACTTTCTCCTGTATGTAAGTTTGTTCATATTTGAAATATTTCACATTAAAGAAACCAAGCAGAATAGCTGGCATTGCCAAACAAATCTCACAACTACAGAACACACCACCAAGCAGCTGCATCAGTCACAAAGAGGTAAAACAAAAGCCCCAAGGAATCATATGACCATTGTCATTAGTATTAACAAAGCACTGTTTCCATAAAAAGAAATTGAATTACGTATTTCCTACAGCAAGTTTAAAGCAAAAACCTCAATAATACAAATCAGTAGCTGAGGCATTCTTCAAAAAGTAGTACAGCCAACTCACTTGAAACCAGCTTCTCAGAAAGGACATCGAAGACCTCAAATTCATTACAGGACACTGAACATGGAAAATCACCCAAATTTTCTTAATCTTCTGAAATACACAAGTCAATTAAAGGAGTCAGATTTAATTTTGTCGCAGGTTGCAAGCTCGTCCTGGGTTCAAACAGGTCCCTTTCTACCTCAAAATCCAAGAGATATCTTCAGGAAATCCACTTCTGTCAGCAGTACCAAGTCACACACTCCAGCTCCCTGTATCTCCACCCCAATGCACTCACGGCCTGGTCAGAACCTCCTGCACAGGATATTGGGGTATTGGCTGCCTGCACTGCATGGCACAGGCACACCTCCACCCCAAAACACCTCCTACTCTGTCAAGTCCTGGGAGACAAAGCTTTATGAAAATAATTCATAATATTTCATAATCATGAATAATTTCATAATCATAATTCAGATAAAGCTGGAAAATTTTTC
Source organism: Melospiza melodia melodia (assembly GCF_035770615.1). NCBI lineage: Eukaryota > Metazoa > Chordata > Aves > Passeriformes > Passerellidae > Melospiza > Melospiza melodia. Next base: position 12,713,626 of record NC_086209.1, on the reverse strand, counting down.
ATTTCTGCTGAGGGCCCACGGACAGCGTGCCTGTGCATCACAGGCTACAATTTAACATTGGTTAATTACTTTGTAGCTTTTCAAAGACACTTAGCTTAAGGAGAGCCAATACGCTGACAAAAGTTTCTTCCACAGCAGTGTTTCTAATTTATCCACAAAGCTCTAATCTCAGAATTTTAATAAACCTGTTGCATCACAAATAGTTAAAAAGAAAACCATAAAAATGCTTCCAGTCAGTACTCTGACAATGCAATACAGCTGTGAGAATGAAAAAGACCTGAAAGCAGAGAACCTTGAAAGGAAAGCAGAACATATGTTGCCCCATCTATTTAAGCCTTTACCTCCCACTCACACTGACACCCATAAACACTATGCCAGATCTGTGATAAAAGCACCCATCCCTGAGAACCCAGCCCCAGGCTGTCAAAATCAACTCTGATAAGCTATTAAGAGTCATTAGAAAAGTTTTCCACTATTGGTACAGTGAAACAGCCAAACACTGAAATGTTCTGAGACTGCTTTGCTTAAAACACTCCATAATTGTTCAATTTGTGCCATAGTGCTGTTTTACAGAAAGTTTTGCCAGCACAGATATATCATCTAAAATAGCAAAGGGAAAAAAAAAGAAAAGCCCTTTACTAGGAATCACAACTATTTCAGCAACCTAACCATGAAAAACACGAGCATTTCTGACAGCTTTGCTCGTGGTGTTTGTGGAGGTGATGGAGTAGTGCTAGCAGAAACACTCCCAGCAGAACACACTGCAGATTCCTTTGGAATTGCTACCAACACTTTCTTTGTAGTGTTGATTAATGATCCCTTTCTAACAGCTAGACCCACCAAGAACAGAGTCCTGGAGGTAACTTCAATGATGCCTTTAGATCCAGACAACCTGGGCTCGATCACCATTGTCAAAGAAACCACAGAAGTACTGAATTACACTGAGATATATTCAACATGAGACAGCTTGTTGATTTTTTTTATTCAAGTACTCCAGCATTTTTCTCAGCCTGCTGGAAAACAAAACAAAGGGGGAAATCACACTTGTGACTAGAATTCATAGAACAATTTGGGTTGGCAGAGACCTCAAGGATCACCTTGAGGGGTTGGCAGTTCAAACACCCCTGCCATGGGCAGGGACATCTCCCACTGCACCAGGTTTCTCAATGCCCCATCCAACCCGGCCTGGAATTCAGGGGGAAAAGGCAAGGCCTTCCTTTGTATGCCCAACCCCACTGTGCCTCTAGACAGGTCATGTGCCAGCAGAACCCTTCCTGCAGAGCTACATCTCACTTCCCCTCTGAGCCTCCCTTACTTGTGAAAGTGCTCCCTTCCCTGCTGGTCCCCCCAGCTGCCTGAGACATCCCAGTGCTCAGCACTGCTCCATGGAAATGCCCTGCTGGAATCTGGGGGTCTCCACTGCAAACCAGACCAGGCAATCTGGGCCCTTCTCTTCTGGCTGGGTACATTTGCTGATCTGCTTCACACATCACCAGAAGTTGTGCCAATGATAGCACGAATTGCAGAAATCTCCAAGCCACAATTACTGCTACAGATCAGGTATGGCTAAACTACAGCCTCAGATGGCATTCAGCTCTGTGAATCTTTTACAGAAGAGCAGAAGAAATTATTTAAAGGAATAATAATAAAAAAAGCTGGCTGGGGCAAAGTCACTTTAATTCATTTTTGACACCTAGAGTCACTGGCTCACTAGAAGCAGTCTTGCTTCTTTGAAGCAGAGCAGCATGCTAATTTGTGCTGGCACCTCACTACAATTTTTTGAACTTTAGAAGTGAAGGAAAATGTTTAGAAGCACAATTTTGAAAATCACAGAATCAAAGAGATCACAAGCAGTGCATTCAGGATAGCATTTAATCCAAGTTACTACACCGATTTTTTTTTTACTATCAACACTCTGCATCACATTCTAGTATTAAACAGGACTGCAGAACAAGCTCTACCATGAAATCAGAGAAGTGGGAAGAGTGCCCTGAAGGTTATTCATTAGCATTATCTCTATGTGTAGCTCACTGGGGAAAGAATAAGGAAAACTCCTCTGTGGCATTCTATTCAAATGTATGAGGCATATTTAAATGAGCGAGGGAAGTATTTCTGATGCAGATTTCACAGCAGGTCTAAGACAGCATCAGTTTCATTAACACTCAGAACATCCAAGCCGAAGCGCCCTTTGCCATACAAAACTGACAAAGATGTGCACCTTGCGTCTCCTGAATCACACAAAGGAGCCGAGCCAAGACTCCTAGAGTTCTTAAGTTAACATCGCACTTTTCATACGGAGGCGAAAAGTCCTGAACAGAACCTACTAAAAACAGAGCTTGGCCTAAATTTTATGAGAACAGGGAAAAGAGGAAACTGACAAGTTAATTACAACCTACAGCTACGTCCCCTTTTAATGGCCAGAACTAATCCCCAAAACTCCTTCCTGCACCCAGACCTGCTCCAGCCCATTTAAGGACCAGGGAACAATAAACACTGACGAGCAGAACGGGCCGGGGGAAGGAAGAGAGCGATTACAATGGCAGCACAACAAAGCCCGCAAAAGGAGAGTTAAAGACACTTTCTGCGAGCGGCACCCGCTCCGCAGCCCGCTCCGCACACGCCGCCAGCCGCGACCCCGGCCGGGACGCTGCCGCTGTGTCCCCAGCAGTGACCCCCGTGCTGCCGGACCCCGTCCCTGCCCCGCCGGGCACGGCGCGCCCCGGCTGTGCCCCGCACCGAGCAGCCCTCGCTGGGTCCCGCTGGAACGGGGGGGACCCGGGGGTACCGCACTGCCCCGCACCGCCCCCGGCACGGGGCTGACCGCCCGCCGCCCCCCAGAGCGCAGCCGGGACAGCCCGGTGCCGTCCCGCCCGCAGGGAGCCCCCGCCGCCGGCAGCGCTGCCCCGCGGCCTCCGAGCGGCCCCGGCGAGCGGAGACCCCCGGGCAGCCCCTCCGGTGCGGGGCAGCCCCTCCGGAGCGGGACAGCCCCCCCGCGCCGCTCACCGAGCGCGGCCCCGCTCCCCCCGCGGCCGCAGAGGCCCCGCAGGACGCGGCGCCCCCCGGGCCCGCCGGGCCCCCGAGCGGGGCAGGACCGAGCCGGGTGCCCGCGCCTCGCCCTCACCTGCGGCTGCGGCCGCCCGGCCCGGCCGCGGTCCCGCTCCGGAGCGGCCCCGAAGTGCCGAGCGCGGCCCCGCTCCCCGCGCGCGCCCGGCCCGCCCCGCCCGGCCTCGCGTCACCGCCGGGCCGCGCGCACTGCGCCTGCGCGGGGCGGGGCAACAGGGGAGGGGGCGGGGACATAGGGAAGGGGCGGGGCCTCCGTGAGGGGAGGGATGGACGGACGGACAGCGAGACAGACAGAGGGAAGGACTGAAAGAAAGAGAGAGGGAGGGATGGAGAGAAGAAGGGAGGAAAAGAGGGTAGAGGCCACGGTGCACAGCGGTCGCAGGTCTGCCAGCACGGCTTGTCTCCAACAGCTTGGTGCATCCGGAGAGCTGCGGGAACAGCAGGGAGGACAGCAAGAGGCAGCAGCACTCGTAAAGTCACAGAATGGTTTGGGTTGGAAGGGACCTCAAAGACCATCCTGTTCTAACCCCCTTGCCATGGGCAGGGACACCTTCCACTAGACCAGGTTGCTCCAAGCCCCATCCAGCCTGGCCTTGGAAATTTCCGGGAATAGGGCATCCACAGCTTCTCTGTGGCAGTGCCTCAAACAAACCTCAAAGTAGATAATTTCTTTCGAATATCTAATGTAAACCTACTCTCTTGCAATTTGAAGCCATTTCTCCCTGTCCTGTCACTACACTTCCCTATGAAGTGCCCCTCTCCATTTTCCTTGTCGCCCCCTCTCCATTTTCCTTGTAGTCTCCTCTCAGGCACTCACCAAGTCCTTGGTGGCCCAGGGAATGCGAGTGACAGATACACAAAAACATCTCCTTGTGTTCTCCAGGGGATCCATTGGGGGTCAGCAACATTACCAGGTGAAAGGCAAGCCACAAGCTGCTCTCCCAACCAGAGTGTTGGCTCCTGGAAAGCTCAGAATTGCTTCACCTGCTCCCATAACGCTGGAGGATGCTAACCCTGAATTTTCCTCACAGTCCTCTTCTCTTTTTCATGTGGCCACATCTTTGATTTGGGAGCTGCTGTTCTTCTGCTGTTCTGCCTATATTTTTTCCTGTAAACACACCTTTAATTACTGAACCCCCAACATTCAGCAAATTTTTGACTGCAGGTAATATTAGGGCAAATAATGCCTTCGTTAAACCCAGCCAACCCTAATGAAGTTATAGGAATTTTAGCAATGCAATTGAGGGCAGAACTTGAAGCAAAACTAATTATGAAGCCATAGGTAACCTTCCAGCCAAGACTACAACCAACTCCTCATTCTTTTAACCCTGGAGGAAAAGCTGAACAGCCCATGAGACCACAACACACCATTTCAGAGTTGTGTATGTCTGACAGCACTTGCTTTTGAAGCTGTTTTTTATCCAAACATTTTTTGCATTGGCTAATCAAAGCCAGCGCAGCATCAATCTCAGAGTAAAAGCTATCCTGGTTGAGTAACTCTCTTAACAGATTTTGCTGTGGGCAGTTTTGGGTTCCCTTCTGTTCTCCTCACATCAGTGAGAGCAACTGAAGCAAATTCAGGCACAAGGAACCAATTCACCTCTGCTCTGAAGCTGACAAGAAAATCAGTATCTCAGTTGCAGAAAAAAGCATTTTTTGTGTATATATTTTGTGTATATTTTTCTAACTCCTGTCCTTGAAAATGACCTCTTGCATGAGCCAGCACTCTCTTTGTAAAGATAAGTCTCAACTTATCTTTACAAACCTTTAGGAAGAATTCACCTCTGCTGAGAAGAGGCATGGACAGAGTGACACACTGGATATCACACAAATGTTCCCAAATGGAATAACTCTGGTATAGGAATGTGCTCAGTCATGATATTTTACAAAAGGAGGTTGCAACAGTGAGTTCTTCACCTTTTTGCTTCGTTCTGTCCATTAGAGAAGAAAGGGAAATTTGCCATTCTGATGGGCACTAGCTATAAAACACATCCCACTCCAGATATTGCTTTTTTCCCCTACTGCTCTTTTTTATCCCAAGGTAAGGTAATGTCTCCAATGCACATGAAACACAGGCTCTTGCCCAAGTTCAAGCCCACACTTCCAACAGCACAGAAACTTTCTGATTTTCTGATCCTCTTTGATCATTTACCTGGCAAAAGGTGGTTTTTTTACACCCCAGGTTCCAGGTTCCAATTCTCCAATTCATTTCACAATTGAATATTCCTTTTTTTCCTTTCTTTTTTTTTTTTTTTTTTTTTTTTTTTTTTTTTTTTTTTTTTTAACTAAGGACTTGGCAAATGAATCGAGTGTTCATACTGCTCCAGTGCTCTTCCAACAGTTCCACCTTGAAAACCAAGTGAGTTTTCCTGGTCTTTACCTGGGACCTCTCAGCACCAAATTCCAGCATGCCTCTGGAAGCCCCCAGGAGCCCAGCTGTGCAGGGGAGGGCTGCAAAGCTCTGTTCAGCAGACCTAGGCTTTGTCACTAAGGAGTTCTTCTTGAAAATACATGTACTAGGGTTGCTTAGATATTATATTGTCATTAAAAATCTTGTTCTAAGTGTCCTTTTCTACAAAGTTTTGATGCCTGTAATGTATTTCTCTGCAAGACATCCACCTGAAATTTGCTGTAGACTCTCTGTCAGGTATCTCAAAGTATAAACACAAGACAAATACACAAAATTACTAATACAAAGCAATTTACATAATAAGTTTTATACGTGATTATAATATATATTACATATTATATTACAGCAAAACTGTATTCACAAACATTTCCTGTGTTAAGTCTGCTTTACAGAATAGTTCTTTTCAATACAGCATTCTCAGTATTTATGCTGACAAATCTGATACAATTTGATAATTATACTGATCTTAATTTGGTGTGATAATACATGCTTTCAGCATCTAAGAACAGTATAAAAATGAACAGCTACCAGTTCAGGCAGAGCAGGTTATATCTACCTCACAATCACTTTGCATTGATATTACAGATTAGAGAGAGCACTATCCATTAAGCAAGAGCATTTCCTGTTCAGAAATTATACAACTCGATTTTATCTCAAAAGAAACACGTACCCAGCACCACCTGAGCTCGAAACCATTCTGAGCTTTTGCCATAAATTGTAACAGAGTCTGTTACAAAGCAGAACACGGAACTTGGGGAGAGGAGAAATATGCTCTATTAAGTTTCAATTGCTTGTGGCAACATTGATTCACTGTTTGCAGTTCTGCAGGTAGTTACTGTCAGACTGGATCTGGGCATGTGAGGAGCTGCAGCTCACGTGTAGTGAGTACCCACACGTGTTTAAGGCAGCATTTCTGCAGGTCTTTCAGGCAGCACTGCCTGCCAAATTGAATTGTAGCACCCCTGACCCCTTCTCCAAGGGCAGGGCTGCAGTGGAGATGCATCTATGTGCTTCCAGCTGTGAAGTGAGCTCCTGTGCTGCAGGAATGCTTTTTAGTTCCTCTTACTTTCTTTATTCTGCTATTTAGAAAAGTTACTTTCAGGATTTATACCTTTCCTATAATGAAAATGTTCTGTGTAGGACAGATCTGCATATTCATGCCACAATAACAGCCTCACAAAATTAAAATCATTCTAAAACGAGAGGCGAGGTGCATATTTGTCAAGCAGTAAACACTGGAAATGTTTTGTGGTAAAAAATCATTCATTTTAAGTGTTTTTAAAGCTGGCTTTCCCCCCAAGACAGCTTGATTCCAGCCACGCACGCTGCATTTCCAAAGTTCACTGACAGCTCTGGCTCCTGCTAATGCACAAGAAATCCTGCAGAGCTGGAGCAGAAAGGAACATCTGCTGAGTGCAGGCAGTGCTGAGATTCCAGCTGTTCCTGCAGGCTGCCATCCCATCCCATCCCAAAGGGATGCACAGACCAATGGAAAGGGTTCTGTGAGCACAGCCTCCATCAGAGAGAGAGATCTCAGCAGCAATCCCCCCACCTTTGCTGAGGCTGGTGAAGCCTCATAAAAAGTCTTCATTCAGACTGGAGTGTAGCTACACCCTGTCCTTGGTGTTCCCCCACGGTGTGAGCTGGGAATTTCTCCCAGAAGGTTATAAAAATGAAAACCCTGGAGGGCAGAGCAGTGCTCTACAACTTTGTCCTACTCCATCCCCACTTCCAACAGCACCCAGGAGACACCAGCCACTTTCCAGGAACATCAGCAAGGAAAGCCTCCTTTCTTTTCTAACTATTTCTCAGATATTTCCTGTAAGAAAGACAGCCTGGCAGCCTCTCTCCCTGTCCTGAGATGCAAACATGAGATACTTTTGGTGCCCAACATGAGAAATGGAAATTTCACCTTCCAGCCTCATGCTTTAGGGCACAGAAATGGGTATCAGCTTCCTCACCACCCAAGCACTGGTCAGATCAGAGCCAGCTGAGGTGCACAGAGACACAGCCATGCCTCCCCAGACAGCTGCAGGCAGCCCTCAAAAGCTAATAACATTAAAATATATATTAAAGCTTTATCAAAAAGATATTTGAAATGTCTCTCCTTGCACAGTCAGTGCCTTTACATTACAAAAGTACCAGATATTAGAGTAGTTCCCACTGCTTGGAAGAGGAAATAGCTGCCTGGTATGTGCTGGCACACAAAAGCATTCTAAATTAAATTATAATACCGATAAATCCTGCATACTCAAGCCTGATTTTCAAGCTTTTTTTACCATCCACAGCAATTTTCACAAATCTAAAAATGGGGGCTAAACAACAACCTAAAGATTAATTTTTCTTGGTATCACTTTGAATGCCTCATCTCTCTTTGCCCTCACTGTTTTGTCTCTCTTTGCCCTCCACACAGTCAGCCACCACTGAAATGGCAATTACTGGGGCAGCAGAGAATCAGAGGCAGCTTGGACAGCCTGCCCTTCTCTGCCAGGCAACAGGGAAGAAATCAGCATAAACAGTATTGCTACTCTCAGAGAAACATTTCCAATGTAAATGGAGCATCTCACTGGAGAGGCATATTTAAAATATTAAAATATGTAGGAAGGGGGAGTTACTTTGGCCACCGAGCATTAAAATTCATCATGTGGAAGAAAAAGAAGACAGAAAACATTTAGGTTAAAATTGATCCAAATCTGAGGAGTTTGGGAAGGCAAAGGAAATGTGGAGGGAGTGGAAGGCAGGATGGGGAAATCAGAGAAGATGACTGCAGGGAGAACAGTCTGTGACTGGCATTCAGGCAGAAAGGAGGCCATCCTGGGCAGGCAGGGATTTCAATGCCTCAAGGATTCAGAGCAGCTCTAAAATTTAACCCAACCACTACAAAGAGAGAATCTGACCTAAATACACCACTGACATCCTTACATTGTCCACTGCAGCAATAACCTCTGTAGTTTGAGGCCATGAAGGACTGATATAAAAGCAATACTGACATTTTAATGCTATTTTTAAAGCATGCTAAGATTGCTGATTGACTTATTCTTTTCAAGACATACCAGTAGATTTTACATTCCATATCACACCAGCTTTGCATAAAAGGGTGAAGTGGGCATCAGACAGTCAGAGATCCATTGCCCAGGGTATGGCTTCTTGTGGCAGACACACAAAATGTTTTACCCACTTTGTCGTGCAGGGTGTGATTGCAACATTTCCATTTGTAGCAAGGACTGCCTCATCTTCAGTTGACTAAATTGTTTTGGAAGCCTTCCTTGGGAACATAAGCACTGACAAATAACAACCTTTACCAGCTGCAGTCTGCCAGTCCCAACCCCAAGTCTTCCCTTACCTCCAAGGATTTCACTCCAAAAATAAAGAGCAGTGGAAGTTGTCATGTCATTTTCTCCAGAGTAATTTTGGAGTTTATCATGTTCTTCCTCCAGCAAAAATCAGCAAAGCAGAATTTCAGATTTAGAGGAATAGCTATTTTTGAAATAGATTTCTTCATGCTATAATGTATTATAGTAAAATATCACTATCAAAAGATCAGGGAGTGCTTTTCCTTAGCTGAGGTAGAGAGCCATTTGGGAGCCAGGGCAGGCTGCAGGTTGTGCCTGAACTTGGTGCAGAACTCAGTCAAGACATTTCTTTGGTAATTCAGGTATTCCTCCACAACAGCTTTCATTTTTAATACAGGAATTTTCCTGTAAAATCTTTCCTTGCTTGCTGTCTTTGAGATTCAAATTTATAAAGAAGAGTGAAGCAACTTGATATTTTAGTTGTATTATTTCTCTATATTGCTTTTATCTTGATTTCCTGTACACATTTTGAGGCAGCCCAGAGAGGGGTAGAAATCTGAAGTTTGAGTTATAGATTATCAGAAAGTCCAAAGTCTCAATTGTCTGGGTTTTTGTAATGTCAGATTTGTGTCTTCGTTGTGTCTTTTCTAAAGTTTAGCTTGTTTTATAGCTTTTAAAGTCATGGGGAAAAAATAGCCAGATGTAATTCTTTCTCACTGTAAGGCAAAAAGTGAAGTAGTGCAAGTCAGGAAGTGCTTCCAACAAATGTCTGAGGAAAAAAAGCAAAATACAATACCTTCTTTCAACCCTATACATTTCCAAAATGCACTACAATAAGGTGTTTGTTATCATTCCCATCAATCTCTCTCTTTTTTTTTTTTTAATGTCTGTGCAGCAGCATTGAGCTTTGAAGTGCCAGCATGGGGATATTTTATGATTCATGAAATAATTATGTTTGCATTCAGCTTCTACAAGTTCCAACAGCCAACAGAAGTGCTGGGTTAATCAATGTCTTCTGCAAATTCTCACTGCTCTTCTGGCTTAGGCAGCAACTGGAACAACACTTTTTGCATAGAATTACAAATCACCACAGACAGCTACTTCCAGCCCTGCAGACTGTGTATTCTCCAGGCTAAACAATTTGTCATTGCACGCTTATGCTTTTGTTCCCTGCTGGCAAATGTTTCTAACTCCTTTCATATGACTGCAGGGCAGCTTTCAGAACATGACAGGAATTTTAAAACACTAATAATAATTCTCAATTTGAGTAAAATCAGCTTACTTTTAACTCATAAAACTGGTGTTACAGGTCTTTCTTATCACCAAGAGGAAATGGGAGTTCAACACTGCCAGGAATGCAGATAAATAACATCACTTTCATCTTCCTTTCCTTTCCCACAGGTGGGGATGAACAGGAACAAGTGCCAGCAGAGGAAACTGCTTCAGCCAACACAGTTCAGCCAGGATGCAGGAGAAGTGGCCTGTGCCAGATGGAGGGATCATATTTATAATTTCCCCTGGAGCAACAGGGAGAGCAGTGGCTCCTGATGAAGCAGTGGAGCCTTGCAGTGCAGCACTGCACTCCTCTGCTCTCTGCACATGCCGTAATCCATGCACTGATTGTTTGATACCTGGGAATTTCTTCCCATGTGAAGAAAGCAATGCACCTTATTTTCTTTATAATTAGCAGTAAGGATAGAAAATGTGGAATTCTAGAAACCCCTGTATAAGTTATCATTTATCGCTGCAATATCAAAACAAGATATGAACTTCTGTTGTGTGTTATTTTTCCTGTCACAAAAAGAAAGGTAATAAAGGCTGTATTTTGCTTGCCTCTTGCAAACACTCGTGCTGATCTCTAGAGCCTTGCTCATTTGAAAGTTGTAGGATCTGATCAAAGTTGGGTGTGACACAACCTGACCATGTGCTGGCAGAAGAGCTGCCTGTGATCACCCCTTAACATCACAAAAGCAATGAAAACAAGTGTGTGCTCTCATTCTCCACAAAGTGAGCTGCTAAATGGGCTTTCTGCAGCAGTCAATAGTTCTTATATCAAAGCAATCTGTCTTTAGGGTTTGCTCCCAATTAGAGATCATAATGAATATAAATTAAATTATTGATTGCTGTCAGGAAATATATTAACAAATCCATCTCCAAGCAAGAGCAGCTCAATGGTTCTAAGTGGAGCAAATTTAGTGACTGGCAGTGGTGTGGAATGACTCCATTCATCAGCTGATACTAAAGCATCTCAGTAAACCCAAAATATGGACAGGAGAACAACAAACAACACAGGACTACCCAGTGGCCATTTCCCAAAACAATGCTTAAAAAAAAGTTTCACGTTGCCACAGGATAAAACATAGTGCCTCATCATGATACTCCCAAAGGCAAGGGAACCTGCCCTGAGGCAGATTCAGGCACCTCTAGGAAGGCTGATCAGCACTGCAGCAACAGCAGTGAAGGGTTTATTTCTACAGAGATAAACAAATTGTGCTTGCACCACTGAGATGCTGCAGCGTGCACAGCATCAGCAGAACCCAGTGACACCAGCTAGCTCATTACAGGGTATTTTATGCAGTAGCTGCATAGATATAAATCCTAAGTTTTGAGCCATGACTGCAGTGCAAGTCTGTGTCTTTATTTTTCTGTGCAGAACAAGGATAATCACTGCAGAGAGAAAACAAAGATGTTCAGTCCAATACTTTATCTACAGGGGAGCATTTCAGCTACTGCATCCTGAATAGGAAACACCAAGATCTGTTACAGCAGGGAGGGCAGAGACAACTGATCCTGAATTCCTATGCCTAAAGGAAACTGGTCCTGAATTCCTATGCCTTTCCTTATGGCATAAGGAAAGTAAAATTCAGAAACAAAAATGCAACACAACATGTATTGGAAAAGAAACAGGCTGAGCTCCTTGACAGCCTAGCTCCTGAACAGGCTGTGCAAGGTCTGCCCAGGAATGTCCGCACTGACCACAGAGATTTACTCTCTGCAGGAGCTTTCTAAGGTGAACTTTGTTTAGAGAGGGATATTTAATCAGAAACAACAACAATCTGAGTGTAGGATCATGGCTTCAGTACTTCTAGTCCATACTCTTTACAGCATAATGCCAGGAAGAAGCTCATGAATCTGCCTGCATATGTGTGTTCTGTATCACTCGAAAGGTTACTCTAAATTTTGTGTATGAGAGAGGGCACAGCAAAGAGTATCAGTACTGACAGAAACCTGGATCACCATCAGCTCTCCTGGCTGTGCCTCAACACTAATAAAACTCTGCTGGTTGTTGTGGGGGCAGTAGGGACATACTATTTTAATATCAAACTTGACTCTCCGTGCTATGGCAGAAGTTCTCAGCCGTGTGTCTCCCTTCAGGGAGACCAAATGAATTAGCATAAAGTGGGGGCTGTAAATAACAGGTCAGCAGTATTGGCAGGGAAATTATAGGTGTTTGGCAGCAGGATAAACAGTGGAGGTGAGCCCAGCCAATTGCTTTTGGAACTCCTTATTTACTGCTGGTCCCAGCTGCTGGCTCTGGAGGCTGTAAACATTGCTCTTGAAGAATGGGATGGAGATCCCACAGAGCATCTGTCTATAGGGTGTAGTAGCAAACCCTTACATCAAACAATAACATATGGAAACACAATATCAAGACCAATATAATAAAGTGGGGTGTCTGTGCCAGTGAAGTTGTGCTTCATTGGCTCAACACATCATTGAAAACTATTTCCATGAAACTATATAGAAAGTGTTTTCAAAATATCCTTGAAAGGCTCCTGGAAATAGTTGTGAATGTCTGACAAGCAAGCACAGTCAGTCCTCCTCTTTGTGCCAGTAAAACCAGAGGCACAGGAGCGAGTCCTGAGTGTTTTTCTCCGGGGTTTTGTTGTCTGGGCTCTGTGACAGTGGTTTTATGTGATGACTGGAGCTTGCACAGCTAGGAATTTGTGGAGCTTTATGAGGCTGGTACTCCATTTTTTTCAAGTGCCCCAGATATTGGCTCTCTAGCAATCCCTTCAGTGCCAGGGAGAGAAATCCTTAGGGAAGCTCTAATCCAGATGGTCGGGCAGAAAGGGGAAAGAAAACTGGTTCTTCATTCTTCATTTCCCTTCAGGAGCAGAGGTTGCAGTGCACAAATCCACAGGCTGTGCCTTGCAGGCTGGCCTGTCTAGTCCATGGTTAAGGATGCAGTTTATGGTCTTTTCCACAGCTAAGCAGGATCACTTGATCCCTCAGGAAGGTCCTTCCTGAGGATGCTGGACACTGTTGTGTCTGGGTGTGTGGAATCACACCCATTTAACACACTCTGCCTCCCTTCCCTGCCTTGGCACATTTGCCACTGTCTGGCACAGGGGCTCTTGCTGTTTCTTTCCACTCACATGTCCTGGACACACCAGCTACAGTCAATTTTCCTCATGTGGGCAGATGTGAAGCTGGGGGAAACAGCCACTGCAGTGCAGCTTCCATCCTGCTGGGATGCTCAGAGCTGTCCTGGGCATGCAGGGATGCCCAATAAATTTGGGGGTTGGTTTGGTTTTGCTGGTTTCTTTTTTTTAATTCAGGCAGGAATTTAGTGCATATCTCAAAATTATTTTTAGTATACATGTAATATTTTTAATATTCAACTTCATTTCCTGGCCAGTCCATGTGTCCCTGTGGGGGTTTGTGCCTTCTCTGTGACTCCTCCTGGCAGAGAGCCAGTTTATTAAAAAATGGAATGAGGATTCTCATTAAATGAGAAAAATCATATCCACCCTCAGAGCCTCTCTGTCTCAAAGCAGAGCTGCTTAACCCTTTCTTTAATCTCCTTGCATGAACTCTTTGTGTGTGATATCCTAGAAGGAATTCCCAAATACCATGGGCTCTTCAGGAGAAAAAAGACATTGAGGTACTTCCCATGGCTATTTTTTTCATCAGCAGACTTAGCATTAAAAATGCACATTTCGGACAGCAGCAATTTGTACTATCACATTATTGCCCAGGATGTCTGAAATAAAAAATTACTGCTTCTGCCTCACCACATCTTTCCTAGCTGCTTGTGGTGCTGCTGATGCCTGGGAATGCAGCAGGTATGCTGGATGCTGCCTGCTTTTCACTGTGCATGTCCTGAGGGGTAGTGAGGAATTGCACTTCAATACAGTGCATCTGAATTTTAATTGAATTGTAGCCTACAGCAAAGTGGAAAGACATGAAAATGAAATTTCAGTGTTTCACTCTAAAGTTGATGATCTACCATATCTCTGCAATAACTGATCAACTCTCTCCCTGTCTCTGTCCTCACCCATGGCTCTGGGAGACCCTGCCAGGATCTGCTACAGCTTCCCAGGCACATCACACAGATGTGGACCTTGTCCCAGGACAGTGTTCAAAGCATTACCTGCTGCTGGCAGTGCTGGCCATGTCCATTTCCTACATTTTTATGAGGATAACCTAAGGACAGGTTTTCCAGGTAAGCCCTGAGTCTAACAAAGGATTCTGGCAGTGTAACCCGAATCTACAACAAAGTCTGAGTTTGGCAATGCCACTCCATGCTGGTGCTGCTAAATACAACATAAATGTCAGAAACAAATGGGTAATTGATTCATCCATCCTTTTGCCATGGGGTTTTGGGGCATGCACACCCCAGAGAAAGGAGCAGCGAGGATGCCTTGTGGTGCCTCCTGACATCTTGCTGATAAGTGAGAGGTTCTGGTGACTGTGGGAGCCAGTGGAGGACCTGGTCCCCCCAAACAGCAATTTAGTGCAAACTTCTATAGTAACTGCATCCACTGCTCCAGCAGTGATTTAGCTCTCACCATGAGCACTGTTGTTCTCAGTTCTTCTGTGTAACACAAACATGGAAAATGTGCAGAGGAGGGTTGTAAAAGTTGCTGTTTTAGCTGGAACAACATAAGAATGGAAGAAAACACAATCAGAAACATGAAGCAGCTATAAATAAATGGGCACATCCTTGCAAGAGTGGAGATTCAATAAATATTTGAATATACTGACCCCTGAAATAAAAATGTTAAAAATAGTCTCTTGCTTTTGTTTTTCACAAAGGAGAGTATCCCACTGCCAGAAGATTCCTGTGGTATTTGAGAGGAGAGGTCACTGTCACACCTACCAGCTGATGTGAACCTGCTGCTCACCAGGGGCAACAGGGGATATTTGGGCTTTGCAGAAGCTGCTTCCACAAAGTGTAATTTCAGTCTCCACATCTGTCCCTGCTCCATCCCTGTCCCCTCAACCTGCAGCAGGAGGAGAGGGTCCCTCTCCTGCACCCCCAGCCAAGTGTGACAGCAGGTGAGGAGGAGGAGGAGGAGGAAGGGCTCTGGTAGCTGTGCCATGAGGAACAGTCACATTTCCCTGTGGAAAAAGTAAAGGGTTTTCCCAAAGCTTTGAGACCATCTGCAGAGCAAGGATGTGACCCTCTGACCAGGCTTTGTTTGCATTCCTTGTCCATGTGAAATTGTGAGTGTAGGTGCAACACAGCTGCCCTGTCACATCCCCTGCCACACAGGGTGCTGCTCTGTGGGGTCTGACCTCTCTTTTTCCAGACAGTTCCACTGCCCAGCACCATCAGCTGGCCCAGCACAGTTCTCCTCCATTTGCATTTGAAAACTATATCTGCTATTTTAGACTTGAAGTGTGGGTTATCTGTGCAAAGTGTGTTGGTTCTTCCAGCTCTATCAATGTCACAGAAGAAGCTGTGTCTTCCTGAAACTTGTCCCACTTTCATTCTCAAAACACCACAGGTCCAGCAGTGCCACTGCTAAACATTTTCTAGCCATTTTTCTGTTTTTCCTGGATTTTCCTGTTTTCCATTTTCCTGGTTTAAAGAAGATCAGAACAGTATAAAAATAAACTTTATAATAAAGAGCAAAACTTGATCAGTATGTCTTGCTTCACTGTTGGAACAGGAACCATTTTTCCAGGTGCTGGCTAATCATCAAGAAAGTTCACAGACTATGCTGAGGCCTTCACCAGGGACATTGCTAATTCTTGCTACTGCTTCTTCAAAGCCTTGGCCTGTAATATGACATTTAAAAAATTGTTTCTACAAAACTTTTAGTTTCTATGCCACAGCTTCAGCTTTTGGGGCTATGCTCTCAAATAGGAATTCCTTGCAGTTTTTAAAAGAAAATGGAGTTAAAAGTGCACAGTCCAACATTTAGGACAGATGTAACCAGCAGAAGTAGGGAGAGGGCTTGGAGGAAAATGCAGGATGTCAGAAACAGGATGTTGTGGGTCAGCCTTGAGATTCTGACATGGAATATGCTGTGATCTCTGCTCTCTCTGTCCTGTTAATGTCAGGCATGGCCAAGTCAATGGCCACAGGCGCCAACATGCTCCTGCCCTGCAGCCATCCACCAGCACTGACCTCCATCCACACTGGAGGGTTGTAATAATTTGAAATGTTTCGAGTTGCTCTCATATTTCCACATCTCTGTTCCCAGCATTTGCCTCACTTTGATGAGAATGGAGCATTCCAGGGGATGGGCTCTGCTGCTTTGGGCATCTGCACAGGGCTCACAGGGACTTCAGGGAAGAGTGGTCCCTTCTCATCCTCATCCTCATCAGCTTTAGACTGAGATCCATTTGAAAGTACAGGAACCATCACAGAATGTAATTGCGTTTACAGGCATGAACGAAACTCATCAGTTTTGATTATTATTTCAAGTGGTTTGGTTTTTGCTTACTTAATGCTCCATAACTATGGTCTCTGCCACTGAAGAGACAAAGGTGTTGCTCTGTTCTCAGCCACAGCTATTTATATCCTGTAATAACACTCCTCAGGATACAAGAAACCAACAGTGTAAAATTAGGACAAAGACACAACGTTTGGGGCCTTTCTGCTCAAAAGCTGTCACTAACATTATCACTTCACCTTTGTTTTCTCTGCTGGATTGCTCCCCTGCAATCCCTCAGCCAGATGGTCTTTAATTCTGTTTATTTGAGCTTAATTCAAAGCAAAAGGAGTCCATGTCTTTGGGGACACCCGTCCCACTTTCAGCACTAGACGTGCTGACACCTCTGAGAGCCCAGTGATAACAAAACCCTTTAAGAGCCTTTAAACGTGGGGGAAGCAGAGCCAGCAGTGGTCAGGTCTCACCCCGCTCTGCCTTTTTTGCAGCTCTCCCTGTGTGTGGCCACTGTGGGTTGGACATTTCCCAGCCTCCTGGTGGGTGTGAACCCCTTCCCTGCGGAGGGAGCCCCAAGGGAGCAAAGGGAGAGGAGGCTGGTGGAAATCCAGACACATCTGAGTGCTTGGCAGGTACTCACTGTGCCTTTTGAAATGTTCCCTCTAACTCTGAAATCGCAGCTTGTCTTTTCAGGAGTTTGTTGAGATACTGTTTTGCTGCCCCTTGCATGTTTTTTCCTTAACGATTCCCTAGGGAGAATTGGCTGACAAAAATAAGTACTTAGTAATTCTTTGGAAATCAGATGTAGATGCAATTCCCTTAAATCTCCACTGCCAAAATACATGCATTTGTAACATATATAGAGCTTCTTGTACCCACTTGTATTCAGATGATTTTCTAATTGTTTTCTTTGCTATCAGCCTGTCTGCAAAGGATTCACAAACAACATTAAAGGTCCCACTCCTTCAAAACAAAGTCTGTCCTAAAAGTGACTCGTAACCAGATGTGCCACAGTATGTTACACACGTACTGTGCTATTTTTATCCCTCCCTGTTTTCATCAGTGACTAAAGTTTTTATGATGTAACCCAGCACTTTGAAAGGGCTTCTGCTGTTCCACACCGCAGCTCAGCGCTCCATCCCACGGTAATCTCTCCCTGATTGCAGGGAGATGCTGCTCCAGACACTTTGTTTTGAGACGTGTCTCCTCTGGATAGGAGTGTGCTGTCTGGGGTGGTCTTCAGGGTCTGTCTGGGCCCGAAGAAAGACAGTTCAGGCCAGGAGACACAGGGGGATGTTCCCAGCCTGCCCTTGCCAGTTGTGCCCCAACTTCACTTACTGGCCAAAGAGCTCTGCAGATGCTGGGAGAGTGAACCTCAAATCTGCCCCTTCCTCTTTTTCCTACCTTTCTCCCTTCAGAATATACCCAAAGGTTGATTGAAATTGTACATGGTTTAAAAAAATAATTACATTACCTGATAAATTTATCAGAAAAACGTGAATTTAAACTCCCACATTACTGTGTAGGATTTTTAGAAAAACACATTTAAAAGAACCCAAACCAGCTGTCCATATTTCAATCCCCAGTGCCTGCGACCAGGATCAGGGAGCAGGGCTGTGTCTGTGTGTCCTGGTGGCCACAAGCAGTGCCCCGGGGCTGGCGAGCCGCTCCTGGACACACCTGCACCTCTCCAGCCCTCCTGGACACACCTGAACCCCCCTGGCCCTCCTGGACACACCTGCACCTCCCTGGCCCTCCTGGACACACCTGAACCCCCCTGGCCCTCCTGGACACACCTGCCCCTCCCTGGCCCTCCTGCACACACCTGCCCCTCCCTGGCCCTCCTGGACACACCTGAACCCCACTGGCCCTCCTGGACATACCTGCCCCTCCCTGGCCCTCCTGGACACACCTGCACCTCCTTGGCTCTCCTGGACACACCTGCACCTCCCTGGCCCTCCTGGACACACCTGAACCCCCCTGGCTTCTCCCTGGCCCGGAGCTGCTGCCTCAGCACCCACAGCAGGAGGGAGCACACTGGTTCTAGATAATGAATACGCCTCGTTCAACAAACATTTGGCGAGAAATGCAGACAGAGTAATCAAGATACTCATCTGCTTCAGAAAAGGCATCTGAGAGTTGTTACGCCCTTGCTACGTCATATATCCAATTATAATTCAGCTGCCTCCCCCTGGGAATTAGTATAGAAGCTCATCACTATGTAAACTGCAGAATGTGTGGGAAATTGTCTTTTATCAGCTCTGGTGCTACCCCTGGGAATGGGAGGGGTCAGGCAGCAGTGTGCTCCCGCAGCAATTCCGTCTGCTGCTCCTGGATGCTGCTGGTGTTTGGGGTTTTTCCATGTCCCAAGCCCCATGGGTGGACACCAAAGTCCCCTGACATGGCTGTGCTCTAAGGCCAGCTCTGCTCCTCGCTGTGGGTGGGGAAAAAATGATGCCAGAGCTGGTGGTACCTTGCAGAGAGTGACACGGGGATGTACAAGGAACCAAACTGAGAGGAAAGCTCCAGCCAGCAGAGCTGACCTGCTCCTGCAGGTGCACTTTGGGGCACACACACACACACGCACACACCCACACACACACACACACCCCACCTCCCACCCAGAAGGGCAGATCAATTCCACCTGAGCATCACCCCGTGATCCACGCCAACAGCCAGGGGAAGCAAATAAAGACGAATCATTTCCCTCCAGAGCAGCAGCTTCCAAGCTACCGGACAAGTTTAATTTTGTTTTAGCATGTTGAGTTTTTTACTTGCTTTTAAAAGGTGCAATTGCAAGAGTACAAAACAAATCTACACGTATGTGAGAAGATGGTGCAACTTCGTTTTCAGCATGCCCTGGGAAGTCACTATTTCTGTCCCAGAGCAGTGCTGAAAATCTTTGCCATTTCCCAGTTTACTCTTTCTTTCTCTTTAATTTGACATTTAACTAAGGCACAACACATGCCCAATGACCTGTGCCCATCACTGCTGAGCAAAGAGCTGCCCAAGCTTCATGCCCTGAGAGAGCTCACCGCTCCCATGAGGCTGTTTAGGCTGAAACTACAAACTGAGGTTTGAGCTTTGCTGGTGGACAGTGAGGCCCAGAGTATGGTGGCATTGGGGATGGATGGGTGTCAGCACACCTGGATATTTGGAAGGACATTTGGAAGAGGGCACGGGTGCCTTTGCCACATTACAGAAAATGTAATGTCATATTCCATGATTCCTGTAGTCACCCTGCAGAGCTGCCTTTGTCTTTCTACAGCCAGGTATAATTTGTGGGTTCTTGTTGCTAGCATTGTCCCACAGCAAACAAGCACCAAAAGCTCCATTGGCATTTTCCCACAAGAGCCTCCTTGGAGCCAGGACTGTGGTGTTATCTGTATTGGGGCAGCAGATAATACCACAGTCCCTGAGCCAGAGCCCTGGTGCTCCCCTTGTCAGGGCCATGGTGCTGTACCATGGTTCTGCCCAGCACTGCTCACCTGGGCTGAGCCGCTCACAGCTCCATCCAGAGCACCTCACATTAGGGCTCAAAGCAAACATTGCCATCATTTCACATTCCTGACTGACTTTGTGTCAGAGCACATCAGCATAAAGAAGTGGATGAGCCCTCAGGTTGAAGCAAGGTGGTTGTTATTTAGATCTAATGAACTGCAATAGTCAGAAATACATAAATCATTCCTGGCCGAGGAGTAAATCAAATGCAAGTGGCTGAGATAACAGTGGAGCCTGAATTTCAATCTGCTGAGGGCCAGATGCATCCAACAAGAGTATGAATTCTGTGTTTCCTCCTTTTCCCAGCACCTGAAATAAATGCTTTAAAACACTGACTGACCTACCCTTTCTGTTGAGACCACAGCTCTGGTACAGCTACCCCCTGTGGAAATCTCTGACTTGGCCATCACCTATACAGAGATGAGCAATCATTTCTGTAATGTGGACAGTTTTCCATGCTGTGCAAGGTTTTGCATGGGCTTTCAGCCTCACTGAGCTTCCTTTATTCAGTTTTAACTAATGGGAAGTAATTTGAACACGGGTGTAACCCCTGGATTCAGCAGAACTGCTGACACAGACAGGGCTGGATCTGGCCTGACCCTCATTAGCAGGAAAAAGGGACACATTGTCACAATTGCCATCAGAAGTCCCCACCTGGCCTTGCCCCTGCACCCCAAAGGTTTCCATTAGAGATAAATACTAAATGCAAAAGCCAGCCTCACATCTTCCCCTTGCAGACTAGACAAAGCTGTGTTCAAACTAATTAAATCTGCTTGCTCTCTTTTGGTGATGAACTCGAGGCTGATGAAAGTGACCTATTTTTAGTGCTAGCTGGAGGCACAAGTGAATGGCTGGCAAAGCATGGAGTGCACTTCCCTGCCCTGCCAGTGCATCCAGCCAGGACTGCACCACCCAGGCGCAAAGCATGCCAGGAGCCTTGATGCCATGCTCCACCTTGCCCCCTTAGATTCAGAGTGTGCTCTGCAATTCCTGTGTCACAAGGAGAGGCTCCTTCCAGCTCAGACCCCCCTGGGTAGGCGAGGGTGAGTGCCTGCCTTCCTCAGGCAGTGCCAGGGGATGCATTGCTGTGTCCAACATGGGGGGCTGCCATGGTTCTGCTCCTGAGGGAACCCTGCTTCTCTGCCAGGAGCAGCTCAGTGGGAAATGCCCAGGTGCAGCTGTGAGAAAACACTGGGACAGCACTGCCACGGGCTGGAGAAGGGGGAGGAATCTTCTACCTTTGGTTCAGGGCTGCCAATAGTAGCACAAACATCTAAAGTGGCTTCTGCTGCATGTCCTGCACCTTGCACCATGGCGAGGAGGGGATGAGCTTCTATTTCCTCCAAGTGCTCTGAGGGCTGCTGCTGATTTCAGATTTGCTTACTGTAATGTGTCCTTTATTGTGGTAATTTGTCTTGTTCTTTTAAGGCTATGGTCTGACATTTGGTCTTTACTGGATTTCACATTGCAGGTGAGCATAAAGGTCCTGTCTGCTTAAATAAAGTTTTACCCAAGATGATATTTACAAGTTTCTCAAAAATGACAATATTTACTTTCCTGCAAGCTAGTAAGGTGCATCACACTTCCTGCTGGACAGCACTGCAAACTGCAGGTACTCAGTGTCCAGACAGTGTTTCTGAGCCTCAGAGAGTCTTTCTGGAGGCTGATGTCCTGGGCAGCTGCCCCCTGCACATCCAGCTGTGGCTCCTCCTGTAAGGATCTGGCTGCTTTTTTTCAAAGTTTATACTAGCAGTTAATCATTGGGCTTTTTATACACAGATATCTCTTAAAATGTTTTCTTCTGTTCCTTAACATATTTGTTTGTGCTGCATGCATGGAGTTTTTCAGTCTGGGATGCATACTTGAAGCAGAACAGGCAAGTCTTCCTTTATGGCCTTGGTAGAGTCAGCCGCTCATTTGGCTGTTGTAAAAACAAATGAGGAGTTTAAATCTGCAAGACGGGAAGATCCTGTCTGTGTTTGCAAGCAGTGAGTGAGCAGGACCCTGCTGGAGGTGGTGTCCCAAATGGCCAGAGGGAGCTGTGAGTGTGACACAGGGTCCCTGCCTGCAGCAGCTGCAGATCCAGCACAGGCAGGTTTATCTGCCCAGCAGGACAGCTGAACGCTGCTCCATGGGCTGCAGCAGGGCCCAGGCTCTGGTGCCAGCATTGCCCTGCAAGCACTGTGCCAGGGAGGGACAGGTCTCCATGGCTTTGCAAACTGCCTTCCAAACCAGGTATTCAGAGGAAGCTCCAGCAGCCTGTGTGCCAAATGCTCGGGGGCCTTGTGCTGCTTTGGCTGAGGAGGCAGCAGGACTGCAGGGCTTCAGCTGCAGCCATCCCCCTGCTGGCAGAGCCACCCCTGCATTCTCACATGCTTGGCCCCCTGCAGCAGTGCCATGCGCCGTGGAGACCCCCAAACTCCATCTGTGGAGACACCCACAGATGAGCTGTGGGTGCCATCCTCAGCACAGCACCCAGCACCAGACATCTCCTGCCCTGCTGCCCAGGCTCTGCTCTGCCCCAGCCCCAAGGAAGGGGATCTGTTTCCATTGCACCTATTTCCCCACAGCATTATGCTCATCCAAGTCATTCCCCCAGAAGCAAAAGTGCTTTTCTGTTCTACCAGACTGCCCTTCCACTGCTGAGCAAGGGGGCAGTGAAACGTTATTTGCTTTGCTTCAAGGCACAGTGAGGGGAGATAAGCACCAGGCAGCAACCTAAGCAACACAGAAAGCTCTTTCCAAGACACACTGGCCTGCACTAGATCTCTGCTTTGCGTGATTAATCAGGGTCCTTCCAGAGATATAAAACAAGATTTCCTTAATTCCATGGTATTCAGGATACAGAGCTAAACTTGCAGGACTTAATCTATTTAAATTGTCCTGTGATATATATTCAGGAAAACAGAGGTACACTCATAAGAGTTAATCCATTTAAAATTGATTTCGCCTCAGCCTTTGTGAAATATCTGTACAGGAGAGCCTGGGGGCTTTCTGCATTTTTCAATTAGGAAAGAGACCAGCCAAGTCAACCAGGCACAGGGCAGATCTCAGCTTGCTTTACTGCAGACATGCTATATCCAGTCTTCCAACTAGTACCCAAAAACCAAACTGTTGCAAAGGAGTTGGGGAAAGCCGCCAGTCATTTATTGCAGAGATGATCAAAACAACCCCTGAGAACTGCTGCAAAGATAAGCAAGTGGAAAGGTCCCAAGGGAGTGAGCATGATTAAGCTCAGCTCCCATGCAGAGGCAAATAAATGGCTTTAAATGGATTCCTTTGCCAATCCCTGAGCAGAGACAAAATCACAGAATGCTTCGAGTTGGAAGGGACCTTAAGGACCATCGAGTTCCAATCTGCCTGCCATGGACACCTCCCACAAGACCAGCTTGCTCAAAGGCCCGTCCAAAGTGGCCTAGAACACTTCCAGGGATGGGGTGTGATTCATTTTCCCCTAAGGACGGCTATGGCTGTTGGATACAGCGGCAAGACACGGTGCCCTTGCCCTCGGAGTGCCAGACCCGTGCCCACGCAGGGGCAGCAGTGGCCCCAAAGCCTCCAGCGGGGTTTGGCACCGGGGCTTCACCGTGCGGCTCAGTCCAGGGGAGCCGGGCTCTGTGGAGCCCCCGCAGCCGCCGCGCTTCCCTGAAGGGCTCTGCGGGCACCCGGGGCAGCGCTCACACCGCTGAGCCCCCGGTGACACCGCCCGGAGCCCATCGCTGCCCGGTGACACTGCCCCGGAGCCCATCCATGCCCCGTGGCACCGGAGCCGGTCGCTGCTCGGTGACACTGCCCCGGAGCCCATCCATGCCCCGTGGCACCGGAGCCGGTCGCTGCTCGGTGACACTGCCCCGGAGCCCATCCATGCCCCGTGGCACCGGAGCCGGTCGCTGCCGCTGCGCTCGGCGGGGCCCCAGCGCCACCCTCTGGGGACGCGGCCGCAGCCGCGCGGTCCCGGCTGCACTCCCAGCCCCGCTCCCCTCCCCTTCGCTCCCCTCCCCTTCGCTCCCCTCCCCTTCGCTCCCCTCCCCTTCGCTCCCCTCCTCGCCCCTTCAGCGCTGTTTCGGGGTTCAGCCCGGGGGGAGCATCAGGAGCTGGGATGGGGCTCGGTGCGGGACGGGGCTGCGGCTTCCCGGCAGCGCTGGGGATTGAGCCACTGCGCCTTGGCGCTGCCTTTTCAGCTGTGGAAAGAGCATATTTATAGGAAATTTCAGAGCCAGCTGTTGCAAAAAGCTGAATTTAAAAGATTCTCAAATCTCCCTCTCTCGGTTAAGAATCTCAACTTTTGGTTTGTTCTTTTCACATAAAATGAGTTTGTTTGGAGGGTTTTTTTCTGTTCATTTCTTGATCAGCTCCATCAGCTCAGGACAATCACCTCCAGGAGGAAGAACGGGAGGACACTGCTGCAGAGGAAACCTTAAAGTTCGAAAAGTGAGACACTGTAGCACAGGCCTGTCCAAGTGCTGCTCACACCAATAGATATTCTAAAACCAAATTACTGTAAGTTTAGTAACAGGTTGCGGATGTGAGTACTTCATATCTGCTTATAAAAGACTCCTCTTGTAATTTATTGTCCCTTTCAGGATTAGCTAAGGAAGGAAATGGGAAATTGTACTCGCTGGCATGTCATGGAGCTGGCTGAGGGGCTGAGGAGGAAATGAAGCAGAAGCCAGCTGAGAGCAGCACCTTGCCATTGAACACTGCAGGGTGGTTTTGGCCCACGTGAGGAGCAAGGCAGCTTTGACTCAGCATTCCTCAGGTGAAAGTTTAAAATCAAATCAGTACAGAAGTGAGCATTTTTGCTGCTTCCTCCCATAACCACCAACTCCTGCCCAGTCACAAGCTTGGATGGAGGATCCCACTGCAGAGCTGAAGACGGCAAAAGGCTCCTGGTTGCCCCCGACCAACAGTGACAAATGTGCCAAGTTCTCCCCAAAATTCAGCAGTGATGTGTTTTTCCCCACTCTCATGAAGGTCACTGGTGTTCTGCATGCTGGAACACACAGAAAGGAAGGTCAAACATGCTGCCTTCCTGCAGAAGAGGGCATTTCCCTCCTGCACTAAAAATGGAAGCAGATATAAGTAGCCCTCTTGTTTTTCCTGGGGTCATCTGAGGCACAGAAAATTCTGGAGGAGGCTGTTCTTTAGCCTCCACTCCTGACTGCTTCCCTGCCACTGTTGGCAGAGCCAGAGCTGGCAGAATGGGGAGGGCTGGCCTTGAACACCCACTGCTCCCACAGAACACCCACCTGAGCGGGTGCCCAGCCTCCGGGCAGCCTCTGTGAGGAGCACTTGATGCACAGTCACAAACAGGTTTTTGTGGGGGGTTTCTTTCCCCAACCAAATGAACATTTGCCAGAACTCTGGCCCTCCAGGGCAGTATAACCATTGTCAGGGCAGTGATTGTTGTGGGTATGAGCTCCTAAATCTCAGCAAGAAAGAGAGAGGTGATTGCACAGCTTTTGCTGCTTTGCTGCAAGCCTTGGCCAGTCCCACCAAATCAAGCACTGCGGGATAGCTGGGATGAAAATATCAGATCCACACAGGGTCCAGGCATCATCCCTGGAATGCACCCCCAGCCCTGAGCCATCAGAGCCCAGGGATTTAGCAAGAGTTGCTTCCTTCCAGGAGAACACTGGATCTAAAATAAGTTACATTTCCTTCATTGTTTCTTGGCTTGAGCTTCTAAAATTCAAACTGTTTCTGTCTTCCTGGTGTTAGTCATGCACACAGATTGGGAGCTTAACCTGTAATTCTGGCTTTGCTGCTACTATAAAACATTCACACTGAGTTCTTCTAAACCAGGAGCAGAAACCTTTAATTTCATTCCACTAGAGGAGTTTAATCTAGGACTATGACATTTCAATTAGTTAGTAATACATATTTAACACCCCCAAAATTAACCAAGAGAAGGAAAAATGTTGTATATAAGCAACTACAAGGATTTTATTTACAGCCAGTAAAAGCTCTAAATTTAGAACAAAGATCTAAACAAAGACTTTGCAGTAATTCGTTCTGCCTGTTAAGCTGCATAATTTAGGAACTTAGGTTCAAAACATAATGTCCGAGTTTTTAATTTCTCCTTGGTTTGAATTTTCAGCTGATAAGGGGCAGAAAAGCCTAAAATATTGACTTCTCCTAGATGGGAAAACCATTTCTGGAGGATGTTGGTCCTACTCTGGAGCACACAGATGTTCCTCATCCACAGGGGTTCAGTGCAGCTCCCTCTTTATCTCCTGGTAGCTACAGGTCCTCTCTTCACCTTCACTGGGGCTGAGAACACTCAATGTGCCCCAGGCTGCTGCAGGTGCTGGTCCTGCATGGTGCTGGCCTAGAGCCTGGCAGTGCTGTCCTGCAGCATCTGAAGTGCTCCATGGCTGGCTCTCTTGAAAAACTGTGTCACTAAGAAATACACTCAATTTTATATTCTTTAACATCACTGCTTTCTGAGCCTCCATAGATGGCTGTTTATTACCCACAGCCAGAGGTGGTTTTGCTCCTCAGACCAATAAATCAGGCTCTTTTTAGCACAGCCTGAAGAATTCCCTGAGTGGTTTCAGCTCCCCCAGAACCACAGTGTGACTCAACACACTGAACAGAAAACCAGACTTTCCCAGTAAACTCCTGTTTCTCCACAGAAGTTATTGCTGGATATGGGTTGGTTTCTTTTTCTTGGTGGTTGTACTGGGGCTCTTCAGCCTCTGGGTTAACCTTGGAGCAGGGCATTGCAGGGGATTCAGGAGGCAGTCCTGCCTCACAGAAGGGGTGCCACGTGGCTGAAGTGGTCAGTGAGCAGGAGAGAAGGGATGAACAGCCAAGGGATAAAGGAAGAAATCCTGCCAGGCTGCAGGGATTTGGGAGCAGCCTTGTGGAGCTGTTCAGGGGGGTGAGGAGCTTCCTGGCTTGGGCTTACACACACACAGACTGGCCACCATGTGCAGGATGCAGCCGGCTTTCTGCACTTCCTAAATAGTTCTGGGATTATTATTATTACTTTTTAATCAATGCAGGAAATAAATAGAGGTGAGAATGGAAGTGCAGGGGTCAGCAAAGGAGCTGCTTTGTTATTTCTAGCACAGCACAGCAGGGACCTGGAGCTGTTGACTAAACTACAACAATATCAACAATACCCTTGGAGCTTCTCTTTTTATAAATGACTACTGATGTCTTTATTAGCTTCCACAGCAGTTAGCAACACCTGTAGCAGGAAAGAGATTTATACCCACTAATAATGAATTCTGTGTTAGCAACAGGGACTAACTCAAATATCATTAGCTGTGCCTAACAATAAATCATAGAGGTCACATAGTGCCCTTTGAAAGCTCTGATGTGACTGTTGTGCTAAACTCACCACACTGCTCTCCTGCCTGCCAGAGCACACAGCAATGTTAATGTGGTCCTTGGCAGTCTTCAGAGGAAAAGTAAATGCTGAGCTTCATTAAATATAATAGCACATAATAAGCTGATATTCGTTTACTTAATGCTCATGCTATGAATAGCAGATATTGACCCAAATGTGAGAATAGCCTTATCCAGTGCTCTGTCACCTAACATTAATCTTTATCAGCTTTGTGGTCATGTTCAGGGATCTCCCCTGGGTATGTTTCCTGGCCACTGTTAAACAAATAAATTGCTTCTGCTGCCTATAATTAAATACACATATTCAGCAGCAAAGAGGCACAAATGGAAGTGTACAGCAGGAAATTGCTGCACCCTGAGTGATCCTTCACGTAAACCACAATGGCAGAATAGGACACACTCCCTGTTGGCAAGGAAAAAGCAGAAAAGAGAATGAGATTAAACTCTGACAAGCTGCAGTGCAGTCTCTGGGGTGCCCTAGGGTTACCACATAAAATATTTTGATATATCAGCAAATACTCCTGATCTTGGAAAGATCATGCTCATTTGACTCCATCACCACTGTTATTCCAGCTTTTACTGCCACCCTGCCTTGACACCTCTCTGCTACCACCACCACCACACCTCCACCTCTCTCCCCATCTCTGTACTCTGTCAACACCACTTCTTGCACCAGGGAGTAAAGCTCATCCCCAGGAATGGGGCAGATGGTTCAATCAGTGGAGGTTTTTGGTAGATTCTTTCCATAAAAACTCAGAATCCCCATTTCAGAATTTTCTCCCCATCTGTCCACCCAGGTTCACAGATATTCACCATGTATTCTTTCTGGGCACTGGAAAGAGCAACAAGGAACAATTTAGTTTCCTCTGGGACCCAGAGTCTATCAAGAGAAAAAGCAGAAGAATGAATCACTAAAAGTAAATAGTAATTATCATCAAAAGGACATAATCTAGATAGATAGATAGATAGATAGATAGATAGATAGATAGATAGATAGATAGATAGATAGATAGATGATAGATACAAACAAACTTGGGTTAAACTAATCCTAAGGTTTAGGCAGAAAACCATGAAAGCAGAAGAATTCAAAGCTGGAGCTGCCATGGTAACCCTGACTCACGCCATGGTGGTTGGGCACTGCAGCACCTCCCTGGCCCTCCCAGCAGTGCTGATGTGTGTTCTGCATTTTGTGGGCATTCTGTGGACAGGTAAAGGAGCTGGAGAAAGCAGCTGGTGTGTTTGTGGAAGAGGATGCAAGTTTTGAGGGAAGAATTGGAAATGTAGATCTGTAGAGTACCAATACAGGCACAGGTCAATCTGGGCTCACAAGTTGCACATGAACTCCTGAACTCACAGCCCCAGCAAGCCATGGGACCATGAGAAGCTGGTCAGGAAGACAAAAGTTTAGTAGTGAAGCTTGGAATACTGAAATCCCACCTGTGAACATTAAATCAGTGCCAGCTCTAGCATGGGTCCTGCCCACAGGGCTACAACTTCCAGGTCCTGCTCTGGCCAGCAGGTACCTCTGTGCAACAAAACAGCTTCATTTCCCTGCAAGGAAAACTTCTTACAGTCATGGAAATTCCTTCATGCAACTGCATCCCATTTGCAGTTATTCTGTGGAGGAATTGAGTCTAAACCAGAGACCAAGGGCTGCTAAAATCTCAGTTAAAAACAGTTTGACCTGCTGGCTGTAGGCCAGGAGAGTCTGGGTGCTCCTGCCACATCAGAGAGGCAGTGCCCAGGAGAGCAGCCACAGGTTATTAAATAGAGATGTGATGACCAGGAGCTGGAGAAGATGTTTTCTTAGCACCAACTGGCTTCATGTTAATTGTATATATAAAGTTGTAACTTCCAAACTCCTCAGTGTCTTTAGAAATTAGACTGATTCTTGTGAGCATTTTTAGAATGCAGCCATTTCAGAATTAATTTTGTCCAACACAGAAAATGTATGCAACATCATTCCTCACTGTAATGTTATTATCTTTTTTATTTCTCTTTCCCTTTCAATATAAGTGTTCTGTAAAATCTTGTCAGTAAAAGATATGTATTTGTTTCTCTTTCAACGCTTACATTAATTCTGGATAATCTTCACAAGTAACAAATTACCTTTTAAATATGACAAAATTCACTTCAAAGCAAGCTGCTCTCATTGTTCCTTACAAAAACAGCCAATGCTCTCTTTTTCATTGTGCATGCCAGCATTCATTGCTTTGATCATGATTTTTGGTGAGCTGCAATGAAGAACAAAAGTAGATGTTCAGAGAAGAGCACAACTCCCAGCTCTGCTATACATTGATACGCCAAGCCTGATTCATAAAATAGCAGTGTGCTTTAGGCATCTAGAGACAGAATGTAGAGAAAACAAAAATGTAACAATTGTATATGTATCCACTGAGCATCTTCAGACAAAAATAAAACATGGAAATTTGGAGGACAGAGCATTTGCATTGGCAAAGCTGAGACACAACTCATCTGCACATGCAGGAACTGTCAGCGTGCCAGGACGAGCAATTAAACAGCACGTCTGTGTAGTTAAATTGGTTTGTTTGTGAGAGCAGATGATATAGTGCAAGCCAGAGCAGCAGGAAAATCCTTTGAATAGAAAGCCATGCACAGTCTGAGTTTTGGGAGGCCATCTCAAAAGACAGATGGGGCTTTCTCAGCCATTTCTTAACCCATTCAGCAGGCACCGAGTCTTCACCTCACCTTTGATTTAGTAGCTGCACTTTATCCTGCTTCACACTTTGGGTAACTGACCATAAAATAACAAGGTTATTTCTACTTCCAACAGAAAAGTTTGATGTTCTGCTTCTGGAAGCAGGGAAACCCCCCAGGCACTTCCAGTTTTGCTCAGCCTGTCCTGGCTCCTCCTTGCCAGGGGCCAGTCTCTGCTGTTCAGCTCCAGGTACTGTGTCCCTACACCTGTGGGATGAAGGCAGGATCCAGACTGGGCATACGCTGTGTTTGGAGCAAAAGGGCATCAACCTCCCAGTGGACATTAAACCTCTTCTTCCCATCTTTTGAGCCATGGGAAGGAGCCATACTGCTGGATTTTCCAGGGTGGATCTGGCCTTTGGAGAGAAAAAACAAGCCAACCCCTTCAGTTGCATAAAGCACACCCTGCTGGGCACTGCCAGGCATGGGTGTGCATCTCCATAAGGAGGAGAGCAGGGGCACTTCTCACTAGTTTGCTCAATGTCCCATCCAAACTGGCCTTGACACTGCCAGGGATGAGACATCCATAACTTCTCTGGGCAACCTGTTCCAGTGCCTCACCACCCTCACAGTAAAGAATTTCTTCTGCATATCTAAACTAAATCTCTCCTCTTTCAGTTTGAACCCATTTCTCCTTTTCCTATCACTACAGCTTCTGATGACCTTCAGAAAAATAAGTCAGAGGACCTTTCCCTCTTACTCACAACAGGAAAACACTGCCCAGTCCATTCAGGGCAAATATTTTCCAGATCTGCTTTTCAGTTATGTGATATTTTCTTTCCTACAGCATGCCTTGTGCTGAGCACTTCCCATGCTCCCAGAAAGGAAAGGCATGTGTTCTAGCACCATTCCCTATCAGTCTCATAACCTGCATGAAAACAAATCTGTTTCATAGCTGCTGGTGTAAATAGCCCAGGCACAGGGCTTGCAATGTGACTCAGTCATCAGCAGCTGGCAAATGCCACTGTCTGTTTCCACACCTGACACACACAGCCACAGACAACCTTGCCATATCTCTCTCCCCTGCCACGCCTTCTTCAGGAAACATTTTGCTTGATACATTCTTGACAAGTGTGATTTCTGTGCTCTGATTTGCTGTTTATGGAGTTTTCATCACTGTTGTTACCTGAGTGCCCAGGGAAGACTGTGTGGGAGCTGAGTTCAGAGCATTTCCCAGCATTTCCCATTTCCCAGTGAAGCTTTCCCATTCCCCTGTGCCTGGAGGTGGGTGTTGGACTACATTCTACTGTTATCTTTGTGTTTGCATTTCTTAGTGCATTTCTTCACCCCCTGCAGGAAGTTTTGAGTTCCCTCATAGCATTTTGCTAGCTGGGATCCTCCCCCCCTCCTCCAGTTTTCCCTGGTTCCTCTCTTTGCCAATACTTGCCAAAGTTTCTCACCCCTTCTCATCTGCCTACAACCCTCCTGGCATTTCTGCACCATTTTGGGGGCACTCTGTCCTGTGTCACCACCCTTCACACAAAGCTGCTTGTGCAAGACAGTTGTCAACACACCAAAGCTCCCAGCAGACTCCCCCTGGGACAGCACAGGGACCAAGGTGACACTGTGTGATGGCTGTGGTGGCAGGTGCCAAGGGAAGGTGCCCATGCGTAAACAGTGCTTTTCAGCACTGGGCAGGAGCAGTTCTCACCGAGAACCAGAAATCATGATTTGCATCAATGGCTTGTCAAACAAGTTGGCAAAGACAGATGCTCCTACATGGTGCTCAAGGTATGCAGCTTTTCCTGTTTCCCTGCCTCTCTCAGACCAGCACAGGCTGGGTGCCCAGGATTTTGAATCAAAGGCACTTGCCCTGTTTTATCTGACCACTGATGCCATTCACAGTTCCACACAGGTCTCTTCTACTCTCACCAAACTCTGTATCCCCGGGGAGCAAGGTCATACACAGAAGCATGTCCAAGGATGCCATGCAGGAAATCTTGGTGTAATTCTTGGTTCAGCCAGATGTTTTGGGCTTCACTTTGACTGTCTTCATCCTATGGTAGACTGGGACCAGCAGTTCTTCCAGCACTTTTGCCCCTTGCTTCTCCCTGTGCCCAGAGGGCACTCAGGAGATCACTCACTGTCTATGCAGCAGGATTGAATCAGCTCCCAGTTAACCCTAAAAATACTTTTTGCCCTTATTTTTTTAATGCAATGACAAAAAATAGATTTGCTTTAAAACCTTATGTCCCTAGGAGACCAGATGAACCTGGAGATGGGTGATATTTTGCAGAGGCTGCAAATCCACCCTGTATCTGTCTGCAGTGAGTATACAAAGATTTAGTGGGGCCAAAACCTATCTGCCAATATCAGCAGTGCTAGCAAATGAGCCAGCAAGAAACAGAAAGGGACTCCTGCGCTTTCTGAGCCTCTGAACTATGAAAGCAGCAGCAAAATCACTCAAAAAACCACAAGGCTTTATGCTTGTAGTCAGCCTGGCCATGGCAGAAGACCAGGAAACTTCCACACAGTGGTGATTTTGGTAAGATGGTCCTGCTGACACCAGAGTGCTTGGGACAAGCTGATACATGAGCTTGATTCATGGGAGGCCCTGGGGGAAGTCCATGTCCAAACTGAAGACAAAAATTCTCATTACGTGGTCAAGATCAGAGAGAGCATGGAGGACTTTCAGCTGCTGGGCACAGGGCTCAGCCATGGTGTACTGGGAAAACACTGGGACCAGTTTGTGCTGGGTGGTGTGAAATGCATCGATGAATGGTTGAGCAGGACATGGAAGTCAGAAAACAATTCAATTCAACTGTGTATGATTTCATGTTAGCAAATCTTAGCACATGTACAATCTGCTACGTCAAGGAGTCTGCCATCCATAAGGATTTTAACCTATGATCTCATCTTCTTCCTCATGTGGATTTGGTTCTGAGAAAATAGGGACAATATCAGATGTAAGTCTGAAGGTTTAAGAGCTCCTTGCAGAGCTGGGCATTGCAGTCCCTCCAAGCCAACACACCCCACTCCTATGGCAAGGTGAGATGAGCCCTCGCTGCCATCCTGGTGCTCATCCCTGGTACCTCATTCCCTGGTGCTCATCCTGCACCTGGGGTAGAGCTGTGCCGGTTCTGGGGAGAAAGCAGCCAGGTCACTTGCAAACACTAATTATGATCTTTATCTTCTATCTCGGGAAACTTTGTCCCTGTTACACTAATTGTCCTCTTGCTGATCTTTAGGAGCAGCAGAGATAACAGCAGCCAGGCAGCCTGAAAACACTGCACATCCCCAGCAACACCCTGCAGAGGCAGCAGCCAGCATTACCCCACCAGGAACAAGTCCTTGTTCTGGCTCTGTCTCGGCCAGGGGGTTTCCTGGTGCTTAGACAACACCTTGGTAGCCACTATTACATTTGTCTCCATGGGCAAATCAGGCATGGCTATGTCACTGTGGTCCTGTGGTTATAATCCCCCTGATCTAGGGGCTGTATCAACCTCTGAGAAGCCCCTCTGATGCAAAAAACAAGTATGTTTGGAGTGGAAAGGTCAAGAGCACTGTGGTAAAGCTGAATTTTAATAATTGTGTAAGACCTGACTAAATACCAAAACTGGGCTTTTATTTGAATGTTCTTTAATTCTGCAATGACATAATTTCCTCTGCCTAATAAAACATGAAGTCATGCAGCTGCCATGAGTGACACACTGATAAACAATTCAAGACGCTTTTCAATAGCATTTTTCTCCAGTTTCCAGAGCCATCTGCCTTCCCCAGCTAAGGTTACATCATTACAGACTTTAATTATTTAGAGGCCCTCCTACTTTAATGCAATTGTTGTGTTTGGCTGTCAGTTAGAGCAGAAACAGTGTGCAATGAATAAAGTCAGCAATTTTCTGTACTAATTATTTATTCAAATTCTCCAATATTGAGAGCTTGAGGTGTATGCTAGACTCATTCTTCCTTATTTTTAAAAGAATCAGAACTGCTCATGGATTTCCAGTGTGTTTTCTTCCTGTCACCCCAGCACTTCTGGTTTGGCTGAGAAGCATAATGATTTTTTAAGGGAAATTTTGAGGAGGATGTGGCCTGATGTCACCTGCATGTGCAGGACAGGTGTGTGTGTGTGAACACCTCTGTGTTGACCATTTGACAACAATATCTGTCTCAATACGTTAAGCCTTTCATTATTTTACAAAAATAAGAGAAAAGACAGAGAACTCCAGTTTGTGTCAGTGCTTTGGGAAACTGTGTTTGCTACAAGTCAGAAAAAGAGCTGTAGCTGAGCTAGGGAGCCAAAGAGCGAGGGAGGCAGGAGGTCAGTGCAGAGAATGTGGAGGGAAGCCTAAATTTATGCTCAACCTGCTCACATGTATTGATTAAGTGTTTTGGATCAGGAACAGGCATATATTACTGAGCAAATATTAAAAGCTATGCAGGTTTCAAGGGGAAGCCTCTTTCCTCTGGGAGTTGCTGTTGATTACTCATAATTAGTTGAGAGGTCAAAGCCGACCAGAAGATCAGATGAAAATTTATGGAAGGAAAATATGAGGAAAAACAAATAAGGAACCATATTATTCAATTCCTGCTGCCGGCTACAAGCATTCATTATAGAAATTAATGTGAAAAAAAACATTTGAAACGTTCTTGTCATTTTATCTAGTAGACCATCTTAATTCTCTATCACCTGATTCTATCAAAGAATCCTTTGGCTGGAAAAGACCCAGGTGGGGGTCGGGGCTCTTCTCACAGGGAACCAGCAACAGGACAAGGGGACAAAGCCTTAAGTTGCGCCAGGGGAGGTTTAGGTTGGACGTTAGGAAGAATTTCTCCATAAAAGGGTGATCAGACATTGGAAGGCGCTGCCCGGGGAGGTGATGGAGTCACGGTCTCGGAGGTGTTTAAGGAAAGACTGAGCGCGGCACTCGGTGCCATGCTCTGCTTGACAGGGTGGTGTTGGGCCATGGGCTGGGCTCGGTGACCCCGAGGTGAGTTCCATCCCGCTCGGTTCTGTGATTTTGCGATCCGGGGGCTCCGCACGGGCCGGGCAGCGGCGGCTCCCCCTCCTCCCCTCACGGCGGCCGCCAGGGGGCGCTGCGCGGCGCGGGGGAGCCCCTCCCCGCCTCCCTCCCTGCCGGCCCTCTGTGGCTCCGCGGGGCGGGGGCGGGGCCGGGCCGCTCTCGCGATACCCGCGCGGCGCCGCCCGGCCCGCGGTGCCCGGAGGTGGCGGCCCGGCCCGGCCATGGCGTCCGACAGCGACACCGAGGAGTTCTACGATGCGCCCGAGGACGTGCACCCCGCGGGCTCCCCCGCGCCGTGAGTTCGCCCTGCCCTCCCTCCCCTCTGCGCGGCCCCGCCGCCTCTGGGCAGCTCCCGGGGGCACGGGGGGGAAGCGGGGTCAGAGCGGGGCCGCGGCCCCCGCTGGAGCTCGGGGTGCGCTCGGAGCGCGGAGGGTGCGGGCACCGAGCGGGGCTCGCCCGGCGCTGTGCGGACGGCGGCGGCCGTGAGAGGGAGGATGAGCTCATACCTGCCTTCCTGAGGCGGGAGCGGGTGTAGGGCTGGGAGGAGACGGGCGGAGATGGCATCGGCATCGACAGAATAGTCCCTGAAATGCGATAAAAGTAACAGATTTTCTGAGGAAGGAGAAGAGAGCGAGCTTCGTCAGCAACAGGCAGCTGTTGCTGCGTGAAGAGCAACTTCTGGTGTGCTCTGTGCTCTGTTTTTAGTGGTGCCTTTAATACTTTTACCGTTTTTAATGGAGACTGGACTAGATTATTTCCAGCGGTCCCTTCCAACCCTGACAAATCTGTGATTCGGCATCGCTTTGATGGTTGGTCCCTAGTGAAGGTTTCCCAGCGTTTTGTGGGGTTTGTGCCAGTGCTGCTGCCTCAGAACGGACCCTGACACTGTTGTTGGTGTCAGCCAAATGTGCCCCTCTTGTTGGAAATCTCTTTCTGGCCGTGTGCTGGACAGGTTATGCCCTGTATCAGTTCTGGTTTTCCTGTAGCCTGGACCAAACCTCTTCAATATTTTACGTGGTAGGATGAGGTTTCACATGGCCTGTTTATAGAGTAATAGATATGGATTGTGGGATCCATTTGAACCTTTAATATTGGACCAAGGAGCTTGTTTTAAGCTGTGACTCAGTGGTCACTGGATGCCTACAAGAAAGGAAAGACTAGATCTTTTCTCCTCACCTTCAGATCCTGTATTAAAGTTTTTCTGAGCTCAGCTATTTAGCTGTAGTCTGGTGAAAAGTACATCTTAGCATGCAGTTCTGCAAGATGTGATAAGCCAGATTCACAGTGCTTGTACTGAAATGAGGTTTTTCTCCAACAGCTTACCTCCTGCTAGGAGTACTGATGAAACTCTTCTCTGAGTTGCATTAACTCAAAGTAAACAGCTGAACACTAGAAACAGCAAAAACTGTTCAATAAGTTAAAGCGGCTGAAGCCTGTCAAGGTTGGGACAGAGAGGGTGAAGGTGAGGGATTAGTGTGACTAGAGACCACAGACAGGAAAGGGGAAGCAGGCTTTGGTAGAAGTGAGCTGTTAAATCTGCACATCCACCTTTTGTCTGATACAGATCATGGCCTGGCTTTGCAGGTTTCCACCACCAGTATCTAAGCAGAACTTGATAATATGAAGTCACTCACTAGAAATTAAAGTGAAAGGTGCTTTTAATTTCTCTAGTGCTCTTCCATAACCTGTGTCAATGCATCATTGACTCAAGTCAATAGAATTCTGTGAGCCTGAGTCAAGTAAGGAGGTGATGTCTGTGAGTTTGCAATACAGCTGCTGGTCTGTAATTCAGTCTGTTGTTGAATCTAACAATATGGACAGTATTTTCTCAAAATAAGCTTTTTGAGGTTTCATAAGAGCTAATTTCACACATGCACTGGGCACTTCTAGGAAGCAGGCTGGTATATTATTTTGCATGTGTAATGATGTTGAGTGGGACCAGAAAAAAAAAAATCAAAAGCTTCGTGTTGCAGGGAAGGCAACTGAAAACAAGTACGTGTTGCCCTCTGCAGTTTCAGATATTTCCTCCTGCATTCAATGTTCTGATGATCAGTAAAATCAGCTGGGAGTCCTTTTTGGCAGCACTAGTGTGCAGCAAAGCAGTGTAGATACATTTGCCCTCATTAAAAATGTGAGGTTTGTAGCTTCCTCCCTCCCTAGCCTTTGTTCTATGTGGGGAAGTTTAATAGCTGCTGATAGAGAAACTCTGAAAGTGGTGCCAAGTGTTCACGTCAGCTTGCTGACTTCTTTGCTGTTTACTTGCTTTATTAATTGTCTGGTCTGTAAGAGTGGAGTTTTAAAGTTGGATGTAGGCTCCCAACTCCCACTGTTAAGTCATTAAATTACTGATGCTTGAGTCCCTCTCAGGGAAAGCACCATATTCTCATCCTTGACTACATCTGTAGCTGGTGCTTTTTAAGAACTAATCAGCAGAAATTACAGAAACCAGAGTGTTTCTTTCAGATTAGAATGGTCTGAGGTAGTGTTCCTGGGGTAGCACTTCTGGGGTGATGACTTCTCTAAGGTGAGGTGTGTTTGGAGATGTTCTGAGGTTACTGTATGCCCTCTGGCGAGGCCTGTGTGCTTCCCTTCTGCTCCAGATCTTGCCTTTTATTTCTAATTCTACTTTTGACATGTGGAGGGTGTCCACTTGTTGGATAACTAAGTCCAGGGTAAAAAGGGAGAGGTAGTGTGACAGAAGATGCCCCTATTTAACCTCTGACACTCACTTTAGAAGCACTCTAACCATGGAAGAATTTAGGAAAATATGCTGAAATGTAGAGGCCTGAACAGTCCCATGCAGGAGGACATCAGTTTTGAGAGAAGGAAAATATGAAGTAAAGCACACTTGGTTAGATGCAGGCACGTGACAGACCCTCTATATTTTATTTATAGGAAAAGTGATCCACCCACTCTGAAATCAAGAACTGTTAAACCTAATTATTTGGACTTCATGTGCCTAACAGTGAGGGGGCAAGTTTGTTCCTAGTATGCTTGTATCCTAAAAATTGTTATGAGAAACCAAATGAAAGAGATGGTGTAGATTATGAGAAATGTCCTCTGTTTTGTTTAAATTCTTGACTTGTAACTTCAGTAGTCCTTACTTTAGAAGGTGCCTTGATGCTTTTCCTGAAGAATTTAGTTTCCTCTGTGTAGAAGACAGGTAAGGGTAAGTTGTGCCCCATTGACATGTGGGAGATTTTTAGCACAGCTTTTGTGTGTGTGAGTGTTTTAGCCAATGTGCAAAGCTGAAAGTGGCAGTGAACAGATGGAGTGGGAAGTGTTGGTTGTGTTCAGTGCTGCAGATGCATTTCTGCACTCAGAGTTTGCTGAGCTCCCCCAGGGCAGCCCTGACATGCATTGCAGCAGTGAATCCCTGTAGCTTTGGAGGTGTGAGTGCCATGGAGAGCTGCAGCAGGAGCAATTCCATCTTCCCAGGCTGGAGGGAACAGGGTGTGCAGGACAGGGCTGAGGGCAGTTCTGGGCTGGCTGCTGTGTGTTCTGCACGGGGCACAGCTGCTCTGCACTGCAAGCACCTTCCCATCTGCTGGCTGGCACACCTGTTGGAGAACAATGTACATCCTCCAGGAAGGCAGGCACGGTTGCTTTGGGATTTGCCCAAGGCCAGTACTCACATTGTTTTTTGTTTGAAGGGCTGGATGTTTTGTTTTCTGTCACAAAACTTAACAACAACGTGTGCTGAAAATGTTAAGCCCTCTTCAAACAGGTGCTAGGCTGGAGCTCCCTGATAGTAAGAATGGGAACTTTCCCGTGGTCTGCTCACCGTCAGGATGAATTTGATAGTGGGATAAACAATTTTTAAAAAAAGTTTCTTTGTGAGTTTGTTTGACTTTCAGACTAATCAGACATCTATTTGTGCAAGTGAAATGGGATATTTCTTTGAATTGTGTTTAATCTTTGTAGATAACCTTGAAGCTTTCCTTTGTTAAACTGGTGTAAAAATGGTGTAATGTAAGATAATTTAGAACTTAGGTGAAATGCAGTCTAGAAGATGTATTGCTATCAGTTTATAAATCCCACTTTTTAGTAAATGTTCACACCAGATTAGTTTTTGCCTTATGTTTTCTGTGGCATATGTCAGTTTTCATGTGCTGCCTGACCTTTCAAAGCCAAATCAATATTTGATCTTTGGGTTGATCTTATGTAAATATTTTCAGACACTTTTTTCCACTGTATATATGTTTTTTAAAAATGCAAAGGTTTATACACTACATCCAGAAAACTAATGGGCTTAAAGTACAGGGGCATGGAGAAGGCTGTAAGTTCAGGTGGCTGGGAAGAACAAGACCATTCCAGAGTTGTGTTGAACTGCAAAATATTTCAGTTCCTGAGCTGGCTGACCTTGTGTAAATGTAGTAGCACATAAACAGTAACTGCTCACGACTCTGGGAGCGATGCTGCTGACAGACACACAGCTCAAATCCTCTCAGGCAAGACTCTGAACTTACCTGCCTGTATTACAAGCTGATCTGAAAGTGGGGGCTTTGCCAAACAGCTGTGGAAGCTCTCCACTATTTTAAAAGCATGTAAATTCCATGCTAAAGCTTCTCCTTAATTGTGCGTGTGGGTTATGTCAAGCTAACAGCACCATGTTATGTTCTACACCTGCTAGTTTGTAACCTTTATCACTCAAGCACCTTTTTCCAAGGTAGCTGAGTAGCCTGAGCATGGAAAGTAACATCTGGTTTTGTTTGAGTGCAGATTTTCTGCAGAACTAATCAGCTGAAGAAGTCTGAAACAATAACAGTGTCTTTTGAACCTCCTATTTTGTGTAACCAGTGTAGGAATGAGTTGCCTGTACCAGGAGTGAGGGTCCAATTAGTGGGAAGTGTCACAGTATAAAATCAAAATATCTATTTGCAGTTGAGGGATTTGTGTTATTTAGGTTGTTAAGCAGTGTCTTGTAAAATAGGAGCCTAGCTGAAGCCTAGGCATTAATGGTGTAATTATAAATATGTTTCATTGTTAAAGTCATCTCATGGACTTAATGAACTGTGACACATTTCTGCTGCTCCTAAGAAAATTCAAGAGTTGATAGTGGAACTGAAAATGTTTCAGTAACCAGAAATCTCACACAGGCTGAGGCCTTTCCCAGCAATGTATTTTGTGATACAAAAAATGTTCTTGTTTTCCTGGCCAAAATATTAATTTTTCTCCTTTTTTTTTTTTGCACATTGGGGTTAGAGCTTTCTAGGAGGATTGTACCTCAAAACAGTGTCACAGGTATTGTGCACCTGAAGTTAATTCTTGGACAGAAGCACCTTAGTGTAGCATGTTAAATTAGTTGCAATGATAGAGTGTTTATATAACAATCCACTGTACTTTCTTGTTTACTTAGCTCTGCTGTATAAATGGCATCTTTGCTTTTTTGTGATTAAATGCTTCCAGATGGTAAAGAGAAGAGCTGAAATTCTTAAAAAACAATTGGAAATAGTTGTGGTTTTTTTTCAGGAAGTATTGTTATTTAAAACGATTTTGGAGGCAGGAGGGGTGAATGAGGCTGAGATCTCAATATTTGTGTGTATTGCTTGGTGCCAGGTGATACTTGGGGTTCAGACTGTCACTCATCTTGGTGGTCAGCTGGGATCTGTGTGCAATCCAGGCAGTTCTTTTGGTAGTAAACTTTTAAGGAATTAATCTGCAACTTTGTCTCTGCTTGTGATTGACAAACTGATAAAATCATAGAACAATTCAGGGTGGAAGCAGCCCAGAAAAATCATCTGGTCCTACCTTTCCTTTATGTATCAGCAAGATTCTGTAGTCAGAGTAAGCAGTGGGATTCAATATTTAAATATCTTCCAGAATTCTGGAAGTCTTGTAGAAGATGTAAGTTCAGGAGATAATAAGAGCTGACCATCCACTAATTGAATTGACTTGACAAGAAGTAATTATTTGATACCATTCCCCTAAGATAGCTTGTTCTTTCATGTAATTAGTGTAACCAGAGGTGGAGTGTGAGTGGTTGCTAATGCTAAGTCACTGTTTCACTGGGAGTATTTTGGAAAGTAGTGCACACCAGTTCCTTCCTGTTAAAGTGTATTTTGTCTCTATTTATACCAAATGTCCTGATTAGAAACAAGATCTTAGGTTTGCTACAGAGTCTGAGGGGCAGACTGGCTGTGATAGTGGTAACTCTATGGATCAGGATTCAGGCACTTGATTTGCAGAGTACTGGAGTGTTTGTGCTTCTGCTCTCTGAGAGTTTTGTTTCTTCAGTGTCTACCCAATGCTTGGCACACACATGCTAATTTTGAATTCTCTGTAGTGCAAAATGGTTTTAGTTTTGTACTTGGAATAACATCTTTTTATTAGAAAAGGGTGATAGGTGATTCCTAAAAGATTCTGCTGGCAAACTCTCAGGATTTTGTAGAAGCTGTGGATCTGTGTGTGGTATAGAGGAGGGAACTTGTGTACAAGTGATGTGAAAAACATTCACTTTGTTGCTCATCCAAATTATCAAGTATACAGTTCCTGCAAAGGAAGGCTGTGTTGTAGACTGTTTAAAACAAAGCTTATTGTCTATGAACTCTACCTAAGTCTGTCTTCTTTTTCTGACAGGTCACCAACAAAAGTTGGAACCAGTGTAGTAAAGGTGAGTTTCTTAAAATCAGTCGAGTGCTTGTTGATGAACACAGGGTTGAGTATTTCCACCTAATGTGCTACAGAACCCCTGACATCTGCACACAGAGGAAATTACAGATTTTCCTTGTTGTATGTAGCAATTGTGCTTGTCTTGAAATTCCAGCTTTCCTTCATTTAGGGTATGTTACAGTGTCTCAAAGCTCATTTTATTCTGAAATGTGTATGTGCAATTTAACTAAGCCGTATGTGATTACTGAACTGTGCTCTTTCAACTGATTTGTGAGTAGTAAACAAGGCTCTGCAGCCACCTGGCTTTTGGTCCTGATTTATATGAAATTGTTGATTGTGCTCTCTTCTGTCTCCAAAATAAGAAAGATCTTAATGTTTGTACTTCAGAAGCCTCCCCCCTAGGTTATGTGAAGATAAACCACTATATTTAGCTTAATGAGACAGCGTTGCCACTTCCCACGCAGGTAATTGGTATTCTGTGCGTAGTGACAGCGAGCCTGAATCCAGCACACAGTGAATAGGTGAGGAGCTGGAACCTTGTGCAAATAACACTCATTTCCTGCTCTCACAAGGGCCAAAGGTGCTGCTGTACAACACTTCTTGTAGGTTTGTCTGCAAAGAGTTGGGAAATCCTGGTGAAGCCAGTGTTTCAGAGCTGTCAGCAGTGCTCTGCTCTGAATCAATAGTATTTTAACAGTGATACCATATCTTGCTATACCTCTTAGGGAACAGGGCCTTACCCCCAGTTTTGTGTTCTGTTTAATGTCCCTTTAATAATTAAGTATTACATGTGTAAGCCTTTCAAGCAATGTTGTTTTATCATTCTCACTAAACTGTGTGCAATCAATGAACTTCAAAACTAACTTTAATGTCTTCATGAATTATTAGCTATGATATTCTCTAGGTTGCTGTTTGATTATTGAATTTTTTGAAGTATCTTCCTTAAGTACTTGTTCAAAGCTAAATTTCTGAAGGTGGAAAAAGTAGTAGTTTCTGTGCTTGGTATCATATCAGTTCAGTGAATGTGTGACTAATGGTATCATTTGTCTTGGAATGGGTAAGAAATATTTCCTAAGTCCGAAGTCTAATAGGTGTGTGAGTTTAATGTCAACAGAATTGGAAATTAATATAATGGGCTTCTGTAGGCACTGATTACATTTAAGTATTTATGTCATCATACACTTGAAGATAAACTTTAATAATAAAGCAAAGTAGAGCTTGCATTTAGATTAGAAATGCTTTGTGGCAGGAGGGAGTGGAGAGGGAGGAAGAATTGTTCTGTAATTGCAGCTGTCTTTGCAAGAATGTAAGATTCCATGTTAGAACCTCAGAAGCATATTTGTGACCACTTGATAGAGCTGCCTGCCTTAATTTGGAAATTTCTAAATGGTTTCTACTATATGTGGCTGTTATATAGTTCTTGCATCCTTTCCTAAAAGCTGATAAATAAAAGAGAAAATATTTTAATATGGAATTTCCTTGCTGCAGATTATTACATGTGTCTATTTCTCTGAACTCATGCTGCCTTCAGTTTGATTTTAATTGAGGTTGCAGCCTCTTATATATGACTGCCTGTTTTGTTGCATAGGGTACATGACTCTGAAATACTTCTCATGTGTACTGAGCATTACTGTTTAAACATCTGACAGCAGTAATGTGTGAAGATGTGTCAGATTTCTTGTCCTTTATGCTATTTAATTTGTTGG
Source organism: Melospiza melodia melodia (assembly GCF_035770615.1). Classification (NCBI taxonomy): domain Eukaryota; kingdom Metazoa; phylum Chordata; class Aves; order Passeriformes; family Passerellidae; genus Melospiza; species Melospiza melodia. The sequence goes on along the minus strand of NC_086209.1, from coordinate 12,670,375 downwards.
AGCTGTATTTTTGTTAGATCATCTTACTGAAGAAGTTAGTACCATTGTCTCATGACTTTTTCTTTTGTAGGATATGGACAATAAACTACACAAAGCTGGAAATGAAACATTTGTACGAGAAATGAAACAAGATGATTCAAAAGAGGTTAGTTAAATATTGCTTTGAGCTTCCAGCATCACACAAAAAATACTAAATCATTTAATGATCAGTATTCATCCTGAAACTACCATAGGTTAGAATTAGTTGTTAATGCTAGTAAAAATGTTCATCGAAAGGGTAAAAATCAAACTAAGTGTTCCAAAAACATATTTAGGATTCACCAGTTTTGAATTATTTGTGCAATTTACAAAATCATATTTAGCAGTACATGAGAACTCTGAAGAATGAGCAGCTTTTGTTTCCTAACAAAAAGTAGTTTTGTTTTCTCTCCAAATATATTGAAGAAGACTGGAAATTAGTTACCTTGTTTTATCTTTTGAATATGCTCATTTCTGCACCAAGGTTCTGGTCTCCTTTTTAACCAAACTGCATTTTGTATATAAAACAACTCTTCAGTGGAAGAGCTCTTGTGGGTATTGTGCAGGCTGACTGGAAATTTTTACCCAGGAAGTGCCTGCTGGTGACTGGTATAATGATTTTGTTTTGTTTCTCTAGATTATTGACAGTATTATAGAAGAAAGCCAGAAGGCCCAACAACTAGAAGATGATGCTTTAGCTTCTAGAGAAAATGAATTGACTGATCCAAATTCAGATGCAAATGCTTGGATTTCTGGAGCAGGTATCATTAGTGATGTCCCAGAAGTACCAGCTGCTAAAATAGCATTACCAGAAGACACTAGAGAACCAGAGGATCAGAGTGTGTGCAAGGACGCTGAATTGGAGTCTGGGAAGCTTTTGTTTAGTTCTGACCAACAGGAATCTCATAAACCAACAAAAGTAACAAATGCAACTGACCATAAAACGGATGAAACTGAAGCACAAGGAGAAACATCAAAAAAAGAGGACATAACAGACAAGAAAGAGACAAATACTTTAGACAGAGCGGCTTCAGATTTATCTACCAAAGACCCTTCTACAACAGAAGAAATGCCCCCAGCCAAGCCCCCGAGGCAGCTGACTGTAGAGCCTGACATCGTTGCCAGCACAAAGAAACCTGTCCCAGCCCGGCCCCCCCCTCCCACCAATGTCCCTCCCCCGAGGCCACCCCCCCCTGCACGGCCAGCTCCACCTCCCCGCAAGAAGAAGAGTGAACTGGAGTTTGAGGTGCAAAAACCTGTTCTAGAAGGCAAGTGTTCTATTTAGATGGGTTTATTTATCTGCAGGGTTATTATTTTTGTGTGTTTTGAGTGAAGAATCATTCAGTCCTGTGATTTTTAGTTTAGTTGATAGGTAAAAAATTATGCAACAATCTTAGCTTATTGCAATGAAGTAATACCCTTCTGCTTTACAAGTGTTCCTCATTCACAGACTTTCTTAAATAGCTGTAGCTATAGCAAGGAGAAGTTGACTCATCAATACATAAGTTAGAAAGCAGTTACTTCAAATGAAATGTGTGTGTGGTCTGTATTTGCATAGAAATGCAAGTCAAGGTGTGGACTGAGTTCTTATGAAAATGAGTAGTCATGGGTTACTGGGAAATGACTATTAAAAAGAATTTAATAAAGTTTAAGAGGCCTAGGTGTGAAGTCATGCCTGAACCTCCAACTGTATATGAAATACTTAATTGTAAGTTAGATATGGTGGCAGTTGATCATTAAAAAATACTAAACTGGTCAGAAAGGTGTTCAGCCTGTAAGTGATGTTAGGATTTGATCTCTATAGCAAGTGTTATGCTCTTTTTAATAAATCTCTTTTCAGTTTCTCGAGACAGCTTCACAGCTGGTGGTCTTTTAACTTCAAGTTCAGTGACAGAAGGTGTGCCCAAAGATTCTCAGCCTTCCTTGGATTTGGCTAGTGCAACTAGTGGAGATAAAATTGTCACTGCCCAGGTATTGGGAAATGATTGTGAGTTTGATGACTGGAACATTTTCTATTGCTTCAGTGATACAGTAGAGATAATGTAATCTGTGTCTGCACCCTTTCAGGAGAATGGGAAAGCAGCTGATGGCCAAACAACAAATGAAGTACTTGGACCACAAAGACCCAGGTCTAACTCTGGCAGAGAGCTCACAGATGAGGTATCTATGGCTGTGGTCTGTACATGGAACACCTTTGTTCTTGCTTTCCCTGTCTGATAAATGAGTTGTTGTAGTCAGGTCACTCCTTGTTCTCTGAACCACTCCATGCTGTCACCAGCAATGCAAATAGGAGTGATGGTGCAGCTGGCTTTGTCCACCTAAGAACTTTGTGTCCCTGAGTCATGTGTGCCTTTAGCCTTTGGAAGTGTGAGCTGTAACAGACTGAAATGCCATCAAGTTTGTGTTGGTAGCTATGCAAACACCTCATAGGATTTTCATGGGAGGGAAGAGCAGCAAACCTGGCATTTTGTCATGTGTCTAAAAGGGGAAGGAGTCAGCAATAGCAAAATGATCTTCCTCATACTAAAAAATATTTTCTTCTGTAAATAATTCTGCTAATCCCAATGATATTTGGCTTTTGTAAGTTTTCATTTGTGTCTATCACTGTACAGCTTTTTTTAAGTGTTGCTGAACTTTTGTAAGCATTCATGAGATACCCCAACTAAACCTTCTCCTTTGTGGTGCTAGTGAGTTCTCAATTCCTTTTCTCCCTGTATGTTAAATTTGCCTTTGGCTAAACCTAAGATATAGCAGCTGGAGTAGGAAAGAGGAAGACTGTAATGTCTTTTAATTACATAATATATTTCATATTAGCATGAAGGGTGTCAGGCAGTGGTTGATGTCTCTATAGCTGCATTTTGATTTATGAAATTGAAGCTTGTGGTATGTAACTGTTCATCTTTGTCTAGTGATTGATAACGTTTGCACTAACATGCTAATTTAAACTTTGTCTTTGTAAAATAAATATTTAGTGAGCTACAGAATTTCCCATTAAGATAAGTAATTTGTAAGTTTTGATGATTTCTGTTTTGCTCTAGGTTTTCAAGTCTAATCAAGTTCTCTTCATTTCACATCTTATTTTTTCGATAGGAAATTCTAGCAAGTGTAATGATAAAAAACCTTGATACAGGTGAAGAAATACCTCTGAGTTTGGCAGAAGAAAAGTTGCCAACAGGCATTAATCCCCTGACTTTGCATATCATGAGGAGAACTAAAGAATATGTCAGGTATGAATCATGAGAGCTTTCAAGATGCTGTTGCTCTCACGGGTTTGCATAAACGGAAGCTGCTGTTACGCAGGTGAAAAGAGCCCAGATCCATCTGTCTGACTAATCTGAGCTGATTCCCAGTTCTCAATGAACCAGCCTCATTATTGATTTCTCTCAAGTTTACTAAAACTTGATGATCTTGCTGGAACTTGACAAGCAAGTACATCTGAAAATCCACTGATCTCCAGTTAGCCTTTGATATACTAAATGTCATTTCTGTGCTGAATTAAACACATTTTGTGTTCAAGTACTGGATGTTGTTCATGCCACCACCTCCTGTAGTTTTTTTCAGTGTTTCATAGGAGATTGTTTCTTTGAAGATCTGTTGTCATTAGTGCAGCTGACTGCTTTGAGGTTTGCCTGTTCTTAATACAGTTTTAGATCCTTCTAATGTGTAAAATGGAAGCTTTTTGCAATCTTGGATAGAAAACGACACGTGCTTAATGATCATAATATCATGTCAGTCTAGGTGTTCTTTTCAAAGGCCCATATGAATTTATACATCAGACAACTTCTAGGTTTTTTGCATTGTTGTATTATTGAGAAGCTCACTTTTCTAGAAGTCTTTTGTGAAAAAAACTTCTATTTCAGGATTAACAACTATTAATTTAAGTGGCATGTTACCAGTTCCTAGTAATTTAATGAATTTTGTCTGCTCTTAGCTTTCAAAGTATCACTATAAGCTTAAGTTGGAAATTTGTGGCAGGGAATAATATATCTGACACCTGCAGCTTTAGTATAAAGATGCTTAATAATTGAAAGACCTGTTTATTATGTGATTAAAATAATGTCCATGCTTTTCCAACGTGTTACATAGAGGAATAAAGATGGATCCTAAAATGCATGGCCTACTTTACTAATGTTTCACTCAATTTAGATTCATTATGATTTCCCATTAAACAGTCACTTCTGTATTTCCTAGTAATGATGCAGCACAGTCTGATGATGAAGACAAAATGCAGCCACAGCAAACTGACACTGATGGAGGGAGGTTAAAACAGAAAACGTAAGATGCTGTTTTATGTTTTTTCCTTTCCCTAGGAAGAAAAAACAGAATTTATTTTTCTAAGCTGAAACTTCCCTTCTGATTACTGAACAAGTTACCTTTCAAGTAATCATTTTACTGGTGATACCTGATTTTACATAAGCCTGTAGCTCAGTGCTTGAACTGAAGGTTGCATGACTGCTGTCAAATTTACTGCTTATTTTAAGAAGCAGTAATAAAAAAAGAAAAGGTTGCATTATAAATCAAAATTACTGATTATAGTAGCAAAAAAAGAGACAATTTTCCATTATTATGTGTTGAAAATATACCCTTGTTTTTAAGGACTCAACTGAAAAAGTTCCTTGGCAAATCTGTGAAGAAGGCAAAGCACCTTGCTGAAGAATATGGTGAACGTGCTGTTAATAAGGTTAAGAGTGTTCGAGATGAAGGTAAATGACAATCCTTTTTTTTTTTTAATAGAGTAGTTGGTTTATCCTTGTGCTTTAGGAATCAAAGCTGGCAGAGGAACATACACTGCTGCATTCTACCACTGTTCTACAGTTGGTGATGTGATTTTTTTAGAGTTGAACCTTGTAGCTTAGTAGGCATTTTGAGATGAACATGTTACAAGGATAAATTCTTGTAAAGTAATAGTTGAGAGACCTTTTCAACTAAACCAGCTTAATGCTCTGATTTTTTGCTGTGCTGTTAGAAAGAGGTTTTGATATCAAAACATACACATTTTTGGAAAGTTACTCCAGCAAAGGTAGAGGTGGGGATTATCTTCATTACTTTAGTAAATCAGATTGTTTTCTGGCAACCAGTAGTACAACTGGAGCTCTCATATAGCATGAGCTCCTGTTAGATTTTCCAACTGCAATTGAATTCTCCCCTTTTTGTTTCATCAGTATATCTTTCAGACAGACTTCTAGTGCTGCAGCAAGCTGGTGTAACCACAGCCTGAGATAAGTGCCATGGAAATGCTGCACTTCAGTGTCTTGTGTTGCCAGTGGCTGTTGGCCACAGCTCTTTTGCAATTCTTGTACTTCATGGGCAAATCACCAGGCCATTGCAGTGTGCTCAGAGAGAAGAAGCCAATAGATTCATTTTCAGACACATCAAACTGACAGAAATCACTTAGTGCAGGATCTCCTGAATGCAAGACAGGTGCCAAGAAAGGGGCAGAACAAAAATTGATAGCACTTCTTATTTTCAGTGTTCAGTGTTTGGATTTGCTGTAGCCTAAAATGAATGGAGATGTATTTTTAGACCTTAATGCAATACTGTTCTTATTTTCCTTTAAGATCTTTAAATTGCCTATAGAAATTGTCTAATTCAAGACAAATCCACTACCAAAAAGCTTACTAACATATTAAATAGGTGCTGCAATATCAAGTGCTGAATTTGTGTTTCTCTAGTCTTTCACACAGATCAAGATGATCCCTCTTCCAGTGATGATGAAGGGATGCCCTATACAAGGCCAGTTAAGTTCAAAGCAGCACATGGCTTCAAGGGACCTTATGATTTTGAACAAATTAAAGTTGTTCAGGATCTCAGTGGAGAGCATATGGTAGGTCTCAAGTTCCATCTGTGATTTTGCTCAATCTGTTCAGCCAGATTCAACTTCTCATTTTCATCTACTTGCTGACCTCCAAAAATGACTCTCAGGTTTATTCTCTGTGGAAAAAAACTTCATTCTACAAAATAATAGTCTGGCAAAAAGAAAAAAAAAAAAAAAAAAAAAAAAAAGAAGAAAATTTGGCTGGTTTGCCCAGATCTTCAGGGAATAAAAAGCATGTAGATTCCTAGGCATCAGGGATTCTCCAGAGCTCTCCTTTGAAGAATTATGGTATCAAGTGGTATTTGTTTTTTTCAGTTCCTGCAGTTAAAACTTTAGGCTGAAATAGGCTATTTTCCTCTATCAGAACTGAGCACAGAGCAGCAAGTTTGACCTGTTCAGCAGTAAATAAATGAGTCTATTAGACAGATGAACACAAATATTGAACATAAATACTTACTAGGTTTTGGAGGCAGAAGTTGGGAGAGGTTAATGGAGTATGTGGTTCAGAATGATAAGGTGGGGAGAAACCAGGATAGGATATTGCAGAGATGCCTGTGGAGAACCAGGCAGAAAAGCTACTTATTTGCCAGTGTTTGAAGTGAGCATGCTTCCCTATGAGTCTGGAATACATTCTAGTATTCCTGATTTCCCAAACTTCTGCTGTCTGACACTGGAAGCAATCTTTCATCTCGAAGTGTTGGGCTGAGGGTAATGACCCACAGCAGTCAGTGACCAGAGATTCCAAGTTGTCCTCCACAAGTGAACTTTCCATTCCTGCTGGTAATCCCTGTTAGTTTCCATCATGCCAATATTTGACTTCTTAAACCCAGGAAATTCCTCCAGATTGGTGGAGCATGGTGGAGTCAAATGCCTGGTAGCTCTTTATTCAGTAGCAGGAGGAAATGGGATACTGCTTGTGGTTATGTTTTATTGACTAGTAACTCTTTGGACTTGGCAATGGAGAAAGAATTATCATCAGAGGCTTTGCAAAGCCCTCATGCCAATGATGAATATAACAAATATATGTAGTACCCATTTTGGTTGTAACCAATCACGGTTTCCACTTTAAAAAAATGCATGCAAACCTCAAGTGCAGCTACAAGTACTTGTCAGTTCCACAAAACAAACAGGAGGTTCTGAGCCCCTCAGATAACTGTACAAGTCTTATGTGGAATTCTGTGGTAGTGCTGACGTCCTGTAACTCCTCTCTTGCAGTCATCTGCCCTGTGGGCCTTTTTCTTTCTGCCCTATGCCCTTTTTCTTTCAAACTGTTTTTGCACATATGTTACACAATCCACCAGTCTTAACAATTATTTATCAGCATTTTGATCTACAGTTTATTTTACTTGTGGTATCTTGAGTATGTCTAAAATCTTGTCAGTTGACGTTGTAGAAAGTCTTTTTGGTATGCAGAAAAGCACTTTTTGTGATTTAATCATCTCTTTATTTTGCCAGGGTGCTGTTTGGACAATGAAATTTTCTCACTGTGGTCGATTACTGGCATCTGCAGGGCAGGACAATGTAGTGAGGATATGGGTTTTGAAGAATGCCTTTGACTATTTCAATAACATGCGCATGAAGTACAACACAGAAGGTATCTGTGCATGGCTGCAGCTCTGAGACACAAATTCTGGCTGTTTGGGAACCTGGTGCTGACCATGGTGTTTCTGTCTGTGTTCCAGGCCGTGTCTCCCCTTCTCCCTCTCAGGAGAGCCTGAATTCTTCCAAGTCTGATACTGATGCAGGGGTAGGTACACAAGGGAGGGGAAGAGATGGTCTGGTTTGTAATGCCACATCTTCATTGCTGCTTTATCCAAACACACATTAAGGAGTTCTTGGCTTGTGTCTTTTTGTCAAACTGTTATATCAATAGATGTCTTCAAACTGTTATATCAATAGATGTCTTCAATCAAATATATTAATTCCATGTACAAGGGGTGCAAGCAAGGAAGCCCATCACTGAATTTAAAGCATTACAAAATCTGCATAGCTGTGCTGTGGCCTCCTGCCAGAGGAGATTGCTGAGTGAATTGCTAAGGGGAGAAACTCTACATCATTGAATTTCCTGTCTTAGTGTTTTATCTCTGACCATTACTTGTGGTTAACGTCTGACTTGATGTTTTTTCTGAGGAAGGCCAAAGTGAGCTATGGGATTCTCAGAAGCATAATGATACCTGACAGATTTAAATTTTTCACATCTGTGTAGAAAAAAATGGAACATGACTGAAGAAAAGTATTCAGACACTCTTACTTGTAGTTTCCAGATACTTTAGTAAACCTTGCCATTAAAATAAATGTATTTAAGGTGTTTTATTTCTACTTTTGGCTTCCAGTAGTATAAGAAACAGATGACAAAATCAGGGTTTAAGTGAAGATCTTGGCAGTAGCATTATTTAGTGTGTGTTGTCTTGGCAGAGGGGGAAGCAGGGCGGCCAGCAGTTGTTGTTAAACTCATGTAAATGAGTGGGCTTGCTAAGCCACACACACCAGAGATGCTGTTTTGAGTGACTGGGTTTTGTTGGGTTTGGGTTAGTTTTTTTTCCTGGAGAGGTTTTGTATAGGAATTTCTAGGGCTTTTTAAAGTTATTATTTTACATCTGTTAAATCTGAACCGGTCTCTTACTAGGAGGTTGTCATTCACGATATGAACTAGAAACTTGGAAACCTGAACTCACAGTTTAGATTCTGAAGTGGAACACAATTTTTAAGGTTGAGATACTTTGTTCCAAAAGCTTATCTTCAGGTGTTTGCTTAAATTGCTGTCAGACTGATCCCACTGAATAAGAGAAAAATGAAAATGAAATGAAAAATGGAAAATTTAGAACTTGTTAATTTTGCACTTCCAGGATGATGCTTCACAGCCCATGGTACTTGACATTTACTTTGGTTTTGTATTAGTGCAGTATTGTTTGTTCAAATTGTTACTGTCCTTATATTTTTTTAAAGCAGTTAAGTGCCTCATGGTAAATTTTTCCAGCTAATGTTTGGAAATATTTCTGTGCATTTGTCTGATAGATTTGCAGTGCAGTTGATGAAGACCCAGATGATAAAAATGCTCCGTTTCGGCAACGACCATTTTGCAAATACAAAGGCCACACAGCAGATCTTCTTGATCTTTCCTGGTCTAAAGTAAGGCACCTTAACACAGGCTGCACAGCTCTGTGTTTTCTTTGTTTTCTGTTGTCATTTGTCACTGGAACCATACATTTGAACAATATGAAATGATCCTTGAAGTTAAGAGAAGTTTTGTACAGGCAACATTTATTCTAGCTGAAATAGTTGGAATAAAGTGAGCAACCTTCTTGTGCTTGTGTAATTAAGAGTGGTCTTAAAAAAACCCAAACAAGCCAGTAACAATTACAGTTGTATATTCAATAATGAAAGTAAATTATTTACAGTGGGGGGATTTTCTTTTGAGCTGTGTGGTTTCTGTTCTGTGATGTTACTGCTTTTCCTGTCTTCAGTGTGCTTCACTTTTTATGCAAAGTGTACGTGTTCTGAAGTTGCTGAACACATACATCTATTTTAAAATTAAAGAGTTAGCTTGCTTCACATTAGACTTATTCAGATAATTCTCCACATGGGAATGCAGTTGTACTTTTAGGAACACAGTCTGGTTGAAGCATCTCAGGCATCTCTGAGGTCTGTCATGCCATTTCTTGGAATACTTTAATTACATTTCAAGTATTCGTTTTCACTGAGGTTGTTCCAGAAAATTTTCTGTTACCAAGAATCAGTGTACAGCTCTTAAGGAAAACACTGATAAGTAATGGTAATTTGGATAAACCTTTTTGTCTGAAAATATAAAATGTTGAATTTCATGGCAGCACAGCCTTGGTAAGGCTCTACCAATCAAATTGCTTCTGTATTTCCTGTTACTTTTATGTCTGTTAATAACTGTGGAATTCTCTTGTTTCACAGAATTACTTCTTGCTTTCTTCTTCTATGGATAAAACTGTCAGATTATGGCACATATCAAGAAGAGAATGTCTTTGCTGTTTCCAGCATATAGACTTTGTCACTGCTATAGCTTTCCATCCAAGGGTAAGTGTAACTGCCCTCTTACTTCTAGAGAGGTAGAATTTAAAATTACAGCGTTCCATTCCCTTTTTTTTTTTTTTAATTAAAAAAATAAAATGATTGAATAATAGAGTTTGTGCAGTTCAAAAATATGCTTCATGGATAATATTCCAGGACTTTGTGTTCATCTTCACTGAACTTCACCAGGACTGTCCATGGGGTTTAACCATGTGTACATGTGAAGGGGAAAGTGAATTGTCTGTTGGCTGTACCGTCACAGCTAGTAAAGTGTAGAGTAACTGTGAAAAGTTAAATTTCCAGTGAGGGATATTGTGATTGAATATTTGTGGGGAAAAATCATAATGAGATTGAACAGATTGTCCAGAGACCACAGAATCCTTCAATTCTTAAAACTTGACAGGATATAGCCACTACAGCCTGATCAAACTTTTGGAACTGTAACTGTCCTTGCTACAAGCAGGGGAGGTGGATCAGAGACCTCAAGGGATTAATTTCAACTTACTTTTTATAAATTTTTAAAAATACTATAATCAGGCTTCCTAATATTAATAAAACTCAAGTGGAAGAACAGTGTTGTCAGTGTTCCCTAAACAGAACTAGTAGATGTATGGGAAACCATGAAAGGAGCTTTCAGCTCCTGGCAAGGTGAGTGTTGAGAGGGTAGAAAGTACAACTGTGCTAACAGTGAGCAATTTTCTAACCTGAGATATAACTGCATGTGTGTAATCTTGTCAAAAACCTGTAAGAATTTGAATTCCATTTGCCACAAATTTCTTAAACATTATAATTAATTATTCTGAAGGTTCTAATTGGGAAATTCTGTAGAAGAGCTGTTTGGAAATGGGGTGGGAAGGTTTTAAGGAAGGCAGAAACTTACTCATAGCACAAGTGGAGATTAAACCTTGTGTGTGTTCTCAGGATGACAGGTACTTCCTCAGTGGTTCATTGGATGGAAAACTCCGACTCTGGAACATTCCTGACAAAAAAGTGGCATTATGGAATGAAGTAGATGGGCAGACAAAATTGATTACAGCTGCCAACTTCTGTCAGAATGGCAAATATGCAGTGATAGGCACCTATGATGGAAGATGCATCTTTTATGACACAGAGGTAAACAAACTTTGAGGCTGTGGATTTTTTTATGTTAAATAACAAGCAGATCTAGAAGTCATGGTTATTTAAATACCAAGAAACAAACCTGTTAGAGCTTGAAGCAAACTAATGTTTCTATACAATTGTTTCAGTTTGGGACACATTTTGATATCTTTTCAGCACTTGAAGTATCACACACAAATACACGTGCGTTCTACCAGGGGCCGAAATAGAGTTGGAAGAAAAATTACTGGCATTGAACCTTTGCCTGGAGAAAATAAGGTACTGTCTTTGAGTGCAGCTTTGGACCAGTACTGAATTCTGATATTTATATCTAATGTTTAGTAATTTTGTGCCAAATCTTGTAACACTAGTGAAATGAGCCTTGCTGTTTGCTGATTTAGACTAATACAGTACTAAGTAGTGGTAAAATAGAATATATATTCTTTTAATGATGTTATGCTCTGATTAATGTGCAGGTGAAAAAATGGTTGCAAATGGCTAATTGTTCCCACTCCTAAATTGATTTATTTCTTTTCTAGATACTAGTGACATCAAATGATTCCAGAATCAGATTGTATGACCTAAGAGATCTGTCCTTATCTATGAAGTACAAAGGTTATGTCAACAGCAGCAGCCAAATCAAAGCCAGCTTTAGGTAAGACAGTTTTGTAACAATGGAGTTAGGGATTTGGGAAATGCTGTGGCTGAAGTATGGAGGGTTTTGTTTAAATAATCTACATTGTCATGAAACTGAGCTTCTGAAATGTCACTTGGCTTGGAATGGAAAGGTAAAAAAAGACTCTGGTGAAGAGTGATGAGCTGGGAGCTCCTGTGGGTGAGTGAATGCATTTGCATCCTGTGGACAGTGAGCTGTGTGTCCATTACTGTTGCTGTGAGGGCAGAACTGTGCTACAGCTGAGGTTGGGAAGGACCTTGGGAGATCATCTTGCTCAGCCCCCCTGCTCCAGATAAATTTCCCAGATTAAATCATCTCTACTTCCTGGGCTGTAGCCCTGTTAGTGTCAGAGTTTAGAGATGCAGAGCTGCTGTGATGCATGCCTGAACAGCTAAGAAAAGTAATGTTTTTCCTTCTTTGAATCTTTAGCCATGATTTTACCTACATTGTAAGTGGTTCAGAAGATAAATATGTCTACATTTGGAGTACATACCATGACCTGAGCAAGTTTACATCTGTAAGAAGAGATCGAAATGACTTCTGGGAAGGTATTAAAGGTAAAAACCAGCTTTTGATCTTCGCTTTATCAAAGCTCATATGATTTGAAATATTTTATTTGCTATTCATTTAGTGTGAACAAATTCTTAGCAGGATACATGGTAATTGGTGACCTGTCTGGAATCCTTGTTGACAGGACACTCTCTTTGGGATGGCAAGAGACAAAGTAGTTTAGAGTTTGTCCAGTTTTAGTAAGAGATTAAATTAATGTAATCTTTTGCTGGCTAATTTTAGAAATCAAAATAATTATCAACCCATAATCCTTTATGGAAAAGTGACTTTAAAAACAAATGGAAGCTTTCTCTTGCACAGCAGACTAAAACAAAAAATGGGTGAGGAAAAAAGCAGCTCTTTTATCTGCTCCACATACACAGTGTTTTTGGAAAATGTGGGCCATGCTTATATCAAATATGTTTTGGACCTCTTGCCAGTTAGTTTTGGGCACTTAGAGCATCTTCTGAAATCCCTAAGATTATAGAACAATGACAGTTGTTCCTTGAATTCTGAGTTTACCTGATGGCCACTAGCACTGAGATTTTTGTATATTTATTAGAAGTTCTGCCTGCTGTTCTTGTAAAATGAACAAATTCTTGAAGCAAGGTAATCAAACTTGGATTGTCTTTCTGCAGCGCACAATGCAGTTGTCACCTCTGCAATCTTTGCTCCAAATCCTGGTCTGATGGTGTCACTGGAAACTTCTGAAAAGCAAGAAGCTGAAAGCAAGGGAGAAGATTGTGAGATATCAGACACCATCCCCTCTGGTAGGTGTTTAAGGTGAACTCTGCTTGGTACCATGGCAGGAGCAGGAAAATATTGTGAATACTTCTGATCTGGGTGGGGGTTTCTTGAGAAGAAAAGTCCTTGCAGTGCCATGGGTACATATTCCAACTTAGCATTCCACCTTGAACATTTGGGCAGCTGTTGCATTCTTAAAAGCTGAGGGAGGATGTGAGATGAGGGGTACAGTTGCCATCCTAAGTACTTCAGGATTGTTCCTTTTACATTGGAGCTGTTAGGAGGTAGAGCTGCACCAACCATTAATAAAAAGAAATGCAGATGTTTCTTGAAATATTGGCTAGAAATCAGAAATTATAAAGGAAGAAGGGTTTCATAGTGATGTCATATATTTTAATGCGAGTGTGTTTTATATATAATAAAATATATAATATATATATTTTTTTTTAAATGAACTAACAGTTTATTCTTGTTCTTGTTAAGGAGCTCTGAAGACAGATCACACAGAAGTGCTTCTATCAGCTGACTTTACTGGAGCAATTAAAGTCTTCATTAACAAAAAGAAAAATGTATCTTAGTTGGTTTGCAACTGACAGCATAAAGCTATGGTACTGTGGGATTGAAATTCCATAAATAATGCAGGCAAAAGCAAAGTATCTAATATAATAATGTTACAGGCTGATTTATTTTTAAATCTTTATTTTAAGGCTACTCAAATATTGGATCCTTGGAAAGCAGTGTGCCTATTAACACCTGGGCTTGTAGGATAGAGAGGAATGTGTAAGAATAATCCTGCCAAACATTAGACTCTAAACTTTCTGCAAACAGTTGTTTTGCCATGTCGTTGTGAACCTGCATAGGTTTCTGCACAAAATTGTGTCTGCACATGTGTGTGCCTTTGGGATACATGCACGAATTGGAACCTGTATCTAAAGGGTTTTAGTGGTGCTTCTGGCCACTAGATGTCAGGAGCTGGGGTGGGAAAGGAAGGCTGGAAAAATGCTGAATAATGTAGTCTGATCTTTGCACAAAATTCCATTGGAGAAAGATCTTGAATTTGTAGTAGCTAATATTCAGAGTTTTAAGTTATGCAAGTTTTTGATGGGTCAGCAACCATGTGTAAATGTTTTTATAAATTTCTCAACTTCAGGACGTGAAAATTTTTTTGTTGTCTTTTAATTGTTGTGGACTTGAGATTCCTTTCTTATATATAATTTTTTGCACACTGGAGCACAATACTTGTGTAAAGAATTCTCTCATTCCGTGTTCACGGGCACCAGGATATATTCACCTTCCAGATAAAATTAAGCTGCATTAGAAAGTTCTTATATTTTACAACTATGTAAAATAAACTGTTTACATTTTTTAAGCATTGTAGCTTAAAGTTTTAAGTTCTTCTTGTTTGTTTAGTGCCACTGAATTTTGAAAGTCTTTGTAAATATTCATATAAAAAACCTATGAAGTAACATTCTGGGCATCACTACCCATGAAATGTTATTGATGGTCAAATGTTCAGAGAACAAATGTATCATTAAACTTGGTCACACACTTGGAAATTGTTGCTGCTTTTCTGTTTTGATTTGTTAATTTGCCTTTTGTCTAAAGTGGTTTTGACCAGTTTCTGAGATCATTGATCCTGCAAGCACTTGTTACCTTCTGAGTTCTACTTTTCCTGATCTTGTCACACCTTTATTTCTGAAAGAATGGGGAATGAAGTACTGCAACTGGATATAAAGTAGAATTAAGAGTAATTATATGATAGTTTCACATAGGGAAAACTTCAGAAGTGTGCACAGAATCCTCTCCTTCCCATTAGTGGAAGAATGAAGACATGGAAAGGCAGAAGGTGAGTCTTGCTCACCATTTAATTCTTTTCTTCTCAGGTGAATTTGGCTATGACTTTGTGTAGAATTGTCTTGGACAAGAAAGGCAGTTCCAAGGGGTTTATTATCAGTAAAAATAGATACAAGAATGGTACACACATTATATAAAATTATCTTCAGTTAACACAGTTGGGTGAATTTGACTCAGGGTTGAAAATACCTGCATGAAACAAGCTAAACTATCTCAGGGTTCTTTTGTTACTTTGAGCTCCACTGAATTGACAGACTTGAGGAGGTGGCACAAGAAGACATTTGGTTTGTGCCTCCAAAAATCAGTTTCTATAATATATGCAGTATCTGTGTAAAGACTGTAACTAAGTGAGATTTCTGTGAGCTGTTCCCAGACACTTCTAGGGTTTGTTATAGATGTTCTACATATTTATTGACTCATACAAGTTAAGAAGCTGCTTTATGCAGTACAATGCCATCACTTTGCTTACAGGTACCTTAATTCCAGAGTCTTGGCATATTGTAGCTTGCATTTCTCTGGAACTAAAAGTCCAGACTGGAGGAGGAGGCATATGGACTTAGCATTGGGGGTTTGGGGTATACTGTTTTTGTGTGTGTGTGCTGCTCTTTCACTCCTGCTTTTTCCATATTATTGTTAAAATAGTAAATGCCAAAATTTGGGATGAGTAATAAGAGAAGGGAGCTCTTATTAGCTGCTAAGAAATACACAGAAGAGGATGGGTCCAAGCCAGCTTTGAGTGACTGAAGAGCTGGCTGCTGTCAACGTGCAGTGTTGGAGGCACATGTGGGGCTGAGGGACATTGGGAGGGGTTCCTGCAGCATGAGTGGCCTGCACTTGGGCAGTTTTTACATTTTCTATGCAAAGTCTCCTCTCTAACGTCTTCATCATCTGAATTGTTTTGGGTTTTTTTTCAACATGACTACTTTGGAGATATACAAGTTGAACTGTTAGTTTTGCATATTAGCTGCCAGAACTTCTATTAAGATGTTTGTGTTCGGACCTGTTGAGTACTCAGGTGCTCCTTAAAAAAGGGTTTTTGTTTTCATTATTCAGGCAGAAAAACAAAGCTGATCTTGAGGAAGATTGACTTCCATTTATCTTGATATTTAGCTTTTCAGCACTCACAGTTCTGGTGTTCTTCTGCATTGATCTAGTATTCTCAATGCTTTTTCCCCAGCTGAACTGTTCTGCTCAGTTTTGATGGTTCAGAAATCAGTGCCTCTTTCCCTCTCCTTCCAAAATTGTGTTGGTTGAGTGCTGTTCCAGTCTGAGTGGTGCTGTGTCCTGTCTGATCTCAGCCACTGCTGGGTCTGGAGACTTCTCTGGTACCTGATGTGCTGCCTTCTGCTGCTGTCACAGCCTCCAAGTTGTCCCTGCAGGTAAATGTTGGTTTCCCTGCTGGGCCTGTCGGGTTCAGTCATGTGCCTTCACTGTCTGTAGGTCAGGGAGTGCCCTTGCACTGCAGTGATGTTCCTGGCTGGAGCACAGGCACAGCGTGGATGGAGATCTATTGAAATAAAACATTTCTCTTTGTGCAGGAGGATTATTCTCTCTGGAGTGGTTTTTTTCCAGGGGCCTCCTTAACAACCTCTGTTAAGGAACAAAAGGTTGACATTCATGTCATCAAAATTCTGCTTACAGAAAGTGAGAATTCCCAGGAGGCAAAGTGAGGAGCTGCCATTGCAGAGGAACCTTGGTGCAGGAAATGTGAATTAACCCAGTCGCTTCCCAAGAATCAATAAAATGAGCTGATTGGAGTGAGTGTCACAGATCTTCAGCACCTCATTTCTGCTGTAGCTGGGTCCTGGCAGCTGCTTCTGGCAGAGAGTGGCTGTGGGTGGGAACAAAGCTGTGCCTCTGTACCTTTGTCTCTTTCAGAGCTGGGCACCGAGCCCAGTGCACGTACAGAGGGACAAAAACAACAGATCGAGGAGCTGAATCATGCTAAAATTTGATTTCTAGATGCTGCACAAGTCCTTTCTTCTGACATTAAAAAGGGGAGGGGGATGCCTTTGTTTCTTTTGGTTGGTGAGATTCTTTTGGGTTTTGTTTTTTCACTGAAAGCAATGCTGAACTCTGCAGCTGGCATGATTCTAACAGTGTTAAATATATGAGCATTAGCCATAGGCATGGCAGAATTGATTAATCAGTCATGGAAGGCCACTGTGCTCTTTTTGCCTGTCATTAGCAATTTGCTGAACACATATTGGAAAATGGCCACTCCTTCAATGAGCCAAAGTGAACCTAAAAGTGTAAGGAATGCTAAGCTGTTAACCTTTTGAGGCAAATGTACCTGCTGCTTCTGGCTGGAATATCAGCAATGCAAAATTTTTTATGTTTTATGTGTGTCTGTTTTCTAGGTGTTTTCCCTAGTTTCATATATGATACCTTGTTTGTTTGAGAACTGCTTACAAGCATATTGCTTCATTTTGTGAAAGTGGGAACAAACTGGAAGGCTGTAGGGAACTGTTGACTGGTTCTGAGGATGTGCTGCTGGAGTCATGAATCCATGTTCTTTATGCTGATGTCTACAGCTGCAACTTTTGCTTTCCTAGTATTTTGCTGATATTATTGGTCTCCTGCTAAGATGCAGTGGAGGCTTTTCAGTTCACATGGTTAGAAACTGATATGTGCTTTAGTGATGGTGCTTCAGGCTTTGGTGTGGAATTCTGCTCACACTATAATGCTCAGTAAATGGAGCACAAAAAATGAGTGAAGCCAAGTGCTATGTACAGAGCAGCACACAAAAGGCCATTCAGAAAGGAACACGACTACTTGTTTAAGCCTGTGGGTAAATTTGTCTTTAACTGCAGTAAGTGATGAGCACATGTTTAGAGCTGTGCCAGAAAGTTTGTTTTTCCACTAACCATAACTCCTTTGATTTTTGTAGGGTTCATGCATAAATTTAAATCTATCCTTTAGTACCCTCCTGAATAAAGGCTGGTATTATATTATGGTGATTAACAGAACAGCTTGTTACAGAATCACACATTATTCAAGATCCAGGGAGTCCTCTGGAGCTCTAGTCCAATCCCCTCTGCTCACCCAGGTCAGAGCAAGTTGCTCAGGCCTTTTAGTATCTCCAGGGATGGGCACTACATTTTTTGTAGGTAACCTGTCCCAGTATGTAACCAGCATCACAGAAAGTGTTTCCTTGTTATCTTCCATTCTGCTTCCACTTACTTCCTCTTTTTGCATATCTAAATTTCCCAATGCCATTTTTGTCTTTTTAGACCTGCTGGACTTTGCTTAGTTCAATTTGTGCCTAAGATTTTCAACAGACTCTGTGTTTATGGAAGTAACTGCTCCTTCCTTTTGCTGTCTGAAAACAAATAATGAAGAGCAGTAACAAAGTAAGAAAATTTGAAAGGGTGAGAGATTAATTTATTGACCTGTGCAGTACTTGACTCTGCAGAGCATATTGTGAAATAGATTTATTTGAGCATTGTTGAACCCCCCTCTACAGTGTTCCAGTTGGCCTCACATAGCTATACAAGGAAGCAAACATCAGGGAGTTTTTTCTTCTGCCTTTTCAGAGTTGTCATGAAAAATACTGGGCTGGGACCAGGCAGCAATGGCATTTTGACCTAAGGGGGGATGTCCAGTAGCTGTGTGCATCCACATCTTAATTGCTGTATTCTTTGTCCAAGCTAGAGAGCTGCTCATGGGAGTTGTGTGAGATAACAATCCTCTTGTGTGTGGCAGTTATTGTAAATGATCTTTAAAGCTTTCAAGCAGAGGAAGATAAATAGGGGAGTGCTGATAAGCTGGATGTTGCTGTATTACAGTAGAGTTCTGTGCTTAGTCTGGACCCTGTGCTTTCCTTCCATCTCTCCTATCTGATCAGTTGTGCTCCAGGATGCAGGAGAGAGGGGCAGCAGCTCAGGGGATCATCACTGCCCTGCTGGGCTCCCCAGTACACAGACAGGGATTTGCTGGAGAGAGTCCAAAAGAGGGCTAGTCAGGGTATGGAGAGCTTGAGAGAGCTGGGTCTGCCCACCCTGGAGAGGAGCCATCTCAGGGAGATTTGCCCATGTGTAAAAGTTCCTGACTGGGTAAATGTTGGAGACTTCACGGTGGTATCCAGTGGAAGGACAAGTGACTATGGGCACAAATGAGATAGAGGAAATTCCTATGTTTAAATAAACATTTTAAAAGTGTTGGGTTGGGTTGTTTTTTCCTGTCAGAATAGTAAAACACTAGAACAGATTCAAACATCTGCCTTTTGAGGTGTTCCCAATTTACCAGAAATTGTTCTTGCCCTTTCTCCCTGGGGTTAGGGATGGAGCCTGCAGGGCAGTGAGCAGCTAGGGCAGTGCTGTCACTGCTGTGTGACCATGGCTGTGATGGGCTGGGGCAGCCAGGGCAGTGCTGTCCCTGTGTGTCCCTGTGTTGTGTGACCGTGTCTGTGATG
This sequence comes from Melospiza melodia melodia, assembly GCF_035770615.1. Classification (NCBI taxonomy): domain Eukaryota; kingdom Metazoa; phylum Chordata; class Aves; order Passeriformes; family Passerellidae; genus Melospiza; species Melospiza melodia. The sequence continues at coordinate 12,651,169 of NC_086209.1, read as the reverse complement.
GGCTGGGGCAGCCAGGGCAGTGCTGTCCCTGTGTGTCCCTGTGCTGTGTGACCGTGGCTGTGATAACCATGTTTGTGGTGCAGGCAGCAGCTCTGCAGTTGCTGTCAGGGCTCTCCACCTGCACAGTGAGACCAGTGCTGGCCCTCACCAACAACCACACCTTGACCTCTCTCCCTTCCAGTGTCTGGGTGTGCAGAATACCTGGACTGAGGATGCTTTGTCTCTGCTCAGTTCTCTGTGTGCTCCTGCAGAGCTGAGTGCTCACCCGAGGGTGCCCTCCTGGGCAGGGCAGTGCTCTGGCACTCCTCCCATCCCCCGGGCTGTGCCCGTGCATCGGGGATCAGTCAGCAGAGGGCAGCCCTTTAACGCCGGGGCTCTGCAGCCCAGGGACCAGCTCCGTGCTGCCCGGCTGGAGCAGCCTCCCCTCACCGCCTGGAGAAGCCAACAAGTGGCTGCTTAATGACAGTGCCACTGCCACCTCTAGCCAAGGGGGACACGGCGTGTGGCTCCTGGGCTTAATGACAGTGCCACTGCCACCTCTAGCCAAGGGGGACACGGCGTGTGGCTCCTGGGCTTAATGACAGTGCCACTGCCACCTCTAGCCAAGGGGGACAGGGCGTGTGGCTCCCGGGGAGGAACAGCCCTAGCTGAGGTGTCTGAGCAGCTGCTCCTGCCATACCCAGCCTTGCACAGTGTTTGTATCTCCTGAGACTTCCTAGATTTCCCCTAAACACCTCAGCAGTGCTGGCTGGCTGCATGTGCAGCCCAGGAGTGATGGCTGATCAAGATAGCCAAGCACTTGATTTGCCCCTTGCTTTGGCAGAAGGCACAAGATGCACAAAATTTGTTGGACCTGGGGCAGTCTGTGCCTTGGCTTTGCTGTCAAGAGGGGTCAGTGTGCAGACACCATCCTAAGGACACTTTCTGTATTGTTTGTTTGTTTGTTTGTTTGTTTTTTAAATTTTGAAGCACTTGAAATACAGCTATGATGTTTGAATGTATCTCACAGGAATTTTGAAGCTGGGAAATGGAAGATGTAATGGCATCTTCACAATCCTTCTCCTGCCCAGCAAAAAAAAGCACATCTGGATCTGGGTAACTGAGTCTGGCAAGTTCTCTGCAGGAATGCAGGACCTTCCACAATGCAGTGAAACTCTTGGTTAATCACCTGCTTCAATTAACCACATTGGTAAGTGTTTTTGTGGGATAGGCTCATGTGCAGGTGCTAGTAAGGCCCACAGATAACCACTGGAAGCAGTGAAAAATTGGATTATTGGCTGATAATATTAAGTGCTTTTTTTCTTGGATGGCTTGAGAAATTAAATCCTGAGCCTGCCACTAAGCCTTCAGTACCTTTGGGAGGTTTGTGGAGCTGGGTCAGGGTCCCCAGTGTATGGTTCCAGACTTCATGTCAGCATCAGCTGCACTGACAGATATTTGTCAAAAAAAAAAAAAAAAGAGATTCTTCTTTAGTGCATCTTCTGTGCTATAGTGCTACTGCTCAGTGGGAAGGATACCACTGATACCAGTCTAATATGATGTCTTCTGGAAATTTTCTCTTCCTGTAGTCTGTGCTGTGCAGCAGAGCTGTTTTGCCCAGGTTGCCTGTACCTTCCAGTATGTATCCTCACTGGGAAGTACAAGCTGCTGCTGCTGCTCACCCTCTGATCACTCAGGCAGGTGTGGGATCAAAATGGCATTGGGGACTTCAAGGCTGTAGTCTCAACAAAAAGACAAAGAGATGAAAATATCAGCACATTTGAATCTGTGAGCTCCCCATGCAAACTGAGTTGGAGAAAGTTTGGTTATCTGAGGCAGTGCCACTCCTCAGCACTTCTAAATGCTCCTGTGTGTCCTTGGATGCCTTTCTTGTGCTGATAAACAATTACTGGCCTTTTTTCCTTGTGAAAAAGGAGATGAAAACTACAGTCCTTGCGGCCTGGGTTGGTCTGTAACAGCAGTGCTGTGGCTGATGTCTTGCCTTAACACTTTTTGTGCTTGAGACTTCCTCTGATGTTTAGTCTGCCCAATATGGAATCACAGCTTTCTGCAGGTTGTTTTCATGTGATGTGTTCTTCCCTTTGCTTTTATTTTCCTTTTCATACTTTGCTTCAAAGAGCAGCCTCACTGTTCCCTGGCCCTCCCTGGCTGCTGAGCTCAGGTCAGTGGGATGCTGCTGATGGGCAGCTCAGCTCTTTGGATGCTGGCACCCAACCAGGCTCACAATCTTAGTGGGAGCCTTTTGCTTCTGTCTAGCTAAGAAATTGAGTGTGTGCTTTAGAGAGGGCTTTATTTCTTGTCAAGTGACCATCCCAGCACTCTCCTCCCCAAACACTCAGGTTCTCAGAGCTGTTCCTAATGTAGCAAATGGAAGGCAGGAATGGCTCTGGCACAGCTGTTGGCCCCAGTCTCTGGTGGGGCTCTCCTGCAGTGCCCAAACCCCTCTGAGGAGCCACAGGGGCCAGGGGCTGTCCCCAGCAGCCAGCAGGAATAGCGCTGCCCTCACTCTGTGACCAGCATCGCTGTGTCACCTGTCCTTTTGTGGCCAGGTGAAGGACACCTAATAATTTTATTTGCCAGTTCACTGCAGGGGAGTTTCTGTGAGGATTTGAAGTGGCTGATAAAAATCTCTACAAGAACATTCATGGGTGTGGGAATAAAGAAGTGAACCTCACAGTGCTGCCACTGGAATTGTGCATCACAGTGCTTTTAATCTAATTTAGGTTCAGAAAACCTTCATATTTGTGAAAATGCAAATTCCTTAACTTGTCAACTTTTTCTATCCCGCATCTAATAGATACTTGATAATTAACAATAAAATTTCAGGTTTGTTTTGCCTCTGATGTAAAAGCCCAGAGCAATGTTTCATATGAAATGGTGACTGCTGCCCCTTCAGTGAACTCCTAAAAAACAGAACAATAACTGGCTTGCATGCTTTGGGAGTCATGAATAACATTTTAAATGGTTTGGATCATAATGGCTGTATTCATTGCCCCCTACAGATTGGCTCTCATAATCAAAACTACTTCTCTATAAGTTGTGTGATTTATGGGATGCCTATAATTCCAGTGAGATCCTTGTAGATAGTATTTAATCAGTCATATGGCACAATGTGTGTAAATTCCTATGAATATATGGCAACTCTATTCAATTCAGTATCTTGCTCTGAAGACATAACACACAAAATAAGTTTAAAAAAATTAAAAGGTTTTAATAAACAAAACAAAGGCTCTCTATTGTAATTTCAAAATCAGCATCCTTCAAAGTGCACAATGACAAAGTAATGAGGAGTAGGAATTGAGTCCTAAGGAATCTTCTTTTCATATCCTTATTTCTTGGTTTTGCAGCTGAGCAAGCAAATGGAATATGATCATGTCCTCTGTAACCAAAGCAGTTTCCTATAGCAAACTCTGTAAGTTGGATATTTTCTCATTTAACCCCAGCTCACAAATCAGCTGCACACAGCTGTTCCATCCCTTCCCCCAGTGGGATGTGGGGAGAGAATCAGGCGGGTATAAGTGAGGAAACTAAATACAGTTCAATAAGTAAAGCAAAAGTTACATAGGCAAAGCAAAACAAGGAATTCATTCACAATTTCTCAGGGCAGACAGGCGTTCAGGCATCCCCGAGCCAGCAGAGCTCCCTCATGAGTGATGGTGACTTGGGAAGACACTGAATGTCCCCACTCCCTTCTTCTGGCCCTGATTTATACCATCACCTGATGCCTCAGGGTGTGGGGTGTCCCTTGGGTCACTCGGGGTGAGCTATCCTGGCCGTGTCCCCTCCCAGCTCATTGCTGCAATTTTGGGCTGGGGTGAGGAGCAGAAAAGTTCTTGCCTTGACTCTGTGTCAGCGCTGCTCAGCCGTAAGGAGAACATCCCTAATTATCAACACAGTTTCCAGCACAAATCCAAACCACAGCCCGCTGCCCTGGTAAATTTCACCGGCACAGAGATGCTCAGTAGAAACCTCTTATCCTGGATCCAGCTTAGCCTTGCAGGAACGCCTGGGAGAGCCGGGAGATCATTCTACCAAGCTGCCCGGTGCTCCATCCCGCGAGTGCCGTTGTTCTGAAGCTCCAGCCCGGTGCTCTCGGCTGAGCCCCGGCACGCCGAGCCCTCGCTGGCCGGGTGGCTGCTGCATCCTCGCTGTGCCGGGGCTCCGGGGCTGTCCCCGTGCCGGAGCGGGCCGCGGGCCACCTGCGCTGGGGACAAAGCGGGCCCGGGCGGGGCGGGACAAAGCGGGGACCCTCCCGGGCCCGCCCCGCGGCTCCGCCCGCCCCGGCCCGGCCGCGCCCGCCCGGCGGCAGCGAGGGAGCGCGGAGAGAGCGCGAAGGGAGCCCGGAGCTCGGTTCGGCTCGGCGCGGATCGGATCATGTCGCCATGTCGGAAGTGAGGAAGTTCACGAAGCGGCTCAGCAAGCCGGGCACGGCGGCCGAGCTGCGGCAGAGCGTGTCGGAGGCGGTGCGCAGCTCCTTCGTGCTGGTGAGCGCGGGCAGCGCCCGGCAGGGGCCGCGCCCCGGCCCCGCTCGGCGCTGGGCGGCAGCGGGAGGAGCCCGGCAGCGCTGGGAGCGGGCAGAGCCGGGCAGGGGAGGCGGGGAGGGGAAGAGGAAGAGGGCCTGGAGCGAGGGCAGAGCTGGGTCGGGGCTTGGCAGAGCGGGGGATGCGCAGGGCGCGGCGGGGCAGGCTTTGGGATGAGGAGGGCGCGGCTGGGCAAGGCAGAGGATGCGGATCTGTCTGTGGGGTCCCCTCCGTGTGTGCCGTGCCGTGCCCTGCCGTGCCGTGCCATCCCACCTGCTCCGCTCCGGGCCGGGAGCATCGCAGGGCAGCGCCGCTCGGTCCTGGCGTGGGGCGGCGGCAGCGGCGGCAGGAACTAACGGGAACCGGAGTGCGGCGCACCGAGCGAACAGGTGGCGGAGTAACGGGGTGCGGACAGTGTGAACCCGGCACACGGACAGGGCAGCACTGAAGGGCACGGCCGGGCAAGGCGGGAGGCACAGGCGCTGTGAGCCGGGAGCCCGACAGATCCCGATAGAGCCCGACAGATGCCGGGAATCGCGCTCAGGGCTCTGGGCTGAAAGTCACACGCGTGGCCAGAGGCGTTTGTTTGATCCCGGCATGTGGGATGCTGCAGCAGGTTGCCTTTGTTGTGCTCACAGCTGTGCAAACGGCAGCGCTGCGCCTTGGGAGGATGCCGGGGTCAGCTCCCAGCTTCCCAGGCTTTGTTGGATGTGTTTCACTGGTGCTCATTGAATTACTCTAGCGTGTGATCAACTTTGACCTTGACTTTGATGGAAGAAAGGTTAGGCAATGGGATATGCAGAAAGTGCAGTACAAGTTCAGGAAATAATTCCTATTTGTTCTCTACTATTAGATTGAATGGCACGTGCTGTTAAATAAATTGAGAGGTTTGCACATTTAAAAAAACTGAGTTTTTTTGTAAATTTACAGATTTCTAAGCCTGAAAAAAAAAAAGCCATGGTAATAACCTAGTCTGATTTCCTCGTGCTAGTTTTAGCTGATGATGTACAGTTGTTTGGGGATTCTTATGAGCTTCCATGTGATTTGCTTTCTCTCTTTCAGCAACACACAGGGACAAAGGCTTTGTACAAGCTAATGGAACTTCTCATTAAAAATAAAATTACATATACAGGACCAGAAGACCTTTGGTATCCTACATGCAAATGGTTGTGTGGCGCCCGTGTCAGGTTCTTTTTCTCAGAAGGGGAAGGGATGGGTGGGACTGCAGATGAAGATAAATAAAACCTTGACAGGAACCCAGAGGAGCGTCAGAGTCTGTCAGGCAGCCACTCTTTTTGTGAGCCCCTCTAGGGTTTCATTGCCCACGCTGTCCCTGCCAATTCTCTCTCTCTCTGGCAGGCAGATCCCCAGAGCTGCTGTGCTGCCTCGTGTGTTTGCAGCCAGGCACCAGAGCAGGGTGAGGGCAGGTGCTCCTGATCCAGGTCCTGGCAGAGGCTCCTGCTTTTGACAGTTCAGCAGCAGTGGATAAATCCCAGCACTTCTGCATCGCTGGGAAGGGCCACAAGGCACTGCAGTGATCAGGGAGGGAGGAAGGAGGTGGCACAAGCCCATAGGATGTCTCACATGGCATTTTGACCTTCCTTAGTGATTAAGGATGAGGTTTGCTCCAGCAAAAAGCTGGCTCCTCTCTATCTTCTGGTTTGTCATCTTTGTGGGGAAGGGATGTCTGTGGTTGTTGGGAGGGTACAGAGAGGATCCTGAGAAATGCTGGTGGGGAGTGGTGGAGTGAGGGCGGGACTGAGAAGTTGCAGTTTCTGATCCTGTTCCCGAGGTGGGTCTCAGTTTTGGTGCTGATGGTGCTGGGCAGCTGCAGAGCTGTGTGAGCACCTCCCCATCCCATCTGCCCTCTGCTTGCCACAGCCAGTGTGGGGCAGGTGGAAGGGGCCAGCATCAGGACTGGGATCCCTCACCCTGGGGCAGAGCTGAGCTCAGGGAAGCCGAGGGTGGCCAGGGGGTACAGGGAGAGTAGGAGTTGTTTGATAACAGGGTGGAGCAGGCTGGCAGCAAGTGATGCTCTGTGTCCCTGGATGTCAGGAACTGGGACTTTCTGAAGCAGACTGGAGTTGCACTGGAGCCTTTGCCTGACAGGATCCCATCCTCTTCCTGCATACTGAACAGAGCAAGTGAAATTGAGTTAATAAAAACTATGTGAATAGTTTAATATTCCCTTGGTCATCTCGTCAAGTGCCTTGGCTGTCTGCCTGCCTTGGGGCAATCACAGCTGAAAGCACAGGAATGGTAGCATGAAGGGGATGAAGGGTGGTGGGCAGAGCTAATGCTGCAGAGCCCACACCTCCATCCCCAGCAGGAGTGGGCACCGTGGGGCTCTCTCAGTGTGTTGGGTGAGCTCAGCACTCTGGGCATTCAGGGCACGCCTCGAGACAAGGAACTGTCTGGAGTAAGAAGCTGTTTGTAGTCAGTGAATGAAATGCTCATAAAAGAAAACATCTCTGAGGAAAGCTTTTAATGCCATGGAAGTGGTCAGCTTGTCCAGAGCCACAATTTGTGTGTTTAAGGAGGTGTCTCTCTGGCCAGAAGTGTCCAGCCCGAGGATGTCTGGTACAGTGTGGTTACAAAGCTGCTGTCTTGCAGGAGCAGTGAGGCCCATGCCATCTTATTTCTGTTCCTGGTTTTTGATTTATGCCTGTCTAGTGCAAGGACAATATTTAGGTTGTTGATTTTGGCAGGGCTTTGCTCCTTTGTGCCTGTGGACGGGAAGCGTTGGATATGGTGGCAGTGAGGGGAGCCTGTCCCTTTCCAAGGTGTCCTGGAGTCCCTGTGTCCACACTGTGCCCTTTGGACCAGCTGCTAGGATGCAGTCACAGCTGCTCCTGTCAGGGTAGGCAGAGTGGAAGTCAGCACAGGCTGTGGAGGGGGGATCAGGGACACTTTGGTCCCTTGTGAAGCACAGGGAAGGATGAAGTGCCTTCACTGGGGCTCCTGTTCCCTCTCACTGTGCTGCTGTTCCCAGCACCCTGGCCATCACTCTGTCCCTGCATCTCATTCACAGACAGGCTGTGCAGGGGAGGTCTGGGGAGGCACAGTTCAGCAGGAATCCCTTGAAAGCAGGCACAGCCCTGCTGGGAGTGCTCTGTGGGAACCCTGCTTCTCTCTGTGCTCTTCTCTGCAAGAGGCTGCAGGGCAGATTGTATCAATTTCAGCTTTGAATGCTCCCTGATGTGTGCTACTGATTACAACTAGGGATGCAGTTTGGGCTGGCTAATTGACAAATAATGTCACTGTTTAAATAAACAGACAAATTCAGTGGAAATGTTTGTTGGCAGGTGGGATAAAAGGCTTGAAAGGTAAAGGCAAATTTTAAGATTAAGTTAAAGAAAGGAGCAGTCAAAGCCCAAGTGTTATGACTTAAACCATTCTTAACTGAAAGATGACCTGTTGGGGCACCAACAGTAAAATGCTGTGTTAGAAGGGAAGCTTCAGAGCCAAAGTGCTGATGGTACCTGGGAGAGGCATCTGGGCTAGAGCTGAAAGAGCAGCCAGGGACCTTTGGCAGTGCATGGAGATGGGTGATTTTGGCTCAGACCTTCTCTCCTCCCATCCTCTGAGGTTGCTGAGTAATAGTGGGAAAGTCGAGCAGCAAGGAGGAGAACCCTGCTGGGGGCACTGCTGACGGGGAGCTGGGCAGGTCAGACTCTGGCCAGCAGCATGCACTGAGTGCTCAGGTGGGCAGGCCTTGCTCTGATGGCAGTGCCTGTGCCCCCTCCTGCACCCCAGCTGCAGCCCATGGAGGCTGTGGGGCATTGCAGAGCTGAGCAGTTTGAGCTCACGTGTGTGAGTGAGATCCTGGCTCTTGTGACAGCAGCAAGGGCTCTTCCTTCTGCCTGAGGACCAAATCAGCTGCGCTTGTTTGGGGGGATGTGAGGCCAAAGCTGAGACCCCTGTGCCTGCCCTGGCTCTCTGGGTTTGCTCAGCAGCTCTGGGGCCCTGCAGGGACAGGGGGCTGTGTCTCAGCCCTGTGCAGGTTTTCCAGAAGTGTCGTTCTCTGTGTCGTGACAGGGAAATTAAAAGTGTGGGAGGCACAAGATCAGAGCAGCAAGCACTTGACAAAACACAGCTGATGCATTTTCCCACACTGCTGCCAAGCCCAGTCATCTGGTGGCAATTCTAAGTCTAGCACAATTGCTCTGATTTTCTTTAGATCATTTCTATACAGTTTGACTGAAGATGCATTTACTGCTTTGCCATGAGGATTTTGGAAAGGGTGCAGAGCCAGACTATATCTGAGAAGGAGCAGCTGCAAAAGATCAGCCCAGGCTGGGTCAGCCAGGCCAGGGGAGCATCTCTGGGTACCCCCAGGGCACAGCTTGGTGCCACTCACAGGTCTGGGCCAGAAATGGCAGTGGGAGAGCCCCTGCTTACAAACAACTGTGTGCATCCTTGGCACCCAGAGGTATTCAGGGCAAGTGTCTGCTCTCTGTGGTGTGCTCCCTGTGAGAGGGTGGGCAGCGTGCCAGGAGGAGATGGGTTTTGTTTGATCCTGGCTGGGCTGGGCTCCTATGGGTGGCTCAGTTTCAGTCAGACACAAAAAGGAGATATAAAGCTCCTTAATGGTGATAGTAAGGAGGTTTTGACTGGAGGCAAAAAGGCATTTTGTTCTTTCTGTGGGTTTTTTTTTTCAGCTTAAACTATATTATTAGTGTCTTGATTTATGCTCATGCAGAGGAAATCAGCTTTCTGCATAGAATCCTCTTTTAATAAGCTAAATTCACTTTGATCAATGCGAAGCCTGTTTATATGCAGCGTTTGTAGTGATCTTGGCACCCAAGAGAGACAGAATATATGCCTGTTCCCCTGGGGGCAGTCAGCATGCTGTGTTTGCACAATTTACATAGAAAAACAGACATATATGAGGCACGGGAGGAAACTCTGCCCCCGTCAGTGGGCGGGAGCTTTGCTGTTGGTGTAACCAGGGCAGGGTTTGCCTGCTGTGCCACTGCTGACTCCTGTGCAAGTGTCTGTGGAGAGAATCTTGTTCACAGGGGCTTATTCGAGAAAACACTTAAAAGCATTGTTAAAATTATTCACATGCTTTCCTGAACCAGGGCTGCTGTGCCCTGAGGGGCTGGGTTTAGCCCAGGGCTGGCCAGGTGTGCCAGGGACGTGGCTGGGTTTGCCCCTGCCTGAGCACACACCAGTGGTGGGGTGGATGAAGGGCCTGGCTTGGTGGAGAGCAGCAAGGCTCCAAGTACACTCTGCAGCTCTGTGGGGACAGTCTCTGGCATACCTGCTGCTGACACCCATCCTTAAGAGATGGAGCAGTTCCTTGCTCTTCTGGGTGCTGAGGTCTGACTGGTACAGGATGAGCTGCAGTCCATGTGTCCAGTTCTAGAGGTTTTTGGAGGCAATGACAAGCTTTTGATGGGTGCAAAATCTTATCCTTCCCAATGCATCCTCCTGCCTGTTACAGGAAAGCTCTGGGAAGACAATGAAGCACCACATGTGTTTTTCTCTTACCACATTTTGCCAGCTGGGGCTTTAGCACTCACTGGGCAAGCTGAAAGTGCTGAGGACAATGCCATGGAAATGCAGGTGTCCCTGCTCTGGCAGCATCTGCCCCAGCCCACCCCTGGCAGTGCAGTGAAATGCCTGGAGCAGATGGTTGGTGCTGCTGCCCGCAGCCACTGCCAGCACTGCAGCTGGGATTTGTGCTCTCAGAATCCAGAGAGGGGATGGCTCCTGGGCTTTGCTTCAGCCTGTCCTGGTATCTGGAGGTATTTGCAGGTACCTCCCCCAGCACCAGGAGCATTTGAACCAGCACAACCTGCTGTAGTGTGTAGCGTAGCATTATTTTCTAAATGCAGCTGGGTGGCTTTTTCATCATTTCACTTAGCCCTGTGCATGCTGATTTATTATCTCTAATGGTGCAAAACTGCACAAAGCTTTTGACATTTCTGTGGCCTGAGAATGCAAGTTAGGGTCACACACAGCAGCTGAGCAGCAGCCAGGCCTGGGGTACCACGTGTGCTTCAGCATCCCTGGTTAATTGGCCTCCTCACTCCTGCTGTGCGAGGAAGAACACAGTAGTTTCTTAAACCTTTGTGGCCGTTGCTGTCATCTTAAAAATGCTGGAATATGTTTCCCTGTCACCAACTCTTCCATCTCTTTCATTCTTTAAAAAGTACAAATCAAAGCTCTCCCTTGATGGCTCCTCTTTCCTTCAACACAGCCCTGACTTATCTGTACAGCCTTTCCCTGCCTCCTGCTGCTTCTCTAATGGGGTCAGGGCTGCTTGTTCCTGACCCCTTTCTCACCCCTCTCTCTCACTGAAAAGCAGTTTCTTCTCTCCCCTATTAATATCTCCTGTCACAGGACTGTTCCTGGGGAGTGCTTGCATCTGGAAGGAGACTCTGCTGCTCCACAGCATTCCCCACTCCTCATCTGCCCCTGCCTCCACGCTGGGTGACATCCCCACTGCAGCCTGGCCTCTCTGTCCCCTGAGCAAGGGAGAAATGGCATCTCCCCTGTGCAGTGGTGGGAGCTGGTGGTGTCAGAGTGCTGCACACTGCTCTGGAGAGCCATCCCAGCCATGTGGGACTGTGTTTTGGCAGTGCCAGGAGCTGGGTGTGGGCTGGGCTGCGGTGTCTGTGTGTGGAGCAGGGCACGTGTCCTGCAGCTCTGGAGGGCTCACAAGGGCAGCTGGCTCCCTGTGTGCCAGGTTTTCCTTTCCCTCTCTTGCTCCCTAAACTCTCCCTTGTCCTGTTGGATGCTGTTGCAATTGTAGAGATGTTTGTATTTGGGGAAGTTTTAGGGTGCTTCTTTGACAGCAGCACTTTGTCTGTGGTTGGGTTGAAGCCTTGAAGGGTCCATCCCCTGCAGAGCCCATCCACAGCCTCCCCTGTTTGCTGGGGGAACAGAGTTAAACTTTACAGCCCCTTTGCACCTGTATCCAGTGCCTGCAGCCTGAAAATGGAGCAAAATGAGGCTGAGACAACTTCCTGAGCTGCTGAAACCACCCCTGACACAACTGGGTGTTCTCTGTGCTGCTGAGGCACCCAAAACTGCCCTGGGACTTCCTGCCCTGCTCTTCCTCTCTGTGCTCTGTGGGCCTGCACTGTCACACACACATTTTCTGACAAATCCTTTTGCCAGGATTTTTTCTCCTGAGAGGCCTCAGAAAGGAAATGTAAACAATGATTATCTGCTGCTGTGGAATGTGGCAGGTGCATCTTTGATTGGTCTCATGTGGATTGTTTCTACTTGATGAGGTCTAGCTGTGTTGGGAGTCTGGTCAGTCACAAGATTTTATCATCTTTCTTTTCTAGTCTTCTGATGGAATCCTTTCTCTTTCTTTAGTGTAGTTTTAATAGATCATTTTCTTTTAATATAATGTATATCATAAAAATAATAAATCAGCCTTCTGAAACACGGAGTCAAGATTCTCATCTCTTCCCTCGTCCTGGGACCCCTGTGAGCACCACCTCACTGGACAAGTGTCCTGCCCTGCTCCTGGCTGTGTCCCTGCCCCAGAGGGGTGGGATGGAGTGGGAGTGCTCCCCTGCTCACTGGGGCAGAGTCTGTGCTCTGGCTCAGCCCTTGGCTCAGCCCTGCGTGCGAGCAGCTGCCCAAGAGAAAAACAAGAGTTTGAGACAGACAGGAAAGGGAGGGGTTCTGCTTATGTGCCATTAATTGCTTTAAGATGTTCTGGAGCTGGCTATTCTGGATTTGGATGCTAAATATAAAACTGATACTACATAAATAAATTATGGAATACAAGTGACATCTGAAAAGCACTTTGGGATGTTCCAGCTAAGAACCTAAATAAATAACATGTATTATTGTCGTTGTAATTACTATTTTCCTTTTTTAGCATGCCTGTATTACAGAATGCTTTGAGAAGTCCTATCTGGCAGAAATTCAGTTATCCCATAGAAACCAGTACCCTTTTGCCAATTTCTATCAGTTCTATTATTTCCGAAGGAGGAAACCAAAGCTGTGACGTGTTTGCACCTCTCTCATGCTCTGCAGCAGATGCTCAGCTGGATGCAGGTGCAGTTTGGCTGACACAGAGCTGCCCTGGTCCCTCCCTGTGCCCCTGGAGGAGAAGGGCTGGGTTGGAGCCACGCTGTGCCTGTTCAGAGCCAGGCTGTGCCAGTGCAGGCAGGGACTCAGGACCCCAGGGGCTGGCACTGCAGACCCCATGGCAGAGGGTGCTGAGCTGTCACTGTCACACAGCAGCCCTTGGGGATCCTGAGGAGGGTCAGGCACAGGGACAGGGGCACTGAAAGCAGAATGCTGCTCCCGATGCGCTGCCCTGTGCAGGGGCAGTGCTGGATCACCTCAGGTGTGGCTCTGCACTTGTTCAGGGTTTTCAGAGGTGGTGTGTGCAGGTGAAGTGCAGCTGGGCTGGAGTGGCAGCACTGCCTTCACAGCCACTCACACTCGGGCTCTGAACTCTCACTGCTCCATTGCAATGCAGCTGTTTTCTGGGGCCTGTTTGCTTAAGTGATTATGCAAGAATCTCAAGCTTTCAGAAAAAAAAAACAAAACAGTGTTCCTGCCCCTCGTGGCTGCAGAATTCTGCTTCAGAATAGGATTTGCTAAAGGCTGTGAACTGTGGAGTCCATTTTTGAGTAAGTGGAAGGAAAATGAAGAGTCATGTGCTGATTATTCTGGTTTCCTGTATTTCTAAACCAACTTGTAGACACTTCAAGGCCTGAGTTCATTTTATTTGACAGGCCTAATAATGACAGCTAAATGTTTGCATGTCTACAGTGACATGAACTTTTTTGACCGTTTCTTCAAGCCTTCTCCAGGCTGGTGTCTCACACCAATACTGTGTCACTCTCAGGGACAGCAGTGTGACTGCAGGCACTTGTTTTTTCACTGGGATGTGGGCATTGCATTGAAAAAGGAGACTTCCACCTTACAAAATACCCAGAACCCGGGTTCTGGTGCCCCCAGGGCCGTGGATGCAGGAGGGGAGGGCTGTGGTGGGTGAAATGCTTTTGCAGAGAACTTGGGCGGGGTGGAGGGAAGCACAGGGGAGGGGGCTGGCTTCTGATTCGAGCTTTGGGATGGAAAGAGTGAGTCATTTCCACTGCTGATGTTTTCCTGCAGGGTGCCAGGGCTGTGCACTCATCCTCCCCTTCCCCGCGAAGGCTTTTCATTTCTCTGGGAGCTCCTGGGAGGTGCAGCCATCTCCGTGCAGTGCAGGGAGGATGTGGGGCACAGCAGCCTGGTGCTGGCTCTGCGCTCAGAGCTGGGCAGGGCACGCACTGGCACAGAGTGGGGTGGAGAGGGGATGTGTGCACTCTGGGCCAGACCCCTGTCTCATGAGAGCCCTGGCAATGATGTGCTGCTGTTCTGGAGGCTGCTGTGCTGCTGCCCGTGGAGGGCTGTGCAGAGCCTTGCTCTGAGCTCTGTGTGTGTTTATGTGTTTGTGTTTGATCTGATCACTCCCTGGCAGGCCCCTTCTCCTCACCAATTCCTTCTTCCCTTCCCAGTTGCCCTGGGGCTCCTCTCCTGCCTGCAGTGCCCACCTTCTCTGCCAGCCCCTCCTGGCCTCCCTCACCCCATCTCCTGCCTCTCACAGCTACACAGCCCAGCTTGGCACAATTCTTGCTTCCCATGATGTGGCCCCTGCACAGATGGGTAAAGCCTCCATCCTCCATTCTGCCCTCTCCTGCACCACCTTGGGCCAGCTCCTGAGCCCTTTCCCTCTCCATTCTTCCCCTGCTTCTCCTCTTTCTGGTGAGATTTTCCTCCCTTGCCTTTTCACAGGATGCTCTGTGTGTTTGCATGCCCACCTTACAGCCCACCCCTCTCACTAGTCCCAGGTGCAGCCCTGGTGTCTCAATGTTTTGGTGTCTTCAGCAGAGCCAGAATTCCTGTCTGGATATTTTTCTTGTGTTTTTAAATTTCCTTCTTTCTGGCCAGTGTAAAAATAGTTTTGGCCTGCTCATACCCAGCTTTATGGACTGCTTTTCATCCTTGAGCTTTTACCATTGTGCATCTGCTGCATCCAGCTGAGTGCTGGCTTTGCAGCAGGCTCGTGGACCCCAGCTCCCCATCACCTGCTGGGAGCTGCCTCATTGCCTCCCTGCTGCTTTGTTCCCAAAATGTGGCTTTGCTGAGAAGCCCAAACCTCCTGTCAGCCCTGTGTTGTGGCTGCTGCCATGTGTGCTGACTCACACTGTCTCCCTGCTTGCCCTTCCTCCCTGAGCTCTGCTCCCACCTCTTCCCTTCCCTTCTCCTGGAGTTTGGAATGCGGAGTCCTTGGGGCTCAGGCTTTATTCTGGCTTTGCAGAGGTTTATGGCACTTCCATGAACATTCAGTGGCCAAGCCCAGAGTTTCTGGGTTTTGATGATTCTTTCTCATGCCCAGCAGTCTGCAGTGATGACTTCTCTGAAGTGAATCTGAGCTTTTGTAAATTGAGCTCTGTAGCCTTTCTGCAAGCTGGAGTGAGAGTGTGTAATGGGATCAGATGGCAGTGCAGGAGCTGGGGGTGGGAAAAGTCACAAATGTGATACTAAAAGGAAAAAGCTCTTAAGGCCACACAATGTGAGTTTTCCCTGACCTGATCTTTGAATCCCTGGCTGTGGAAAAGCTTTTCTGTGGATAGAAATTGCTCATTTCCACATGCCCATATGGTTTGCCAAGTGAGTTTGCTCAGTTTCCAGGCATCATTTGAATTCTCTCATGTACAGTCAGGTTTCTTGAGCAAAATAAAAAAATGGGGGCTTCTCTCTGCTGTTTTTGATTGTGCACTGCAGTGGGGAGTGGTGTCTCTGCCCTGGAGTGTTGCCAGTCTCAGAAGTGATGTGATTTTAGCTGGGACAGGTGTGTCCCAAGGGCAATTGTACACCTCCATTTCACCCTATTTTAGCTTTTCCTCTCATTTTCTGTGCATTTCACTTACTTGGCCCTTTGGTATTTAGTTTAAAATTTGGGCTTTTGCTTGGCTTTCATGTAAGTGCATTGCAGGGTTGCAACAGGTGAGGCAGCAAGCAGATAGGTGTAAAATGGGGGCTGAGTTTTGGGGAGCAGGTGTTCAATCTGAGATAATGCAGCTACAAACATCCACATGACCTGTCCTCTTCCTCCTCCTCTCTTCAGCTGCTCTGAGCAGCAGCACTTTAACAACTCATCCATTTGTGTCTCTGGCTGCTCTGGGGTGTGCAGCACACGCTGGGCAGGGCTGCGCTGCTGAGGGTGTGGGGACAGGCCCAAGCTGGGGCTGCTGAGCGGGCTGGGGGTGCTGAATGTGCAGGGTCTGCAGGGGGAGGAACAGAGGAAAGGATGGGGGGGGGAGTGTGTGAGCGAGTGTGCATGAGTGTGAGTAGTGTGCAAAAGTGAGTGTGAGTAGCGTGCAAAAGTGAGTGTGAGTAGTGTGCGAGGGTGTGCATGAGTGTGCATAGGTGTGCAAGAGTGGGAGCAAGTGTGAGTAGTGTGCAAGAGTGTGAGTAGTGTGCAAGAGTGAGTATTGTGCAAGGGTATGAGTGGGTGTGCGCAGCTGTGCGTGTGAGCGAGTGTTCGTGTGTTGGCTCTCTCTGGTGGTTTCTGCCCTGGGCAGGGTTTGTGCTCAGCCTGGCCGGGGCAGTGGCACCAGCACAGGGACAGTGGCACCAGCACAGGGACAGTGGCACCAGCACAGGAGCCCTGGACCCAGCCGGGCACTGAGCACAGGCCCCTGTTTGGGTTTCCCTCACTCTGGACCCTTTGTGCTTGTGCCTGGCCAGAGGCAGAGCCGTGTGTTGGTGTTTGGGGTCTGTTCCCGTTGTTCAGAGGCAGAGCCGTGTGTTGGTGTTTGGGGTCTGTTCCTGCTGTTCAGAGGCAGAGCCGTGTGTTGGTGTTTGGGGTCTGTTCCTGCTGTTCAGAGGCAGAGCCGTGTGTTGGTGTTTGGGGTCTGTTCCTGCTGTTCAGAGGCAGAGCCGTGTGTTGGTGTTTGGGGTCTGTTCCTGTTGCTCAGAGGCAGAGCCGTGTGTTGGTGTTTGGGGTCTGTTCCTGCTGTTCAGAGGCAGAGCCGTGTGTTGGTGTTTGGGGTCTGTTCCTGCTGTTCAGAGGCAGAGCCGTGTGTTGGTGTCCTGGGCCTGTTTCTGTTGCAGGAACCCCTCTGAGTTTCCTGTTCAGTGCCATCAGCTCGCTCATGGTGGGCGCTCCATACTCCAGTGGAGGCTCCTGCTGTGCCTGTGCTGCTGCCCCAGTGCAGCCCTTGACCCTGCTGGATGGGCTTAGCACACAGCCCTGTGCACACTCTGTGCTGGCAGAGGACAGAAGGAGCAATGTGTGTTTTGGGAACAGGCTGGTGTGGGGGGCTTCAGCCTGAGGGATGTGGGCTTATCTGGGAGGGTGCCCTGC
This sequence comes from Melospiza melodia melodia, assembly GCF_035770615.1. Classification (NCBI taxonomy): domain Eukaryota; kingdom Metazoa; phylum Chordata; class Aves; order Passeriformes; family Passerellidae; genus Melospiza; species Melospiza melodia. The sequence continues at coordinate 12,634,309 of NC_086209.1, read as the reverse complement.
TCTCATGTTGTCTTTGTTTAAAGTCATGCTTGTTTTTCCCTGAGGTATTTCACTTGTTTTTATCCAGCACAGTGAGCTGCAGTGCTTTGGGCTGGGTGCTGCTGCTGGCTGTGCTCAGGTGCTGCATCCACAGGAGCCACAGGAGAGGGCAGCTGAGCCCAGGATGTCCCTGCTGTGTTCTCAGGAGCATCTCCATGCAGTGTCTGCTGCCCTGTATGAGGAGCTGCTGTGTGTGCCACAGAGCAGGGTGCCTTTGGCAGCACTGCACGTTTTTTCCTGCAGAAATTGATTGATTTTGTTGCTGGACTGACAACATTTCTTCGTGCTTGGGTATTGGCTTCCCCTGTGGAGGAGTTTGTGGTTTCTAAGACTCTAATTACTTTAGTGTAATAGTTTTCCCTCTGCTTTTGTAATGACTTTGGTGGCAGCCATCTGCTGTTGTGACACTGCTGGCCAGTGTGAGCCTGGGGTACACTTCAACCTTCAGGGAAACTAAGACTTTGAAATCCCATTTTCAGCTTTATCTGCAGCCTTTCTGGACTGATGGGACTGTGTGGACTCAAAGGGTCAAAAGGGCAGCAGATATTTGGGATGGCTCCCTCCTTACCCCAGGGTCTGTTTGCAGGACCCAGCCTGCCTGGCCCTGCTGGGAGCCTGCACAGTTGAGGGTGGAGGGAGGGGTTTGTTTCCTCGATGGCAGGCAGGAGCCACATCCTTCCTTCAGCAGCTGCTTGCTGACAAACAGCTTGACCTACATCCTCTGGCTTTGCCTCAGACACAACAGACAGGGGGTGGTGTGCTGGGTGTGAGCATGGTCAGTGCTGGGCTGCAGGGGATGGACACAGGGCTGCTGTGTGCTGAGACAGGGAACTGGCACAGCCTGGGGCAGGGGAGCCCTAGGACTGGATTTCTGACAGCCCCAGAGGAGAAATGTCTCTCTGGGTGCTGCAGAACCCTTCTGGGTGCCAGTGCACATCCCTCCATCCCTTCATGTCACAGGGCCTGGCACTGCTTTGTCAGATATAGATCACAGCCTGCACCACACGTTTTTTCCAATATCATTACATCCACCAGACTAGAAGGGCTTTATAATCCATAACCCTTTATGGATTTTTTCTTTTTTGTATTTGTTGTAGGCAGTGCTCTATGAGTTTCCAAACATTTTGTGTGAGGATCAGGGATGCTTTGCAGACCTTACCCTTCAGCTGCCATTGAATCCCACCAGGATGACTGCCAGGACTTTGTCTTGCTGGTCATCAGAGGTATCAGATCTAGAAAAGAAATGTCATCAAAGCCCCAACTTTTTAAAAGGGACAGCTTTAGAAACACAGCCCTAGTTTCAGGACCATGTTGCAAAACAATAAAAGGACTGAAAATAATACAGTGTGATTGGAAGGTCTGCATTGCCAAAGAGATGTGGAAGGCTCACAGAGGGACTCTAATTTACTGTCACAGCTGCTGCAGGGTGAGGTGAGGGGTGCTGGTGTGAGTTCTCGGGGTCATGGCACTGCTTTAACCCACCAGGGCTGCTGAGCTTTGCCAGGATGGCTGCAGTGAATCAGGGGCTGGCAAAGCTGGGTGCCTGCTCTATGGGGCCTGCCTGCTGTCGTGGGCCTGCAAATGGGTATCCTGTTAATTCACATTAATTTGCAAAGCTCAGCAGACTTGAGAAGTGCACAGTGCTGTCCTGAAATAAGACTGGTGTTTCAGGTGATTAACCAAATTCAATTAAGCAATTAATGAGCATGAGACTGACTTGAGAGTAAATGAGCTCCTTTTCTCTGTCTACCTGTTGGGTATTTCAAATTCCTGTTTTTCAGATGGACTCTTTCTTTTCTTTATAAATCCCTTACAGCTCAGGTCTTGGATGTAGAATCAAGAAGTTCTGTGTGCAGTGGGACTGGCAGCGTTTGTCACCCCATTCCCAAATCCCTTGTGGCTGAAGGAGCTCCCTGGATGCCCTGGCAGCCAGCCTGGGCTCTCTGCTGCCTGACCTTTATCTTTCTCACTGGTAATCTGAGGAGTGTGAGGGTCCTTTCAGGACTGTGCAAGCAGTAAAGCAACGTTTTCAGAGAGTGACTAAGAAGGGAACTTTTTTCACATAACTGAGCTAATTTATGCTGGATTTCTGCAGCATGGAAAGGAAACATTTAAATGCAAAACTGTCTGAGGCAGGAGTTGTTTCATTAGTGCATCCCAGGAGCCAAAGGCACAGAACAGGCACAGGACCTTTGGCTAGGATTGGTTATGGAAGAGCAATGTTGACTTCCTTGCTTATCTCACGTCACAGAAAATATTGGGTTGTGTGGACTCCCAAACAAGCTGGTGTGGCTGTTTATCCAGTGGTGTTATACAATGCTGAGCTTTCAGTCCTCATTTGAGACTCTTTTTTAAGCTGCTGGTTGTGCTGTGTTCAGCAAGAGACCTTGTACTGGTCTCCTCTTTACTCCAGTCATGGTGAGCAGTTCATCCCAGAAAAAACATTTGACTGCAGGGTAATGTTTGCTGCCCTTGGGGAAGCATCTGATGTTCCTCTTCTGAGAGGGGAGGGCCCAAGCTCTCCATGTTGTCCTTCAAGGATGTCCTGTCCAGAGGCACATGGCACCACGTGCTGCTGCAGGGCCTTCATGAACACTGTGGCAGGGCCAAGCTTCAGGCTTTTGTTCGAGGTTCAAAACAAGACAAAGGTGATGGGTCAGAATTTGGTTCCTGTTTTATTGTGAACACTCCTATACAGAGTCATTGGTTGGCTTTTGGTGTGTGAAGTTTGATTTTCACAATGCAGTGCTGAGAGCCTGACTCTTGCTGATGAAACCTGAAGTCAGGCTGGGCAGCTGAGATGGCATTTGCCTGCTTCAGAAGTTGTTTTTCTCATTTTACTAAGTTCTGTGTTCTGGACTTGTTACACAGACAAAATCAGTACAATAAGGAATGTAATGAAACTCTCCTAATGGTTTTTGCTCGTGACTCCGGGGATTTTTGGAGAAGTTCCTCTTGCTTCCCTGAAATGTGAGTGAGAATAAAACTGGGCTCTGGCCTTTGGCTGTGTCTGGGCTGTGATTTATGAAGAGGGCTTTCCTGTCTTTCCAGGGGGATGCTGTTCTTCCTTGCAGGGGCTGAGATTCCTGCTTTGGCAGTGGTAGCTGCAGCCTTGCTCTGCTCATTCCTAGGAGAGCACAGCTCTCATTGCTCCTCAAGCAAAGCCAGCCCTGAGCTGAGCAGAGCCAGTGCAGGAGCCTTCCTGTGCTTCTGCCAAGCTGCACAGATGAGCTGCTCAGACATAAAGATGCTGGATCTTGCAGCTGTTAAAGAGAGCTATGGCCTGTCCAGGAGGCTTTCTTGCTCCATTAGGAAATTAGAGACTGTGCTGAGACAGAGCAGCACAGTGCTTTGTTATTCCCATAGCTTATTGCTTCAAACTTAACCCTTCATTTCCCTCTCTGCAAAACATACTCATCAGTGCTGACCTGCAGCACAGGAGCATCAGAGTGCTGAGTAATGGGCAGTCCAGTGGTCACACAGTTAGAAATTAAGACAAGATGTTAGTTACTGGTTATTTTAGATGCTACACATGTGTAATATTTTTCATAATCTGATTTTCCTGCAGGAAAAAACAAAAGTGGTGGAACCCCTGGACTATGAGAATGTGATCCTGCAGCGCAGAGTTCAGATCTACAGCGATCCCCTCCGGGACCTCCTGATATTTCCAATTGAGGATGTGTCTGTGAGTTTGCTCTGGCTCTCTCCCATGTTTGAGGCTTGCTCCTCTCCCATCTTGCTTACCTTGGAAAATTTCCACCATTAACCACATGTTAATTCTGGCTGCATTACTGACACATAAAACCAAAATGACCCACTGGTGGCTTAGGCCCACCACATTTATTTAAAGTGAGTGTCAAGCCCTGAAGATGCAGTTTGTGCTGAAAAAGTTCTCCTTTTCCTGCAGATCTCAGTCATCGGCCGACAGAGAAGGACTGTCCAGTCAACAGTGCCAGAAGATGCTCTAAAGAAAGCTCAGAGTCTCTTTGTCAAAGAGGTAGGGACAAAGCCCATGTGACCCCTGCCTTCAGCCCTTGATGGCCCTTGGACAGGATGCTCAGCTGTAGCTCCTGATCTGCAGCATTGCAGCTCCCTTGGCTTCTCCTTTGTGGGCATCCCTGCCTGACCTGCTCAGGAGAGTTCTCACAGGTATCTCACGTGCAGTGTCCTTGCAGTGGGTTTTGGACACAGCCAAGGTGTGTGGCTTTGCATCACCTGCCTGACAAGGGGATCCACAACCTCCCTGGAGCATCTGGAGTGCTGTGGGTTTGTTGTGAAGTGCTGCTCTCCAGGACCATTCCCTTCAAGTGCAGCAGAACAAAAAGCAGTGGCTGTGTTGAGTTAGATGCGCTGTGTTTCTGAGGACAGAAAACTTTTGCCTTCTGGAAAACTGTCTCCTCCCATATCCCTACTCCTTTTTTAGAGCCTTGGAGTGATGTAAATCCAAAATTTGTAGCTATGTGGCAGGCCGGATGCTGCGTGATTTTTGTCTCTGTGCTGAAAAGGTTCCTTACGGAATTCTGCATTGCTACATGAAGCAAGTGGAGCAGCCTTGCCCACGCCCTTCCTGCTCGTGCTTACCTCACCCTGCAGTGTGTAACCTCTCAGATGGTGCTGGGCTTTGTTGTGCTTGCTGTAGCTTTCTGAGAGCTGCATTGTTTTCCTTTCAGTGCATTAAAACCTACAGCTCTGACTGGTTCGTGGTGAACTACAAATACGAGGAATACTCAGGAGACTTTCGGATGTTGCCATGGTAAGTGTCGTGCTCCCTTGGAATGCTGATGTGTGATCACAGCCTGAGCAGGAGCAGTCTGCCCTTTCCCTGGTGCCTGTCCCACAAGCAAGGTTAGAGCCAGAGGTTTGTGTTGTCCTGCCATTGTCCCCCAGCTGTGCCAGGGAGGTGCCCACAATGTTGTGTGGGTCAGTGCTTCGCATCCCACCCTCCAGTGTGTGCCCACACCCTCTGTTTGGGATGAGGACAGACTGCAGCCCAGAGTCATGGCAGGGTAAATAGTGTCGGCAGTGCCTGCCCAGGAGCCTCATTGCCCCACTGGGCTGATGTTCCTTGTGTGCCTCACACAGGCCAGGCAGATTCTCTTGTGCCCCAGCACAGGGAGGGTGATGTGATGTTGCTGCTGGTGCTGCCAGTGCTGGGGAGTTGTGCTTGGAAACGCTGGGATGTGCCAGTGCTCCCAGCTCCAGAGCTAATTGGGTTTTTCAGGCAGGCACATCCATCTCAGATTTCTCTGGATTGTTATTTCCTGTGTGGTGGCGCCTGCTCTGCTCACTGCCCACACTCTGGGCATGTCTGGACCCCTGTCCAGGCTGCTCTTGTGCTGGAAGCTTGTTAAATGCTTTTCTTCTTAATTGGATGTAGTGGGTGTGTTCTAAGGGTCTCGAGGGGATGTGAAGCAGCAATGGAGTCATAATGCTGATCAAATAATGTTAAAATTTTTGAATAATCTTGTAGTCTGATCTTGCTTCTTTTTTTGTAAAGATGGAAGATAAACCAGAGCGCTCTCTCTTTGTTCCATAAAAGCAAGTCAGCAAAAACTCTGCAGAATCAAGAGCTAACAAGAGAAAGCTAATTACAGGCTTTTTGTGCCTAATTTCCATGAAATACACTCAGAACTTAGCTTTCCCCAGCTGCAGGGAGCTGAAGGTCTCTTGCAATTTATCTTCTGTGCTCTGTAGCCTTCACTTTGGCTGCTGCTTCTGGATCCAGCATCAGCTGCTGGCTCACACAACCCTCATGTTCCATTCATTAAACATGAAAATGTGTTGTGATTTCAGCAAATCCTTTAGGCCAGACAAGATTCCAAGCCATGTGTTTGAAATTGATGAAGACTTTGAAAAGGATGAGGTAAGGAGAAGGTTGGTTTTTGGGGTTTTTTTTTAATGTATTCCTGTTAAAAAGAAGAAATACATTGAGAAGTTAATTTGTGTTTAATTAATTCAGTTCATAGAAACAGTTTTCTGGTGAGTTGATTTCTACTGTGAAATTGTGATCAAAAGTGAGGCAGTGATTTATTTCAAAGTATGACATGATAATGTCTTGGAGCCAAGGGTCTCCTAAGTTATCTGCAAGATTAGTTATGTTTCTCATGGTTTTTTCCCTTGAAACAGAGCATCATAGGAAGAGGAAAAAAAGGAAGCCAAGTAGTCACTAAGGAAAACTCTTCATGTCCAGAACTAAAACTGGGCAGTCTGTTTTTCAACTACACTGTGATTCTGGGGCTCTCCTCTTGGAAAGTTTGTAGTTTACCACATAATCAGCAATTTTTCACCAGTCACTTTGACCCGCCCTGCTGACAGTGCGTCTGTCAGTCCTGCTCTGCCCGTCCTGTGCCAGTGCTGGGAGGCGTTTGCACCTCTGGAAGGGGCATCTTTGTGCTCAGCTGGCATCAGGGAGCACTGGCAGCCCTGGAGCTCCTCTGTGGGGTGGGCTGGGAGCTCTGCCAGCAGGGACATCTCAGAGCTGGTGGTTATTTTGGATGGTGCAGATGCCATGTTTCCTGCCCATGAGTATCACATGTGCTACAGAAGGGACAGGCAGTGTTTTTCTGTTTCAAGTACCACGTGGAGATAAATCCATGCACATGATATTAGGAAGTTTTTGTTTACAGAGGGAAGCCTGGTTTAGCCCAGCTGTTTAAAATTCCCATGGCACCACTATTTTGCTGCTGAGAAATTACAGAGCAAAAGGGAACTTTGCTGCAGAGCTGAAGATTTGGAGGGGTTGTTTCTTGTACATTTCTCAAATTACTGGGGTATGTCCCAGCACACCTCAGATCTGGACTGCATTGGCTTCTTTGTAAATGGAAATGTTTTGTCAAGTTTGGCCTTAATCTTTTTTTAGCTGTGTTGTTAATTTGCATTACATCAGTAACTTGAGGTGGTGCCTCTTAAAAACTATCAGCTCTGGGCTGGAGACATTGCTATGCACTGTTATCAGCATGCTTCCAGAAAAGCAAAAGGACAAAAATACTCTATCAAAATGTGAAGACCTTTCTTCTTCTGGCCAGTGTCCCAAATCCTCAAACAAGAGAAGTTACTGAGGTTTGTTGTGGAAGAGTATTGCAAGTGCTTTCACAGATGTTTTGAGGTTTGTATCTTTTGGCATGGCTGTATCTAAAGGATTCTGTTACAGTTTCCCAACAAAGCATTTGCATTAGAATTGTGTAATGGAAATTCAAGTAAAAGAAATCTCTTGATTAAAAAAGGTGAACCACTATAAAGGAGAGATCATGGGTTGTTTTACCCAGGGAAATAAAGCATCAGAAAATATACTCTGGAAGTTGGACGTGAAAAGAGTGAAGCCCTCCCTTTGGATGCAGCAGGCTCTGTAAAGCAGCTCCTTCATGGCTCAGCAGGGCAGGCTGGGGCTGCCTCTGCTGCTGAGTCACTGGGAACCCCAGGGTGAGATTTTTTCATCACTTTGGGCTCTCATTTACCTCCCTTCCCAGTGGAGGTCATGGTTAGGTATGAGTGGAGAGCCATTCTCTCTTTTTGGGACCATGGGACAGGAGCAGGTGGAACCCATCTGGTGTGCCAAGAGCAGCCTGGTTGGGTCACTTGCAACTTTGTGGTTTGGTAAATGTGAAATCAGCCAGTTACATTTCAGTTATTTTACTGGGGTTTGGTGGTTTTTGCTGAAATTTAAAATATGAGGATGACAAAAGGATATGACAGGAAAAGTTCAGAGTTCTGCATTTTGCAACTTCCTAAACAGACTATCTTGAAAATTTCCATCTTCCCTGTTTTGAAATCCTGCATAAGAACCTGAGCCTCATTGCAAAATCACTGTGCAGCTCTATCAGAATAGATGTAATCTTTCTTTTTTAAAAGGTGACTCAATCTAGCCCGGTTTACCTCTTTATTGGAAAGGAATATCCCTGATATTTTATTTTATTTTATTTTATTTTATTTTATTTTATTTTATTTTATTTTATTTTATTTTATTTTATTTTATTTTATTTTATTTTATTTTATTTTATTTTATATTTTTTATTTTTTAATTTATATTTTATTTTATTTTATTTTATATTTTATTTTATTTTATTTTTATTTTATATTTTATTTTATTTTATTTTATATTTTATATTTTATTTTATTTTATATTTTATATTTTATTTTTATTTATTTTATTTTATTTTATTTTATATTTTTATTTTATTTTATTTTATATTTTTTACTTTATTTTATTTTATATTTTATTTTATTTTATATTTTATTTTATTTTATTTTATATTTTATATTTTATTTTATTTTATTTTATATTTTATATTTTATTTTATATTTTATTTTATTTTATATTTTATTTTATTTTATTTTATTTTATTTTTTTATTTTATTGTATTTTTTTATTTTATTTTATATTTTTTGTTTTATTTTATTTTATTTGATTTTATATTTTTTATTTCATTTTTTATTTTATTTTATTTTATATTTTATATTTTATTTTATTTTATTTTATTTTATTTATTTTATTTTATATTTTTATTTTATTTTATTTTATATTTTTTATTTTATTTTATTTTATATTTTATTTTATTTTATATTTTATTTTATATTTTATTTTATTTTATTTTATTTTATATTTTATTTGATTTTATTTATTTTATTTTATTTTATTTGATTTTATATTTTTTATTTCATTTTTTATTTTATTTTATATTTTATTTTTTATTTTATTTTATTTTTTTAAATTTTATTTTATTTTATATTTTTATTTTATTTTATTTTATATTTTTTATTTTATTTTATTTTATATTTTATTTTATTTTATTTTATTTTATTTTATTTTATTTTATTTTATTTTATATTTTATTTTATTTATTTTATTTTATTTTATTTTATTTTATTTTATTTTATTTTATTTTATTTTATTTTATTTTATTTTATTTTATTTTATTTTATTTTATTTTATTTTATTTTATTTTATTTTATTTGTAGCACTGTATGCCTAGCTGTACCTGTTGCACATACATTCTACATGTCACTGTATTGCTGTAGTTAAATGGTATTGCTCTCCAGGGTGGACAAATCCCTTTGTCCAAGAGGAATTTCCTGTGGGAAACAGTTTACCTGACCTCTTTTTATGGTTGTTTGCTGTCTTTCAGGACTCCTCTTCCCTGTGCTCCCAGAAGGGGGGTGTGATAAAGCAGGGCTGGCTGCACAAAGCAAATGTCAACAGCACCATCACTGTTACCATGAAGGTGAGTTTGGTGCAGTTACTGATGAATGAGATGAAGCCCAGGCCACATCTCCAAAACTCCCAGGAGCACAAACAGGCTTTGGGTTGGGATGGGATCTGCCCCTCTTGTATCCATGGTGGGCTGGAAAACCCACCCTGGCAGCAGTTTCTGACCCTCCCCTCCCCAGCATGTAAGGCTGATGCACGTTAGACCATGACAGGCAAGCTGACCAAAAGGTGCAGCATGTTCTGGTAAAGCAAGATTGTTTTGTGGATGAGCAGCTGAGGCCCAGGAGAGGAAACAGCTGCCCTGCAAAGACAGCTTTCTGAATTTACAGTTTCCTTGCTGGTTGGAAACATGTAGAGAGGCCAGCTTTGAAATAAAATGATAAATCTTTGCTTTTAAGGCAGGGGTGATATTAGTGCAGAGATGTAGCATTACTGACCTAAAAGCAGCAGCTGCCTTGTCTCCTGTTCTCTGCTCTTTATAATCCAGTGTGACATTGCTCAGATTGTGCAGAGATTTTGAGTAGTTCCTCCAAAGGTTTTTGCTATGGCAGTGAGCAATCTGCAGTCCCACCATGCAGCTGCCTTGTCACAGCACAGATTGTTGGGGAGTTTGTAAGGATATGTTGAAATAATCTCCAAAAGCCTAACTGTTCCAAGGCTTAATTCAATGAGTTATGCTTCCAGGGGAAGTGGAACAGGACTGCTCATAGGGCTAATTTTAATTTGAGTTTTAAAATGGACTTGGAGGTGATAGACAGAAAAGGATTTTCTGATCCTCTGCTTTTCCAAGCAAGCTTAAAGCAACATTTTCCCCTGAAATTTCTGGAGGTGGTGTCATTTGTGCTCAGCATAGTCAGTTTGGTCTGTTCTAGCCTGAGCCTCTGCTGGTGCTGGTCTCAGTGCCCTGCACCTCAGACCTGCCTTTCAGAGAAGTTACCTGAACTGCACTGGCTTCAGTTCAGTTTATAAGATCCAGGGTTTCCAGTGAAGCTCTCATATCGAAGTACTGAGGATCAGGAGCTGTTCTCTGAGCTGTGTCTTGGAGCCAAGGGTCTCCTAAGTTATCTGGAAGATTAGTCATATTTCTCATGGCTTTTTCCCTAGAAACAGAGCATCATAGGAAGAGGAAAAGAGGAAGCCAAGTAGTCACTAAGGAAAACTCTTCATGTCCAGAACTAAAACTGGGCAGTCTGTTTTTCAACTACTCTGTGATTCTGGGGTTCTCCTCTTAGAAAGTTTTGTGGTTTACCACATAATCAGCAACACCTCTAAGGCACGTGTGAGGAAGCTGAGGACTTTGGCCACCTTCAGCCTTGCCACCACGTGGAGAGGCTGCTGTGGTGTGTCCATCTCGTCAGTGCTGGTTCTCTGCTGGGCTCTTGGTGTCTCACACTGTGCTAAGTGTGTGCAGAGTGTGTTCTGTGGAGAGCTGAGCCACAAGCAAACTCTCATTGGGCTGCAGCTGCCACCCTTTATTTCAGAGCACCCTTTCCTGTGCAGAGAACTGCCCTGGTTTGGCTCAGCTCTCAGTGTTGGTGGCCTGTGCTATAACCACAGCACCAGGACTGTCCTTCTGTCCTTCTCTGCCCAAATGCACTTCCCCAGCTCTCTAGCCCTCCCTCTGCCATCTCAGTGCTCACCAGCAGCACCTGTAGCCTGATCAGAGGGGATGTTCCCTCTGCTCATAGGCTTAGAGTATTAATTTCATCTTCTGACAGTGATTTCTGACAGCAGTGCTTGCACAGGGGGAAGATCACAGGAAAAGTGTTTACTGTTTGATTCTGCATTTGCTTTTGAACAGAGTTCAGCAAATGCAAACTGTTTAGCATGAAATCTCATAACCACAACAGATATCAACCCTGTAATATCTAGAGAGAGATCTGTCATGGGTTTCTGTAGCATCCACTGCCAAAATTCCTGAGATTGCTTCAGTGAAGTGCTAAATCAGTGTTTAGGCTGGATTAATGCTTCACATCCTTGGCTTTCCATGTGTCTTTATGCTCTGTTGAGCTAAAGGTTTAGTTAAATCTGATAAAACTTAAAGCTCAGCAGCCCGTGGAGCATCTCTACAGCTAATTATCATCCAAATGAGGCCAGAGGTTACTCTCAGAAGGGATGGGTTATGCTTCAGGGCACGAGGCTCCCTCCCAGTTCTCTGCAAGCCAGGGGGTTTGCTGAACATGTGCTGGTGTCAGTAATGATAGAAACAGGAAATTACTTGTCATCTCCCATGTGGCATGAAAAATGCTGTGTTTATTCATAGATCTTCCAGGTAGACAGAACAGTAGAAATCCTTGCAGTGTGCTGCTTGGCCTGGCTTCCTTCATGATTCTCCTCACACAGATACCCAGCAACAGTGAAATGCACCCTGCTCCTTACAGCATATGGTGCTACCACAATTGCTGCCAAAATGGTCTCCTGAATTATAGTCCAGTAGCTTTAGGCTGACAAGCATGAAGAAAGGTGTTCAGAGATACTGGAGAGCATTTTTTTCATCATAAAAATTAGTAGTACAAACACAAGGACAATTCTCCTGAAATTATTGCTTTTTGATGTAAGAATTGGACACTAAGTCAAAGCCAGTTCATGAAAATAAGTTTGTATAAAAAAAACCCAAACCCAAAGCCACAAAAAACCCAAGCAGTTGAATGGATTGCATTGTCCCTTGGCTTGCATTTGAGTGCTAGGAATTTCCACGTCTGTTCCTAAGTTTTCCAGACAATTGCTTTGTAAGTCTGAGGTCTGTATGAAAAAGGCTCTGGAAATACCTGCTTTAGGGTGGGATGGATCTTCAAGTACTGTGCTGATCTGAATTTACTGTGCAGCTTTGCTTTGTAAAGATAAATGAGGCTGGAGCCAGCTGAGAGATGAGCTGGAAGCCCTGGGGCATTGCTTTAGATGGCAAACTTACAATAACAACAAGGGCATGAAAATTAAAGAAGATGATGGAAATCTCTTTGTAAAAGCAAGCCATATTCAAATGGGTGAATCTGAGCACTCCAGGGTCAGCAGTGTTTTGTGTTACAGCCTTTTCTCAAGAGCAGGGAGGGCAGATGTGGAAACCATGTTTTGTGATGCACAGCAGAGTGAATACGTGCCTGAGCAAGAATTTGTGTTTTTACAGGTATTCAAGAGGAGGTATTTTTACTTGTCACAGCTCACAGATGGCTCCTATATTCTGAATTCCTACAAAGATGAGAAGATTTCAAAAGAATCCAAAGGCTGCATTTTCTTGGATGCTTGCAATGATGTGGTTCAGGTAGGTGTCCTTTCCTGCATGGATTTATGGATTGCTGGCTCTGAGACAGACAGGCCTGCTCTCTCGAGGTCTGAAGGCATGGAATTGCAGATTAACCCAAAGCTGGCCAGCTAAACTGATCAATAGGCTAGTGAGTAAATGATATTGCTTTATCTGGGGCACCTTCCTCCTCTAATTGCTGCTTGCTCCAGCTTTTTCTTTCTTAAACTGTGTCTTGGTAAGTCCGTGCAAGCAGGTAATCCTTTGGAATTCAGGACCTGCTCAGGGGCCATAAGGTTTTAGGAGCAGGTATTTGTACAGGACTAATCCTGGGATTGCTTGGTTGTGCTAGAGTGAGGTGCAGCAGTGGACTGCTGCTCTGCCTTCTGCCCTTGCTGTCTCTGCAGAAGCTGCAAGCATTGAGTGTGATGCAGGGTGGCTTAATTTACCCCAGTGGTTTGCTTCAGCATGGATGAGTCAGAGCTGTGAGTTCCCATTTATCTTTCTGAGCACAGTAAAAGCAATAATGCACACACCTCAGTGATCTATGGGATGTACTTCCCAAGTTGCATCAGATTTGCCTTGGTTTCTGGTTGGAAAATGCTCTTTAAAGGCCAGCACAGCTGCAAAATCTGCAATGTACCATTTGCTTTTTAAAGATAGATGCCTCTAAGTGTCCTGGAGTGCAGCATTACTTACCATGTCAGACAAATCCAGTTCCTGACTTCTCTGGGCAAATATTACAGGTCTGGTGACATCAGAAGGAGCATGTTCCTGCTCCTTGGTGCAATGTCTGTGCTCCAGTCTGGCTTTCATTCACTCAGAGCAGCTGGCCATGGACCTGTGCACTGCTCTAGCCACAAAGCCCTCTGTGATTGCAGCCAGATTGCTGTGTCAGGGAGGGTGCCTGCCTTGTATTTTGTGGTGTTTCAGCTCAGGATGCTTTCCCAGAGAGGAGCTGTGTGGCAGGTACTATATTGTTGAGGAAAATGCAATATAAATCTGTTTTTGTTGCTCAGTGTCCCAAGATGCGCCGCTACGCGTTTGAGCTGAAGACAATAGACAAGTACAGCCACTACCTGGCAGCTGAAACTGAGCAGGAGATGGAGGAATGGCTGGTAACTCTGAGGAAGATCATTCAGAGCAATACTGAGAGTTTGGTGCAAGAGAAGAAAGATGCTGTGGAGTCTGTGCAAGGTCAGTTTGTAAACAAACACCTCCCTTCTGCACAGGATACAGGAAGGGTGCCTGGAGAAGTGTATGATGTACTGAATTTAAAGCAAGAATTGTGGCTGACACACAGTATCATGCAAAGGGGCTCAGTGTAACACAGATGATAGTCTGAGGAATAAAAGTGGAGGGAAATGTGACCCTTCTTCTGAAAGGGAAATCCATGGCAAAGTTTCAAGGCTGCTGGAAAATTGGCTCTGTGAAGTTCTGCTCTGGACAGACCTAGCAGACTGTAATAGTACACTTTGATACTGGTAATGCATGGAAAAATCTTACTCCCAAGGAATGGAAAAGTCTCAGTAAACTGTTTTCTGTGCTATTGTTAGCAGATACTGCAGGATGCTTTCTGGCAGAGTGCTGCTCCTGCAGTTGTTTTGAACATCTGTTTCTGGTGTCCTTGCAGATGATGAATCGAGCACACAGGGAAAGTCAGAGAACATCCTGGAGAGCCTGGAGAGAAGCATGCATCCAGAGCTGATGAAGGTATATTGTGTTTGCAGGACCACTCTCCCCACCCACAGCTACTTCTGTCCAGCTTCTCTGGGAGAGGGATTTTCTGCTTTCTGTGTCTCCAGCTCTGGGCAGGCACCAGGTCCTGGTGGGTTCTCTGTTATCCCACCTGTCTGTCTCACCCATGGTTTGAGACTGTGTTCCTCAGCTCCAGGTGTGGTTGCCTGCTTCTGCCTGTTTTTTCCTTCAGCACAGCCACATCTCTGCACTGTCCTTGCACCATGGCAGTGCTTTGTATCACAAAGGCAACCTGAAAAATAATGGTTTTGTTTTGATTCAGTTCTTTCCCAATAGCAAGTGTTTGCCTCTGTGTGGCCAGGCACTAATGTCAATGCCTTCCTTTGTCATAGTATGGAAGAGAAACAGATCAACTAAACAAACTGAGCAGGAATGATGGAAGACAAAACATCTTTTCTTTTGACCCAGAAGTCCAGGTAAACACTCCCACATTTCCCAGTGAGAGGTTTTGTTCACTGTGTCACCTCCCTTGTCCCCTTGCATGGCCACAGGGTTTGCCTGCAGGAGCAGCATGTTTTCCAGTGCAGAGCAGAAGTGCAGCCCATACTCCTGCCAGTGAGAGCAGAATGAGGTGCCAGTGCTCAGGAATTATAGCTCTAATACAGGGAAGAGTTTCAGCAGCCCCACACATGGCCTCCCTCCAGCTTTGCTGGCATTTGTGTGATCCATCTTGGTGTTGCTGGATTTCAAACCAGGTTTTTTCTGGGGCTCTGAGAAGTTCTCATGCTTGCAAGAAGAAGCAGCAAAAGAGGCGTTGCATGGATGGCTGCAGTGCTGCATGGGCTCAGCACATCTGGTGCAGGGGGCAGAGGTGGCAAAGGCCATGGCAGGGGTTTACGGGGGAGTTTACTCCCTCAGTCTTCAGGGAGTTTTCACATGTAGGGACAGACAAACTGGAAAAAACCCTGTGCTGGTCTGGTGCACTGGAGGAGGGGTCATTGCCTATTGGCCTGTTTTCCTTTGGCTTTGAACTTGAATTCTCTGCCAGGGTCCAGGTGTGGGATTTCAGTGGAATGAGCTGCAATTGCTAACAGAGTTTTAGAGAACTGTTCCAGGATCTGTCATGGTTTCTGGTTCTCCTTCTGGTTTGGCGTGTTCACACCTGTAAAGTAGAACATTCTGGTTTAACAAGGAAATGCAATTAGTCTTTAAAAGGTTTAGCTGTACAAAATGAGCTTTTCTCTTGGCAATTCTTTAGAGTCTTTAACAGAAGGAAGATAAGCATCCAGGAGTCTTTTTGGTTTATTTTTTTTAGGAGATGCTCTGAGAAGCTTCCTGTATTTTAGTCAGATAATAAAAATGGAAATATTGCTCAGTGTGGAGCATCTAAGATAACTTCTTTTACCTGATCAAATGGTTAGGCTGAATTCACTGCCCTCTTTCCATACCCAGAGTGCTTCATTCTGGTGTGGGTCAGTTGGATCTGCTGTAACACCAGGCATTCAGAGTCCTTGCTCCAGTCAGTGCTGGTACATGCACACTTGTGTGCCTGGTGCTAAGGAAACTGGGAGCAGGAATGTATACCTGCAATGTACTTTCTTCATGAAAAGAAAATAAGGGAAGCAGAAATACCTGCTGGTATTTAGGGATGCTCTGTCCCCAGTGCCCAGCACAATGGGTGTGTGAGAGGCTGAGGGTCTTTGGTTGCTGTGTTTGGCTGCTCTTTGAGGAGGGTGGGTGTGGAGGCACAGGCCAGGGTGTGCTGGGCTGGGGAGGAAGTGATGATCATTGAGCCTGTTTGGATTTCCCAGCCAGACACTCTCTGCTGTTTCTAGCCATACCAGTTACTGCTGTGCAGCTGGGCCTGCCTTCCACTCTGAAATGTTGTTTACAGTCCCATGTGTGCCCTGTCTGTATTTCAGGCACAGGGGCCATCTGTAAGCTGGCCACACCTTCATGGTGGAAAGCACTTTTCTGATTGTTGTCTCATGTTCCGCTTTCTTGCCCGAGCTCTAAGTGGTGTTTGGGAAGATCCCCTGGGTTACAACTAAGCAGGAAGGAACTGAAATCATTCTGAGGTTTAGTTTGCTGTGCTCTACAAAACAGGTTGCTAAAAATTGATACATACCCATGAATCCATGTCCTGAATACCTCTGTGTAACATCATCAAATCACACTCATTTGTGAATGTCTTGTACCTTTCAACTTTAAAAAATTGATAAAGATAGTATTGGCAGTAATGTGATCACTTAACATTTTTCAGGGGGTTGTTCTCTTTTTTAATGAGACCAGATGTGTTTGTTTGCTGTCTAGAGACTCGATTTCTCAGGGATTGAGCCAGATGTGAAGCCTTTTGAGGAAAAGTGCAGCCGGCGCTTCGTGGTGTGCTGCCAGGACTTCTCCCTCAACCTCCTTGCTCAGCTGAGTGACAGGGCAGAAGAAGGACCCACCAACGTAAGGGGAGCTCCAGCATGTCCTGCTTTGTCTTTTTTCCTCTCATCAGCAAGAAAATACCTTGGCAAATTAACCTGTGGGGTTAAAACAATCCCATTTTGCCATGAGCACCAGTGGGACCTGGACAGGCAGTGACTGCTGGCCCAGAGTCCAAAAATGTGCTTGGGCACATCAGCAAACACCAAAAATTTGTTTGCTGATGTGCCTCAGCCCACTGGGAAACCTGTGCTTCAGGGCTACAGGAAATGGGGACTGTGTGTCTGCCAAATTCTCCATCCCTGTGAGAGTCCTGTTGGTAAATGATTAGGCTCCATCTCCAGACCACTCATGGCTGTGTTTTATTTTGTTTCCCCTAATGGCAAGGGATTTCCCTGTTCTGGAACCTTCCTCTGACTCCCAGCCTAACTCTATTCACAGTCACTTTACTATATGCATTTGTTATTGTGCCAAAGTTGTGCCCCAGCCTAAAAACCCTTGTATTTTCTGTGCCTCTGATGTCTGTAGGCAGCTATCACATCTCACCCCAGCCTTTGTTCTGCTGGGCTGAACAGACCAGTCTCCTCCAGTCTTTCCTCTCCAAACAAATCCCTGCTGTCACGTCCTGTGCTTGCTCTGGCTGGAGTCAGCCCTTCCTGCAGGGGTGCAGGGCAGGCAGAGGCACCAGCACTGCCCCATCTCTGCTGCTGCTGCCCTGGCTGATGCCTGGGAGAATCACAAAGGCTTTTTTGTGATGGTTTCAGGCACAACACCAGGCTCAGTGACTCCCAGCAGATGGATGCATTGCTAATAGCAAAGATTCTTGTTATCCATCCCTAATCAGGGCCAGAGTGAGACCTAATCAGCACATTTTCAGCATTGATGTAATGCCTCCAAGTCATGCTGGAATGTCTTGGGCATGCTGCAGTTTTATCTTCAGGCCTGCATTTTTGTATTTCCATGGATGCATGCCTACTAGGATGTTTGAATTAGAAATACATGAATTATTGCCACTTGCCTGGTGCTGTCAAGATCAGTAGCTACAAAGCAGTTGGCAGATTTTGCACATGCATTTCCTCAGCAGTGTCAGCCTTGTATTTGAGCTCTCCTGGCTGTGAGAGCTGACTTTCCTCCTGGGATAGCATCTGAGGAACATTTTCAGTGTCACAGTTGAGCCATCCAGAGCTGCTGGACTTTGGGAAATAGATATGGTGATCTTTAGTATGTGATCATAAACACTCTTAAGCTGATTTCTTATTGCAAAATGATAAACAGATCTAATGAATATGGCTCACCTTTTCTTCCTGACTTTATAGTTTACCACTTAGGTAAAAAACATATGGATTTCATTCTTTATATTTCATATAACTTTATTCAAACTGACTAGATTAAAATGTGAGAAGGTGCAGGAAAAAAAGGATCTGTATATTTATAAAGCAAATAAACATGGATTGTGTGTTACTATAGTGGATATTTTTTGCCCCCAACAAGGGAGAAATGATGAGGAGGACTCCATCTTATCAGAAGGCAAATTAATTACTTTATTATACTATGTTATTCTATATTATATTACATCTATTACATTACATCTAAACTGAAGCTGCCAAGCACTCAACTGCACAGAATCTTGTGACTGTAAGCCCACAGTCCTGACACACACACACACCTGGCCCTGATAGGCCAAGGAAACAAAGCACCATCACTCTGGGTAAACAATCTCCATGTTGCATTTTACTTTGGCACAACACAGGCACAGCAAATGAGATAAGAATTGTTTTTCCTTTCTCTGAGGTTCAGAGAATGTGAATCTCAGAATTATTCTTGGGAAGTTGTGCCTTGCTTTTCTCTGTGAAGAAAAATGTGGCTACATGTAGCAGTTCTGTAAAATGCTGGTGTACCAAACTAAAGGAACAAAGAGGAGGAGAAAGTTCCCAGTTTTCTTGTCAGGAAAGCAGTGCTGTTGACACTCTTGAGCCCGTGCCGTGCATTTTTTATGACACACATATTC
The DNA here is from genome assembly GCF_035770615.1 of Melospiza melodia melodia. NCBI lineage: Eukaryota > Metazoa > Chordata > Aves > Passeriformes > Passerellidae > Melospiza > Melospiza melodia. The sequence continues at coordinate 12,615,691 of NC_086209.1, read as the reverse complement.
AATCCAATTTCCAGGTTGAGCCCTTTTTCCTAAGCTTGGCGTTATTTGACCTGAAGAGTAACTGCAAGATTTCAGCTGACTTGCACGTGGACCTGAACCCGCCGTGTGTGCGGGACATGCTGCAGGAGGGCTCCGAGCCGCGGGCAGAGGGGGCCCCGGGGCAGGGCCCTGGGCAGGGCCTGGTGCACGGCGTCCCCGAGTCCTGCCTGCGCTACATAAAACGGGTCAGTGCCTCCCCTGCTCCCCCTCTGCGTCACTGCTGGGGCTGTCAGTGGCTTTGGAGTGTGTTGTTATGCTCTGTGTGGTAACCAGAAGCCAGCTTTTCTCTTGAGCTCTGGTCAGTGTTGAAGTTGCCATGCAGGGCTTGCTGGCGGTGACGGGCAAAGCGCAGGGGGAGTTTGCCAAGACTTGGCCATGCTCAGGTCTGGTGAGCCCCTGTGGCCCATCCCCAGGGCAGGGTGTGTGTGGGGTGTGGGAAGGGGCAGTGGGATGTCAGGCCAGACCCTGTGGTGCACACTGGGGTCCTGCAGTGACAGCTGCTGCCTCTCTGTTGCAGGGGGTGTTCTCCGTGACCAACCCGCACACAGAGATCTTCCTGGTGGCCCGAGTGGAGAAGGTGCTGCAGGGCAGCATTGCCCACTGTGCAGAGCCCTACATGAAGAACTCAGACCCTGGGAAGGTACTGCCTGGGGCCATGGGTGCATCAACTGAGTGATGCTGTCTGCTGCTGCTTCAGGGTGTAGAGGGGATGAAACATGGATTGTTCTGCAGCTCTTCAGTTTCTTTCTTGCTGGCAAAAATAGGTTTTGTTCATTCTGTTTGCACTGTTCCCAGGCTGGCTTCAGTTGGACTGTCCTGGGAGACTTGGTTTCTTCCCCTGGAAAGAGGCAGAGGATTAGAAAGAGCCAAGCATTTGAGGCCAGACCTTTCTCCGTTACACTTCAGCAAGCCAAAGCCTGGGCTGGGCTGACAGGAAAAAGCAGGATGCTTCATCCCCAGAATGAAGTGTCTGCATAGAATCATGGAATCCTTTATCTTGGAAAAATCCTATAACATCATGGAGTCCAACCATTAACCCAGCCCTGTCAACTCCACCACTAAATTGTGTCCCTAAGCACCACATCCACATGTGTTTTAAACACATCCACCACTTCCTTGGGCAGCCTTTCCAATGCTTGACAACCTTTTGGGTAAAGAAATTTTTCCTGACATCCAAGGGAGAGGCCCTACTGTTTGACACCAGCTTCAGTTTCTGCATCCATGTGAAGCTGATGCTGTCTTGTTGCAGCCAGTCAAGAGTAGTTCCTGAAAAGTCAATTATGGAATACCTGGTAATGATGGCATTCCCTTGGCACTTTGTGAGTCTGTATAGGATGAGCCAAGTGCAGTCAGTTTTGGAAAATACACTAACACCTTTTGGCAAATAGAGCACTAATAAATACCCCGGCAGTTCAATCCTGAGGAGGTTTAACATGACTGCCCACAAAGTTTGTGCTGCTGCTTTGCAGACTGACAGCTGTGGGTGCTGTGAAGGGACACACAGGGATGTCTGTCAGCTGCACTGGTGCCTGGAGCAGACAGAGATGCTCCTCCTTGGAGACTGCAGCATCCTTCACTGCTGTTCTGGGGCAGCATCATGCCCTGGCAGCTCTGACCTGCCTCTCTGTGTTTTGCAGACTGCCCAGAAGGTCCATAAGGTGGCCAAGCAGGTGTGCAGCCGTCTGGGGCAGTACCGGATGCCCTTCGGCTGGGCTGCCAGGTCAGTGCCTCACCTTGGGCTGGGCTCTGCCCACACTGGGAGCTGCTGCTGCTGCTGCTCAGAGTGACCTGGGACATGGTTGGGAAAGGGGCCCAGTGACTGAAGTCAGTGAGGTTGCAGCTGAGGGCAGTGTGGCTCCAACTCTCAAGAAGGAACTGGGATTGGCCTGAAGTGCTCTATCTAGAATTAGAAACAAATATTAAAAAGTAAACAGTGCTAGAGCTGGGAAGGCAGTAACCTTCCTACTGACCTGCAGCTACTGCTGTCAGGGCAGAACGTTCCTGGGGACAAAATACATTGTCCCATGCTACCAAGGGAATCACTGCAGAAATTCCCTCCTGGCACCAGCCACTGCCAGGGACAGGATTAGAGCAGAGGCCTTCCCAGCCTGGCAGTGGCAATCAGATGGGTTTGTTTTCTATCTTAAACTCTGCTTTAATTAATGTTCTTGGGAATGGCAGAAGGTAGTGATCCCATTCCCTTGCTGTTGTTTTACTGGAACTGAGAAGTATGTCAGGGCTAACTTTCTTAAAGTTCAGTCAGAATAAGGCAAGCTCATCTGCTGCCTCCTAGTGCTAAATTGCGTATTGGTGCTGGGAATGACATGGGAGCACAGAAAGCTGTCACAGTGGGCTGCAGTTTTAGGGATGTACTGCTTGCAATGTGTATTCTTGAACTGGGTATCCCTGTGGTGCTGGCTGCTCGTTTTTGAGGTGGTGATTTTGGGATGCAGCTGGATCCTGGCAGCCAGCACTCAGCTCTCTGCCAAGGAGACCCTCCCCTAATGGTGGGCTCTGGGTGGGCATTGGCTTGGACTGGCTCCAGGTTTGTTCCTGCTGGGTAAAGAGCTGCCTTTGGACACCAAGGAGTTGAGTGGGCTGGTGCGTGGAGTTCTGCATCCCTGGAACATTTCCCCTGTGGTCTCAGAGGAAAGTGCTTGCACAGAACTGAAGTGCAGATGCTTTAATGTTATCATACACAGACACCCATTATTTTCGTGGCAGAGATGCTGGTATTCATCCAGGGCAGAGTCCAGTCTCCTGCTCTGACTCCAGGAGGAAGCTGATGCATGTCCCCAAACTGGTTTTTATTGTGCACTCCTTTTCTAGGGGGATTTCTGTGCTCTGACCCCATGTGCAAGTGGGAAGGTGCTTTACCACTAGGTGTTAGTGGGAGGGGATGGAAGGGTGTTTGTGACTGTGGACCAGGCTTGGAAAAGGGTTGAATGTGTCCTGACCTGGCTGGAGAGAGGGGAATGGGTAATGATGTCCCAGTAATTTCATGTGACAGCCGCAGGCTGGGTGGGGTCTAAGCACCAGGTCAGGGTGGGAGAACAGTCAGGTCTGTGCTGCTGGGAGCAGTCACAGGCCAGTGAGCCCCTTGCCTGACGAACTGAGCCCCTTGCCTTTCAGATGTGTCAGACACCTTGGTGTCTGTATGTTTACCAACATTTAGAAAATACACCTCTTCATTTCTGCAGGCCAGTTTTCAAAGACTCCCAGGGCACTCTTGATGCTGATGGAAAATTCTCACCCCTGTACAAGCAAGACAGTGGCAAACTCTCTAATGAAGATATGCTGAAGCTTTTAGCTGAGTATAAGAAGTAAGTCCAAGAGACTGGTGCAGGGGCTGGGCAGGCATTTAAACATACATTTTTAAACAGTTAAGTGTAAGCATGAGATGGCAATTTCTAAAATATTTGGAGGGTAGCAAAATGTGCTGATGATGTGCTCAACACCTGAGCTTTCAAGGTTCACACTCTTGTTCCTCTCTCCCTCACACAGACCAGAGAAGACAAAACTTCAAGTCATTCCAGCCCAGTTAAATATCATCATCAAAGACATCCCACTGGACTTCACAAGTAAGGATCTTGGATCTTATCAGAAGTGCTGATGGCTCGAGCCTCAGGAGTTAATGCTTCTAGGCTGTTGCATTAACAAGAGTATCTCAGGGCTGCCATCAGAAATGAGTAATTCAGCACAACCACTGACTTTAAGTGTTTCTGATGCATTCTGTGGAGGACATGTGGTCCAAGTGCAGAGATTTACCTGAGGGATAGATCCTCTTTACATTTTGGCCATCACACCCTGAATCTGAAGGAAGCCAGCTGCCTGCTTTTGCATCGATCTCATATCACATTTTTGATCCATAACTTTGTAGAGCTTTACATATGTGGTCAGTGTGATTCTTTACCTTGCATTTAAAGAAACTGAAGCAAAGAAAGGACTTGTGATGTGTTGAGTGTAATTCCATAGGCTTTTGGCAGCTCCTGTCACAGGTTATGTAGGCTAATCTCCTGTCCAAAAGGCTTTTCTAGTGGATCTAATTTTTTCAGTTCTTATTCTCTTACAGATTGTTTCACAGCTTCTTACATTCCTATAAAACCTTTTGAGAAGGGCTGTGAGGACATTGCAGTTGAAGTGGAGGAGCTTGTCCCAGAAGTTGCAAAATACTGTTACCCCTTCACTGTCTACAAAAACCACCTCTATGTCTACCCCTTGCACCTGAAGTATGAGAACCAGAAGGTGTTTGCAAAGGTGAGTGACCCTTGGAGTGACCCAGGGAGTGAGCTGGGCAGTGACCTGCAGCCAGGCTTGGTGTGGGCCAGGGTGATTGCTGCTCATGCTCCTATTCTCCCCTATTTCAGGCAAGGAATATTGCTGTGTGTGTGGAGTTCAGGGATTCAGATGAAGCTGATGCCAGGCCATTAAAGGTGAGTTAATGTTACCTTTTAACAGGGCTGCCATTTTGGGTGCTTTGTACCTGCCAGGCTGAGCAGGGCAGGAGAAAAGCACTGAGTTTCCATGGTCACTGGTTTAATTTGTCCAGCTGATTTAGGATGGCAGGACCCTGAGTTCAGCTGTTCATTTGTGTTTGCAGTGCATATATGGAAAGCCTGGGGGCCCTCTGCTGACCACACACGCCTACGCTGCCGTGCTGCACCACAACCAGAGCCCCGAGTTCTATGATGAGGTAAAAGCAACCTGGGAAACAGCAGATTTTCCTGGATGCTACAGTGCCAAGGGGCTTTTCAGGACACCTCTTTTTCCAGGGCTGGGTGAAATATGGGTAAAGATAATCACCAGCCCTTTGCCTCAGCGGAAGGGCTCAGCACAGCCAGAGCCTTTGTCAGTTTTTAATGTCAGTTTGTTTTCGGCTGTCTTTACTGTCACGCTTTGTGCACTCCGATCACACACCCCCATTAATAAGTAATGTTGCAAATGTGATGGAAATGTTAGGAGTTGTTTAAGGTGGGTAAGAATGTGTCTTGTGTAACTGCATACAACATAACATTTGTGAAATGAAGTAGAACTAAAATATTACTCCACAACTAAAAATACAGTCTGATCTATCATGATATCATTTTAGATTAAAATTGAGCTTCCAATTCACCTCCATCAAAAGCATCATTTGCTTTTCACCTTCTATCATGTCAGCTGTGAAATTAATACAAAGGCAACATCGAAAAAACAAGACACCGTTGAAACTCAAGGTATGTTCAATGCTTCAATTACTTCTGTTGGAGTGTAAAAGGCCAAGATAAAACAAATGTAGGGACATGGGAAAAAAAGTGATTAACAAACCAGCCTATATGAATTTTCTTTTTTAAAAGCAACGTAAAATGATATTGTAGGTCAAAAATGGAATAAACTCCATGTTTTTAGTTTATATTAAATCTCAAAATTTTGCTGCAGTCTGACAGCTCTTTCTGTATGTTCCTGACTTGCACAAATGTGCTATTGTCAGGCAAGTCACCAATGAAAACTTGCTGTGAGATCAGGGTCTCAAGGGCTGATCTAGCAACTCTAGGCATGTGCACACCTGGGTCCCACTGGCTGGGAAGCCTCTCCCTTCATGGGGCCCTCAAAGAACCCTCACCACAGTGCACAGCCATGGCTCATGCGCTGTTCCTGCCCCTCACACCCACACCTGCTCTGCGCTGTGTTCGACTTTGGTTCACCAGGTAAAATGTGCTTTAGGGACACTGCTGTGGTTGATCCCTTGGGCTTCCTGGGGTGAGCCAGAGCTGTTTTTGAGCTGGGCATGTTGCAGTGTGTGTGCTGACCCTGTGCTGGTTGCCTCTGCAGTGGGGTTCTCCTGGGTGCCGCTGCTGAAGGACGGGCGCGTCGTGCCCCTGGAGCGGCAGCTGCCCGTGTCCTGCAGCCTCCCCCCCGGCTACCTGGGCCTCCCAGACTCTGACTCACGCAAGGTGGGTGCCTTCTGAAATTCTGAAATGGGCTGCAGTGTCTTTGTCATATTTGCTGAAAAATCCCTTCACCAGGATTTCTTCTCCTGAGAAGCCTCGGAGAAGAACGAAAACAATAATTATCTGATGGCTTCTCCCTGTTTTGCTGCTTTGGAATGTGGCTTGGACATTGTTTATCCAACAGGTGGTTGTTTGATTGGTTTCATGTGAATTGTTTTGAGTTAATGCTGTGTCAGGACTCTGGAAGCAGTCACGAGTTTTCATCATTCATTCTTTGTAATTTTTTGTCTGTATCCTTGCTCTATTCTTTAGTATAGTACTAGAATAGAATAGAATAGAATAGAATAGAATAGAATAGAATAGAATAGAATAGAATAGAATAGAATAGAATAGAATATCCTAATATTATCACAGTATTAGCCTTCTAAGAACATGGAGTCAGTTTCTCAATTTCTCCTTCATCCTGGGGACCCAGAAAATACACAGAGGAGGGAAGCTGAGCTTTTGTTACCACTGTAAATTATGGATTTCTGTTAGTGCTTTGCTCAGCTGAAAGGATCCCTACTTTCTGTGGGGCACCCCCAAGCTTAAAGTTCTTAGGGGTGTGGGAGGCAGGACTCCTTTAATTCCACTTTCTCTGGGTATGCCAGATGCAGAGGATATTTGTGGCAGGCTGGGCTGTTGCAGATGGCACAGAGCAGGAGAATGCTCGGTGTGCCTGTTTTCATGGGGAAGGTGGTGTTTGTGCTGGGGGTAGACCCTTTTTCCACCCCAGGCTGTACCTTCTGGGCAGGTGTCTGCACAGAGCTGTCTGCTCACCACAGTCTGAAACCAAGTACTTGGATGTTGTCTGTTCACAGCAGCCCAGCATGGATGCAAAGTGGGTGGATGGAGCAAAGCCACTGTTTAAAATCAGAATCCATTTGGACTCTACCATTTACACCCAGGTAAGTCAAACACTTAAAAAATTTCCAGCACAAATGCAAAGGAAGAGACTGCTGTGTCTCTACTACAGCTAAGCTGTACCTGGTGTGGGAAGGAGGGCCCTGGTACCTGGTTTGCAAAGCAGCCCTGAGATATTCCTGAAGCAGCATGGCTGGCATCTGCTCCTTGGTTGGATGGGGTGAGATAATTGTGTGACTGAATGAGCCTGGGGAGAGGCTGAGGTTCCCTTGGCCAGTTGCACTGTAACTGGCAGGGCCAAGGAAACATTTGAGCAAATGACCTGCTTCAGTGAGGCAAAAGAGAGACCTGGTGGATGTGAGAGGTTTCCCCAAATTGTAGAATCATTAATGTTGAAAAGACCTCTAAGATCGTTGAGTCCAAACTAGTATTAGACTTTTTATTAAGTTTTTTTAAAAAAACATTCTCTGACAGCAGCAGGCACAAGAAAACAGTCCTGGTTTTCCTTTGAAAGCAGTTCAGACTGTTTTACCAAGCCCTGCTGTGTTCTGCTGTCTTATGGTAGTGATGGACTTTCCTAAGTTTCACATGATGTGCAGCAAAGGTCCCCAGCACATTCTCTAGGGCTGGGCTGTCAGCACTGCTCCTGGGGGAATGCCCTTGGCTGGATGCCATCAGCTACATTTACATTCAGAAAAAATGGCTTTCAGCATCTAATTCTGTTTTTGGAGATTTACTGACTCTGTATAGCACTGAGAGCCGCATAGTAGTTATGCTTCCTCCCAAATTACATTTCCAGATGCTTTTCAGATTTAAATAACCCAGTAATTAAATCTAACCTTGGAGGAGGAGGGAGAGTAATGGGAAGGAAAGTCTGCCCCAGATGGGCAGTAGGAGGCTGGTGAGGCAGTTTCTGTGAGTTGCAGCTGTTGGGAGGGCTTCTGTTTCTCCAGGCCATTGCTGTTTGGGGACTGGGGCTCAGGCTAGTACAACCACAGCAGAATTTTAACACTTCTGGAAGTTTTGTGCTTAATATTGAGGTTAGTTGGGACATGGGGTTTGCTGGGGACATGGCCCACTGCTGCAGGAAAGGCACCAGATTTCCAAGTGCAAGCAACAAAGTAAGGGCTGACAGATGCTGAGGCTGCTGAACTGACCTTGTTTGTCTTTTCCAGGACATGCACTTGCACAAATTCTTCCACTACTGCCAGCTGGTTCAGGCAGGAGCCAAGGAAGTGCCAGGAGAGCTTGTTAAATACCTAAAGGTGAACAGTGCCTGTCACTGGGCTTCATTTGTGTTCTTACAGACTGTCAGCAAACAC